>NC_074716.1:37838178-38191512 GCF_947242115.1 Biomphalaria glabrata
TAACAAATCTGACTCACTTTCCAAAGAAATATAAGACCATTGTTCATTTTAGTGGATTAGTTGTAAGTATACCTTTTATGTTAATAAAATGTATTTATTTTAAAAAATAAATAAATATTATCGCTAAATAGGTATCATACTAAGTTTTATGTGATGTAACATTAGTTCAACTAATAATATATTTAGCAAAGGTGAGCACGAGATTGTAATTTCAATCTTAATTATTTTCATACAAAAATGTCTCTATTAAAGAAAAGTTTTAAAAACAATGGTTCTTTGAATCAACTTCAATTCTGGAATTTTCAAAAAATGGCTCTTTAGATAACGAGTTTGGCGACGACTGGTGACACATTTTAGTGTTATTGACGTCTACACTGTCCAGCATCGCCTAGTATAAATGATCCGTAAAATGATTTGTCTCTACACAATAAAGTTGTTAACTTTTCAAGCACACTAACGCATACATATATACACACATGCACAATTGTGACTATTCACAACTCCTTGAAAACTCCGACAGTGAACCCTAAGAAACAAGATTTCAATGTGAGTTTGTGTTATCACACAAACTCAGAGGCGGCTCCCATCAAATTCACTAATGCTTTGATCGTTTAAAGAAATTTGTCTTTATTTTTCACATAAAAGCAAACAGTGCAACACGTCGTTTATGATAAGACTCTTCTAACTCTTCAGGAATAAGTAGAGTAGTGTTAAGTGATCACCTAAGATCAGCATGGAAACCTCCCGATATAGTGTCTGTGGCACCTAGTGAGCTAGCTCAGGGTGTCATCTCTCCCCATCAACTTTCTTGAAATATGTTCCAATGAACACTATAGCTAGTTTTTTTTTTGTTGAACCAATACAGTGAACTGATTACCTACTTTTATTGAGTTTTTACTCAAATGTAAAATCCCAATGTTAATTACATTTATTCAAATAATATTGTTACGTATTTCTGAATCTTCTGGCTAGATGTATTAGTAGGCACACAAATAAAAACACTGCAAAGAACTTGACGACTAAACTCTCAGCTTCATATAACTTTATTGACTATTAACTAACAATTTGTTACTGTAACATGTAGCGTAGAAGACTGTACAATATCTGTCAGTTTACAGTTAGCTATACTTCGTTGCACTGCATCTCTTCACTTCGTTGCAATTCCTCTCTTCTCAATTTGCATCGAGCCGTATTCCACAGAACAGACCAACGACACACTTCCCAGTGTCGCTCCAGGTCTCCTAAAGCTGAACCAAGTCGTACTCAAGTCTACCGAATCAGAGCCGCACACGTCTTACATCGACTGTATCGACTGTAACGGCTCAAGTCCACTGTAGTTCGCTGTATAGACTTTAACGACAGTAGTCCACTCCAGTTAACTCTACCCTAGTTAACTTGGACCGAGTCGTACACATTTCTCTTCCACAGAGCCGCACACGTCTTACATCGTCTGTATCGACTGTACGGCTCACTCACGACTCCATACGACTGACTTTCACATTAACTTTCAGGCTTATATAGAGTCCCTAATCGCTTCTCTAAAGTTGCACAAACACTCCTAGTATCCTCTGGAATAACATGTCAGGAAACGTCACATCCTGTCTTTATTTATACATGTAGATTCCAGAAAACACTCGCTGCAGTGTCATCAAGTCGGGGTCACACGTAGTGACCTTTATCTGTCACTGTTCATTAGTAACTGTCCCCCTACTTAGATCTGTTCGTCCCCTGGAACAACACGTGAGGACACGTCACATCCTGTCTCTGTTTATACATGTACATTCCAGGGAACACCCGCTGCTGTGTTATCTCGTCGGGGTCACACGTTAACCTCTTCCTGTCACTGGTCATTTGTAACAATATTGTACATTTTACAATTATATTTAATTAAAATTATAAACAGACTTAACATCGTATGAACAGGTTTCTTTTGTTATACTTTAAATGGTATGACGTTGTGCTGTATCATTTACACTTAAACTTTTTCAATGTGTACTTTTGCCAAGTTATAATTTGTCCAACTTTGTTGCCACCCCCAAAATGATGTCAACTGGTGCAGACCGCACCCCTCCCGTTTCCATCCAATGACGCCACTGCTCCAAGATACCTACTTCTTCCCAACAATTTCGATTAATATATTGGAGTAGACGTAGTAAGAAATACTAAAAATGAGCCCACACAGCTAAACAGGTTTCCCATACGAACAGCATAGGCTAATACACTATTACCCACTAGTAGGCCAACTAATCCTGATCATAATCGCTCTAGACTCTATTTACTTAATAGGTCTAGACTAGATCCAGAAAATAGAATATATATAAAATCTAGATCTTGAAAAGATCTAGATTTCTTGACTAGTTCTAGATATGATATAGTCTAGATCTAGAATCTATATCTACATCTAGACTAGATCTCTAGACTAGTTCTTGATCTAGATCTAGACTTGATCTAGATAGACAACTAGAACTAGAATCTAGAATTAAAATCTAGAACTAGAATTGGAATCTAGAACTAGAATTGGAATCTAGGCTAGAACTAGATTTCTAGACAAGTTCTAGATATAGATCTAGTTTAGATCTGGATCTAGACTCTTGATCTAAACTAGATTTAGATCTATCTAGATCTCGATCTAGAATCTAGACTAGGTCTAGAAAATGTTTGTAAAATGATTTTCATGTTTCGGATGTTCCTTCAGAGTTGAAGATAGTTTACTTACTAGTCCAAACCTCCCGCAGGACGACGGGGGTTGGAAGTGGGCAGGGTTTGAACCCGGGACCATCTATAAATGCAAACGACAGTCCAGTGCTAAACTGCGCGACCAGGCAGCCTAGGTAGACTAAGTTTAGGTCTAGACTAAATAGACTCTAGATAAAGATCCAGAACTAAATCTATAGCCTAATCTAGACTAGAATCTAGACTGGATCTAGAAATCTATAAATAGAATTTAGATCTACTAGAGCTAGATCTAGGTCAATATTATGATCAGGATTAGTAGGCCTACTACTGGGTTATAGTGCACTTATGCTGTTTGCATCAGATTCATTTTATGATGTGATACTACTGCTTACATAATAAATAAATCTGCAACCCTGAGCTGTTAGAAGATAAACTATTTTCTTAATGGATTATAAATGTAACTTTTATTCAAATTTTTTAATACAATTAAATCTCAATCTAGATCTATGTCTGGCCTCTATTTATTGTAATTTAGATTGTTGTCAAGTGTAAAGCCTAATGAGGATGTGTGAAAACTGCGCGGTATAAAAGTAGTTCGTTATTTTTTTAAAACTTACAATTGAAATGAAGTTCGTATTAAAATTATTTTTAAAAACAACATTTGAATCAGTATTCTATTCAATGAGTTAGTTAATAAATGGAGAATCTATTTTATAATGATCCATTGATACTTTTTCGATTGTGACCTTAGATGCAGTTGTTTTTTTTTTTGTATCAATGCGCGGAATCTACGAATGTAGCTTGATTTATTAATGAAGAAGCTTGTGAACTTATTTATAAGACTTACTTCCCCTGAAGTTTTTCATTTAAAAGTGGTGTAGTTTCTGAGATCTAAACGGACAGACGGAAAGACAGGCCACACAAAACTAATAGCGTCTTTTCCCCCTTTCGGGGGCTATAAAAAAGTGACATTTTATTTGTCATTCAAGTAATGTTACAAGGATACGACTAAGAGCGTAGAGATATTCCAACAGTATTTCCTTCATTTTCTAGAGACTTTAGCAGTGCCTAAGGCCAAGGGCTCAAACGGTAGTAACAGAAATGTGAGATGTGAAATAGCTACTACCATGAAAAGAAATAGTGTCCTAAAATAAACCCCAAGTCCAGCAACTTCTGCGTGTCTAACAGTCCTTACAGTTTTACAGCTCGGTAAGCCAATAATTTAAAGAGCACAAAAAGGGACTTAATTCATCAAACCTAATACTATGAAACGCTTTCATTAAGTTATCCCCTTTGGACCATTCATTTGGGCACAACTTGACTAGAGTTACATCCCTTTCGTTGGGCGAATGAATTGCCTTTGGTTGAGGCCGTCACGAAGAACCGCCAGCTAATATACAAATGTTAAGATGACCCTCCTCCCCGCCCCTTGTCGTCATCCTGGTCAGTGTGAGACAGTTTACGACTTGTCAAGGAAGAAAGTGGCTGAGAACAAACAAGAACGGGAGAGAACCCATTTCTTGGAGTCAGCGCCCACCCCCCTCACACACACACACTTGCTAGAGTCTACCAACCAGACCTTTACACTCTAGGACATAGACAGCATCCAGTAGCAGTTGGATTGCTCTAAGTAAATGACTGCTTCAGGCTTGAAGTATGGCTGGTCAGAACAAACTTTAGACCTAAGGAACCTACTTCATGTCCAGAAGACATATTGGGTTTCTAGTCAGACATTTTACTTTTATTCAAAATGATTCATCTTGTAGATCTAGTAGTGATGGCAAAAGTTAGCTAAAAAGTTAGAAACTTTTAGTTTAACTAAAAAAAAATTAATTTAGACCAAAATTTAACTAGAAAAAAATTGTTGATTTTTTTTTTAGTTACTAACTAAAAAGTTAAATTAAAATTTGTACAACTTTTCAACATGTGATCAGGGTTGAAACTCATATCCCTGTTTTCTGGTTATGTGATATCAATAACTTTGATTATACAAAAAAATGATGCAGTTAATTGTGGTCCAATATGTCCGCCGATCGGTCAGTTTGCACTTCCCGATGGGGATGATGGGTCTGTGACTCCTAGGGGAAAAGTCTTAGGGCCACAACGCGATAAATATTATGTTGATATTGTACAGGCACATGGACAGGCATAAGCAAGACCCAAAACTTATTGATTTTGAAAACATTTAATAGGAATTGATGAAAAGATATACAATCGATAAGTGTGAGGGGGGATGTACATAAAGATTCAGGATGATTTATGGGACAATATCATCACTGGGATGGTACTCAAGTGCTCATATATGGTTTGTTTATTCGGCTGCCTCTCACTTATCTTCTTTATCCGAGGTACTCCTTCCGGGATGGGGTGAGTTGGGGCTTCACTGGGCTGGTAGCCAGTCAGTTGATGTCCTGCGGGTAGGCAGGTGCTGGTGTGATGAGAATGAGGATGCCACGAGTTGGGCTTACTCCTTTTGTTAGGTACAGACTGGTCCTCTGACTTCAGCCTGGAATGCCTTCAGTTCTGGTCAAGGGTGATGAGTGACTCACCCTCAACGGGAATGTGTAAAGAGCTGCTGGGATCTCCCTTCGGGCAACAAAACACGCCAGCCCTGGTGTAGGAGGCTATGAGATGAGATGTGAAAGGAGCCTGAATTATTAAACCATACAGGCTGGTTGGCGAGGGGCGCATCCTTGATAGGAGCGTCTCCCTCGGACTATCTAAGATACATGCTAACAACATTTTTCTAAGTCTAATAATAACTGCTCTATGGGAGCATAATACATATACATAGATAGATGTACAACGCAGGGGCGTAAATAAGAAGGGAAACAGGGGGGACCAAAGTACAGGGTTGTAGCCCCTTGGCCTTACTAACCAACAGGTAAAGGAGTCCCTGGACTTGATGGCCGTGCGTGTGTGTTTAGGCGTTTGGGGCGTAACCTGGGATGTGAGGCCTATAGAGGGTGGTCGGATCTAAAATCGGTGTAATAGGAAAATTGTACAATGCTAGGCTAGTAGTTAAGTGTGTGTGTGTGGGGGGGGGGTCTATAGGGCCAATCTCTTATTCAAAGTCTAATTAAAAAATAAATTTCGTAGGAAAAAAATGGCTAGGATATGTTCCTATCTACCCTGTAATGTAAGCGATAATGTGAAAAACTACTTATTAATTGTTGTTTTTAAATTATGTTCCACTTATACAATACCACTTATTAAATAGAATTTTTCTCTTTGAAAAATATAGTGACCATTTTTTTTTGTAAATGTAGTAGTTAATATGACAGAGCTTACAGAACTTAGCAAAGCAATACTTATATAAATAAAAAAAAAATTTTGGCAAAAAATCTAAAACCGTTTGCATAAATGTATAAAAAAAATATGGTAAATAGTTATCTCCCTTACTACATGCCTCCTTTGTTTGTTACTATTAATAGTGAATAATTGTAAAAAAAATAGTGTATTTTTATGAAAAAAAAATGCTTGCATAGTTGATTTTAAAAATTAAATTTTTCACTTTCAGAAAATTAAAAAGTAGCCGTTGCATAAGAACTTTGAAAGGTCTAAAATAACATATTTTCTAGTTTATGAGATGTAAACGGGACGGACGTACGGACAGACATTCCACACAAAACTAATAGCGTTTTTCCCCTTTTGGGGGCCGCTAAAAACATTTCATGGAAACACTAAAGTTGTTTTTTTTTTAAACTGAGAGATAAAATCGCAATACCAACTATTTATTTACAAGCAACAAAAATATTCGTAGATTTCTAATAGTATCAGTCACCCATTCATTTCATTCTATATATTTCGAGTTGTCCTTCTCTGCCACTTCTCTCAACAATGAGTAATCCTTCTCTGCCACTTCACACAGCAATGAGTTATCCTTCTCTGCCACTTCTCTCAGCAATGAGTTATCCTTCTCTGCCACTTCTCTCAGCAATGAGTTGTCCTTCTCTGCCACTTCTCTCAGCAATGAGTTGTCCTTCTCTGCCACTTCTCTCAGCAATGAGTTATCCTTCTCTGCCACTTCTCTCAGCAATGAGTTGTCCTTCTCTGCCACTTCTCTCAGCAATGCGCCACAGGCTAACCTTTTCGTCTTCTTCACGTATCTGTTGATTTGTTCTCTTAGAGTCTAGGTCTCTCTTTTACAACCGCTGGGTCCAGGTCTTACTTCTTGGTTCCACGACAATTCCTTCACTGACATATCGCTCACCGACAACTTGCTCACGACAAATTGTTCACACGACAAATCGTTCACTGGCTATTCGTTCACAGAGATATCTTTCCTGGATAGTAACATATTGTTATTATTATATATTCTCGTCACGTGTATAATTTGTTTACATTAAAAGTTTTGTAAAAAATAAATTAATCCGAGTTTCTTTGTTAATTTGTTGTTTGTTTGTTTTTTTTTAGTTAATTTTTTTTCCATTGTTTACTTTATAGTGAAAATGTCCAATAGGTATTTTAAGTTTGGTGAAAGAAATGTAAACAAACAAATAAATAAATAAAAATAAAAATAAATATTTTAAGAATACTCAAAGATAACAAAAATAAAACATAATAAAACAACTTCCACCAATGTAAAAAAAAAAAACAATGACTTGTCAATGAACCATTTCTCCATGTATAAGTAATTGGTTCCCTGTCCGATAACGTGTTATTACATCCAGAGCCGCCAGTCTGTCTAGCGCTCAACTAGGTCTTAACTAGAGTGTCCAACTGAATGGGGGGGGGGGAGGGTATAGGTAGAGGAAGTGTTGACCATAACGGCTTGATGGAATAGATACCTATGTCAATTAAACATCTGGTCCGTTTTTAATAAGATAAGCCAATGTGAGTGGGGGCGGACAAGACTACATGACGGACATGAGTGTCGAAGAAGGCCTACAGGATGAAAGTAACAATGTTGCCTAGAGTTAAAAAAGGGCCCATTAAAATGTTTCAACTAGCTTATTGTAAGATCGCATTTTTAAAGTATAATTTGTATCACATACTGTCTTCAGTAACAAATAATTAACAAATTTTTAAAAAATTAACAAAGAAACTCAGATTAGGCCCGACCTCTATCAATCAAAAATATTTTTTTTTGGAAATAATAGCTACAAAAGTTTTAATGTAAACAAATTAAACACGCGACTAGAATATATAATATTAACAATATGTTACTATCCAGTGAAAGATTTGTCTGTGAACATTTTGTCGGTGAATGAATTGAAAGTGAACGATTTGTCGTGTGAACGATTTATCGTGCACCAACTGTCGGTGAACAAGTTGTCTGCGAGCAAGTTGTCGGTGAGCGATATGTCTGTCGGGTGAGCGATATGTCTGTCGGGTGAACGATATGTCTGTCGGGTGAACGATATGTCTGTCGGGTGAACGAATAGTCTACTTCGCCTCTCACTTTCTCACCAAGACATATCTACACATTGGTCCAAAGTTTTACGGACAATCTATAAGGGATTTTTTTAAAGATGTAAGTGTGTGCGTGTGTAGGAGGGGGGTCAATGTCAGGTCACAATAACGATGTGTGTCTAGTCAATATGGTGCTTTGTCTCGCGCTTGTCTCTACAAATGAACCAGTTGACTTGAGACCTCCTCTATCAAACACAGGTGTGAAACATTGCTCTCATTACGGCAGGTCTGAGCCCAAGTTATCAGCCGAGCCCCGAGGGCAGAAGTGAGACAATGGCCTATAGTGCGGGGCAGTGCGGGGGAGAGCGGATACGCCTTCGGGGCTATTTGTTTCAGTTGTACATATAACAATGCCTTCGTTTGCTCCCAATCAGAGGAAGGGACCCTGAGGGCGATTGTAGGACATTGACTTTGGCTAAGGACACCACAAACAATGAGGCTTAGGAAATGAACGAAACACACACTCTCTTGGCACATCTGTTGTGAATTGATGCACTCTTGGATCAGAAAATATGACATCTAGCGCGTGGCTAGTCAATACAAACATGAGTAGAAACTCGACATAAAGCAGAAAATATGCGTGGCTAATTTGCAGTTGCCAAATACAACCTTTATTTAAAATATGATAGTGGATCAATTAAGTCACTGGTTACCCCTGGCTCACCATTTTCCCTTCAAATCTATATATATTTGTCAAATTTCTGAATGAATGGTTAGAGCAGCTTTCTAAGTCCGTGTACAGGCTTCTTGCTTTGTCTACGAAGAGTTTGCCAGATAATATGGACATTGTAAAAACGAAAATATTTCTTTGTGAATAGATCTAGAAAGACTTTTGAGTTCTTACAAGATGTTCAGATTCCGTAGCCAGAAATGTTTCAACCTTGACCTTGACTGTTTAATGGCGAGTCATTTTCATGTCTTTGAATTGTAACGACCAGGATAAACTGAGTTATCTTTCCTGACCCTTGAAATAATTGGTAGTTCAAACGTATTTGTTTCTTCTCTTTCAACTTGCCATCACACAAACACGCACTCACAAACATGCACAGACAAACATGCACTCACAAACATGCACACAAAAACTCGCATTTACAACTTAGCACACTCTTACACACACATGTAGAAACACTGAGGTGCGCTGAGATTCAAATGGAATTGTTGTTGAACTGGTATCTTTTAAATGTATTGACTTCTGACTCTAGTATGAAGGAATTAATAGTTCAAAGGGGGCTTTACAATGAAACATATTTGTGGCTAAGGGAGCGCTAACAAGGGAGAAATACTCAAACCCAAACCAGAAACCCACGCACACATCTCATCTGACCAGCTAAGCCGACACATTGCTGATGCTAGTGCTGTAGTGGATTCATTAACGAGCTTGGTCGTCATGAACTGTTTAATGTGTTCGTGCGCTGTTCATTAATCACTAGTTATATATGAGTGTGTTGTTTCATTGGGAGCTAGAGACTGTTTATTCCAGTAGTAATAGGTAACATAATTTAAGAGCTTGACAAATTTAGAAATACACATTTAAAACATTGGTATTCATTGGAATAGTATGTGCTAAAGACTCAACTTAAGTATCCTTAGACTAGCAGTGGACTTAAGACGGTTACAAATAGTTCTGCTATTAGTAGCCGTGATTGCTGCTTGAATGCATCACACACAATTGCTACCTGAATGCTTCACTCACAATTGCTGCTTGAATGCTGCATTCATATCCAATAAATTGTTTCGGGAACACATTGAGGCTCATTGCGTCTGTGGCTTGATCTATTCGAAAAGGTTCATAAATATCTACCAAAGTGGAGGGATAAATAAGAACACCCATCAAATATTGATAAACCCCTATGTATAACTGTATAGATAGATAATTAGATAGATAGATGGACAGATACATATAGATAGATAGATAGATAGATAGATAGATAGATAGATAGATAGATAGATAGATAGATATGATAGATAGATAGAAAGATAATAGATAGAAAGATAGATAGACAGATAGTTTGAAATACTGTAATTTAAAGCTATAGTTTTACTATTTTGTTATTTTGTAATTTCAGGTGTTTATTTTTTTAAAGTTTGTGCAATGGTGATTATTTGATCTCTCTATTCGATAAAAAGATTACAATTTAAAGCTTTCCTTTTATAATTATGAAACTTTATTCAACTTTCATTTTTCAACTTACAAATAAAAGCAAACCAAAATAATTAATAAAGTTCTTATATTTCTTAAAGTGTTTAGAAATCAATAGACATTACATAAATGTTTGGACTTGATATTATGAAAGTTTGAAATGTTCTTCATAATTAAGTTCAATTTAGTATTTAGTTAACAAAAAAAGAGTTTTTAATTTTAATTTTAAAAACATTTAAATAAAGATTAAATAAAATAGTTTCCCTTTTTTGTACAATCTGATTTGATGCACTCTGGAAGTCTACATCAGTACAGGATACAAGGGTGGCGGCTTTGCTAGCTCCTCATATCTGGGTGGCTGCTGGACCACTTCCTCGTAAGAGGGAGGCAGGATGGTCATATTGTTTTCCTCGTCTTTGTACAGCCAGCCAATGGGTTCTTCTATGGCGGTCACTTTTGGGGCGTCCGCCACCTTAAAGGATCCTCGTCTGGCACCCAACTGAGAAGCTTTCTGGGCGCACCTTTCGGCACGCCTTTCCCATTTCTTCTGTTTTCTCGTGTTGCAGCGTGATGCTTTGTACTGTCAAGAAAACACAGAAGAAAAGGTGAAGAAAGTATTGCTTGGAGCTGGCAATAAGTCTTAACATCTAAATACATGGAACATTTAGTAAAAGTCAAAACTTGATCTGGTTAACAATATCAAATGAACGAAAAAGAAAATTAAATTAAGAGACAACTTTTTGTTTTTACTTTCTTTTTTAAATCTTCCTACTTATCGCGCGTACTTTTATTTTAGTTTCCAAGTGTGTCAAGTGTCTGGTTCTATTTCGTTTGTCATCAGTCACACAGAGATTGAAGTAGAATAGTGTAGACGTCTGTAATGAGTGTGATTAGTTTAAGAGCAAGATGATCTCTCTATAGCAAGTACAAAAGAGGAATTGTCTTTTATTCAACGTAGTTTTTCCTTGTTTATGTTTTAATTTCAGATTCATATTTATTTTTCGTTTCCAATCTTTTAAAAATATTAATTACAAATGTTTCCTAATTGGTTTCTCAAAGTAATCATGTTTCTAACCTCGTTACTGCAATGTTGTCATTTGGTCACAGTTCTTTTCTGTTTAAATGTTACCGTCAAGTTATGAACATGGTTCTAGTTTGATCTAAAGTGTAAACGTAAGACACAGTCATTGTCTTCTCTTCAAATCTGGCTTCAAGTATAGAGTGTAGTAGAGACAAAGAACATCTTTCACTACATTTCGAATCACTCTGTGTGAGATTGAAAGTTGGCTGGGACAGTGATTGCTAGTCTAGAAACTTTCACTACATTTCGAATCACTCGGTGTAAGATTGAAAGTTGGCTGGGACAGTGATTGCTAGTCTAGAAACTTTCACTACATTTCGAATCATTCGGTGTAAGATTGAAAGTTGGCTGGGGCAGTGATTGCTAGTCTAGAAACTTTCACTACATTTCGAATCACTCGGTGTAAGATTGAAAGTTGGCTGGGGCAGTGATTGCTAGTCTAGAAACTTTCACTACATTTCGAATCACTCGGTGTAAGATTGAAAGTTGGCTGGGGCAGTGATTGCTAGTCTAGAAACTTTCACTACATTTCGAATCACTGGGTGTAAGATTGAAAGTTGGCTGGGGCAGTGATTGCTAGTCTAGAAACTTTCACTACATTTCGAATCATTCGGTGTAAGATTGAAAGTTGGCTGGGGCAGTGATTGCTAGTCTAGAAACTTTCACTACATTTCGAATCATTCGGTGTAAGATTGAAAGTTGGCTGGGGCAGTGATTGCTAGTCTAGAAACTTTCACTACATTTCGAATCACTCTGTGTGAGATTGAAAGTTGGCTGGGGCAGTGATTGCTAGTCTAGAAACTTTCACTACATTTCGAATCACTCTGTGTAAGATTGAAAGTTGGCTGGGGCAGTGATTGCTAGTCTAGAAACATTCACTACATTTCGAATCACTGGGTGTAAGATTGAAAGTTGGCTGGGGCAGTGATTGCTAGTCTAGAAACTTTCACTACATTTCGAATCACTCTGTGTAAGATTGAAAGTTGGCTGGGGCAGTGATTGCTAGTCTAGAAACTTTCACTACATTTCGAATCATTCGGTGTAAGATTGAAAGTTGGCTGGGGCAGTGATTGCTTGTCTAGAAACTTTCACTACATTTCGAATCATTCGGTGTAAGATTGAAAGTTGGCTGGGGCAGTGATTGCTTGTCTAGAAACTTTCACTACATTTCGAATCACTCGGTGTAAGATTGAAAGTTGGCTGGGACAGTGATTGCTAGTCTAGAAACTTTCACTACATTTCGAATCACTGGGTGTAAGATTGAAAGTTGGCTGGGACAGTGATTGCTAGTCTAGAAACTTTCACTACATTTCGAATCACTCGGTGTAAGATTGAAAGTTGGCTGGGGCAGTGATTGCTAGTCTAGAAACTTTCACTACATCTCGAATCATTCGGTGTAAGATTGAAAGTTGGCTGGGGCAGTGATTGCTAGTCTAGAAACTTTCACTACATTTCGAATCATTCGGTGTAAGATTGAAAGTTGGCTGGGACAGTGATTGCTAGTCTAGAAACTTTCACTACATTTCGAATCACTCGGTGTAAGATTGAAAGTTGGCTGGGACAGTGATTGTTAGTCTAGAAACTTTCACTACATTTCGAATCATTCGGTGTAAGATTGAAAGTTGGCTGGGGCAGTGATTGCTAGTCTAGAAACTTTCACTACATTTCGAATCACTCGGTGTAAGATTGAAAGTTGGCTGGGGCAGTGATTGCTAGTCTAGAAACTTTCACTACATTTCGAATCACTCGGTGTAAGATTGAAAGTTGGCTGGGGCAGTGATTGCTAGTCTAGAAACTTTCACTACATTTCGAATCACTGGGTGTAAGATTGAAAGTTGGCTGGGGCAGTGATTGCTAGTCTAGAAACTTTCACTACATTTCGAATCACTCGGTGTAAGATTGAAAGTTGGCTGGGGCAGTGATTGCTAGTCTAGAAACTTTCACTACATTTCGAATCACTGGGTGTAAGATTGAAAGTTGGCTGGGGCAGTGATTGCTAGTCTAGAAACTTTCACTACATTTCGAATCACTGGGTGTAAGATTGAAAGTTGGCTGGGGCAGTGATTGCTAGTCTAGAAACTTTCACTACATTTCGAATCATTCGGTGTAAGATTGAAAGTTGGCTGGGGCAGTGATTGCTAGTCTAGAAACTTTCACTACATTTCGAATCACTCTGTGTGAGATTGAAAGTTGGCTGGGGCAGTGATTGCTAGTCTAGAAACTTTCACTACATTTCGAATCACTCTGTGTAAGATTGAAAGTTGGCTGGGGCAGTGATTGCTAGTCTAGAAACATTCACTACATTTCGAATCACTGGGTGTAAGATTGAAAGTTGGCTGGGGCAGTGATTGCTAGTCTAGAAACTTTCACTACATTTCGAATCACTCTGTGTAAGATTGAAAGTTGGCTGGGGCAGTGATTGCTAGTCTAGAAACTTTCACTACATTTCGAATCACTCTGTGTAAGATTGAAAGTTGGCTGGGGCAGTGATTGCTAGTCTAGAAACTTTCACTACATTTCGAATCACTCTGTGTAAGATTGAAAGTTGGCTGGGGCAGTGATTGCTAGTCTAGAAACTTTCACTACATTTCGAATCACTCTGTGTAAGATTGAAAGTTGGCTGGGACAGTGATTGCTAGTCTAGAAACTTTCACTACATTTCGAATCACTCGGTGTAAGATTGAAAGTTGGCTGGGACAGTGATTGCTAGTCTAGAAACTTTCAACCTATTAGGCTCTACTCCCCCCCCCCCATCTCAATTCTTATCTTTAGAATTTACCTGACACTTGAACTCCATTTTGGCGGCTTTCAACAGCAGGCGTCCAGACTTTCTCTCTAACCGTTCGGATCTTCTCAGAGCCTTCGCCTCATGGCGCTCTTTTTGTCTGAAGTTATATTGAGATCACACAAAAAAAATTATACTAATATATGTTTATAAGATAAGATTATTTATTGGTCCAAATAAATGGAGCTTCAGTTTGACTCCTTTGTACTTCTTGGTAATTGATTTTTTAACTATATGGCTGTAAGTGGAATAAAGGAATTTTCAATTTCAACTGTAGCTGTGATGTTTAGGGTACAAATTGTTTTAAAGGATTTTATATGTTGTGGAAAAGCAGCTTCTATAAAAATAATTCTTCAAGGGATTGTACCTTGTATTTGAGCTCTATGAGATGCTTTTTTTTTTTACATAGCTTCTCAACTCACTCTGTCTGTCTGTCTGTCCGTCTGGTAAAAAGTTTGAACACATTATTTCCCACACACCCATTCACGGACTAAGTTAAATCTTGGCGCAATTATTTATTAGCAAAGACAATGAATCAATAAAAAGAAATTAGCCGATGAACAATTAATTTCTGGTGCTTAAATAGTGTTGGATAGCGAGAAAGGAAATTATTTCTTCAGTATTCAGATATATGGCTATATATTTAGGGTTTTGTCCCCTTAGATAATTGTACACGTTATTTCTCCCACACCCATTCTCAGATTAAGCTTAAACTTTAAACAATTATTTTATGTACTCGGTAAACATGAAACAATTAACTAATTACTCAACTTGTTATTAGTAATTAATTATTTTGTTTGATATCGAATCAATTTTAAAACAAATTCCTTGCTTCCCAAGATAGAAAAGTCATTGATGTGTATTTGCCACATTCCTAAACAGTATCATTTGTATATCTCAGCTTGTTGTGCCTAGGTATTTAAATTCTTGTTGTTTTTTTTTTGTCTATATTTTGATCGTTTATCTGAAGTTCTGCACTCTAGTCTCTGCTTTTTAATCCACAATCATAACTTAAGTTTTCTAAAAATGTAAAATTAATAACTTAAAATATTATAAAATATAAAAGAAATTAATTTAAAAAAACATGTTGGGTTCAAACGGGTATCGAACCCTTGATTTTGAGATCATCATCAGCTTGACCAAACGATATTATCCATTCAGCCGGCGGGCAACTTGAGCGATTAATTATTTGAACATTAAGATCTAGAAGTAAATTTAGATTTCTGATTTAGATAAACAACTCAGTTATTGGTACACTACGGCTGACTACGCTATTTTGTTTTGACTAATTCCACTGATATAGGACTTCAAATCTAGCCTGAGAGAACGCTGCTCAACATGTTCCTGTACATTCATTTATTCAACTCTTGAAGCAATGATGACGTACATTCAGAAATTCAAGAACGCAGTAGTCTTTTCTAACCGATGTTGGCTCTAGATCTAAGTCTAGTTCTCAAGTCAGATTTACATTTATTTATTTTTTACTTTGAACAATTATAACGGTCAAACTACAGTTTTTTTTTCCGTTTGGCCGACGAGCTTGTAATTCTTTACTCATCGATATATCAACTGTTACATTTGTAGACAAATCGTTACAGACGTTTTTTGAGATCTACGACGCGTACAGATTCCAGGTTACCTGTTTCAGTTTCCTGTTCTGAGTTGAATAGAGGGAAAGAATCTCATGATCATTTCAGTTCAGTAGAGACGTCACTTGAACTGAACCCAAATAAGTCAGGAGAAAAGAACAGAAATCTATTTTCTAATCAAATCCCACTGAATGCTACTGTGTGTCCTTGTTGCCAGGGGCGCTAACTCTGTGTGATACACTCCTCCTTCCCTCTTCCTCACTCGTTATCCATGGATGATAATGACGCAATCAGATTTCAACTTGTGTGCAACAAAAACTGGCCACTGCTAATCTGAAGTTCCTGTTACTGCGTCTAGTCATTGGACCACGTAGAACGTTTCTACATCATTTCTCCACCCCCCTAAATTATCAACATATTTATCTTCATATATGCATATATATTGGCTGATTAACTGGTCACACTGCGTTCTCCTAATTGCATTATCGATTGGTCATCAGCTGGTTTCCATCATGTCAACTTCAAACAGTCACGTGTGTGCTAATGGTCATGCTTGATTAGAAAATAACGAATCAATAAAGCCCAACATGGTCCACATCAGTGGCGAGGTAGATAGTGAAGCGGTTGGAATAAATCAATCTGTGTATCAAACATCCTGCGATGAGTGGAAGGGATGAAGAGCATTCAAGGAAACAAAAATAGAATAAGAATATCTAAGGGAAAAGACACATAGGAATGGATAAAGACGATTGACAGATCGTATGTGGTGCCCCAACGGTTCAACAGACTAAGGGATAAGCGAGAATGAAGAAAAAGCTAATTAAACTCTAAAGTCTCTAGCCCACAGAAAATATCAGATCCTACTTAATATTAGAAAGTCTTAACCATAATGTAAATATTTGTTCTGCTTTTTTAAAAATAAAAATAAATAAATACAATTTTTTTACAAAATGTGTGATTGTATATCAGCTTATACGTATTTCTCATTCTGATCATATTTAAATAAATGAGAATGTATTATCATGATCTGCATTTCTTGACTTTTCTATTGCATAGTTATCCTACTTAAGCTGTATGTTTATGTGACAATTTGAAAAGCTTAGCGACGCATAGATTTCAATTGCCACTTAAATACATGCGAAAGTTTTACTTCACGATTTCTAGGGGGCAGTCTTTGCAAGACCACAACAAATATCTTCTGCATCAAGTGGTCTACTGTATTTAGACATGACAACTAACGAACTCACCATGTTTCGCGAAAATATTTGACTAGAAATGGAAGAAGAAGACGCAACGCAGACAAAACGGGATACGACTGCAAACACTTGATCCAGCGTTGTGTAACTGGTATGGAAGAAAAATCTTTTCTCTTTATCACTATTAATGAGTTCTGATGTCTCCGGAACATCTTCAACTTTGACTGTGAATCAACTTCTGATAACTGCGGCATACCGTTGTGTAGATTTGGAAAGAATGATGAAATGTCGTCCACAAGCATGCGTAAAAATTCTTTCCCAGAAAATGTTCTTGTATCCATTTGTCAGGTTCGATGTTTTTTTTCATAAAGAGTAGAAGAGCAAATTGTATGTAAATCTTATTTTGTTTAATTTTGTTTATCAAATGGGAATGTACATGTAGCCCAAAGATTATTTCAGACTCTCATCGAGACGCATTTTGCAATGACGTAGCACACGTTGGAACTCTCTTTGTGTGGAAACATTTTTTTTCCGAGAAATTTTTAATTTTTCAAAATAAATCATCTTTATCTTATACATCAGACGAAGTAGTTTCAAGATGTTTGCAAAAGTGAAACTCGTCTTTAAAATACAAAATATTTTAATATGAACTTATAAGCTCAAACTACATTGTAAAATTCCTTGAAAAGATTGATAAAGTTGAATTAGATTAAGACTTTCAGGGTCACCGCAGAAAGGAAAATGTCTTCGACAAACATTTGAAAAAGACGTTCATTTATAAGTGATTAATTGTGTTCAAGACGCCTGCTTGTAACTTCGTTTTGTTACACAACTAGAATTCCAAGAACAAAAAGAAAATTCGGAAGAGGGAGGGGAAATAAAGTGGACCAATTAGATTCTAGTCTAAGTTTTGTGTATTTTTAGGAATCAATTACCATTTGTGAGTTATGGATACAATAGAAATATCTCAGACTGAGTGAAGTTTGAGAAAAATCGACAAGGAAAAACTTTTTTGGGTTTAAAAATCCATTGTTACTCTTATACTTAAAAGTTTCTAATGAATACTAATTTTCCACAAAAAAACAAACCAAAACAAATAATGTCTTTTAAAAAATAATTATGAAAAACTCATGCGAAATTATATAAACTCTGTCGCCATATTTGACTAGTCTGTTTAAAAGTCTTGTTACAGTTCTCTCTCCATTTTATTATTATTGTTGATGATTGTATTTGACATTAGAGAGAAGTGAGAAGTTTGGCTGACATCTGATCAAAACTTGGATAAGCAATGGTCATATAAACTTATACTGAGAAGTTGACACTACCAAAAACATGATCAAAACCCTGGATACCAAGTGGTCATATAGACCTGGGAGGTTTACACTTGCAAACATGTGATCAAAACCCTGGCTATGTAGTGGTCATATAGACCTATACTGAGAGGTTTACACTTGCAAACTTATTATCAAAACCCTGGCTATGTAGTGGTGATTTACAAAGTATAAGCCTTTCAACTCACTTTTCTTCCTCGCTCTCCGTTGGGTAATTGAAATAAGAAAAGAACCATTGAAACATTGTACCACTAACTACACACACTCGACACAGAATCTTAACAACACAGCACACTGTACAAACACCAGAACAAGATCTCTCTGGTCACAATCGTTTAGAGTGCACGCAAAGGACACGTCACTTTTCATTTAATTCCTAAAACTTAAAAATAGATTTCTTTTACCTGGGAATACAGAAATACTGAAAAAAAATCCAAAGTTTTCCAAGAAAATCTATCTCTACGTAACAAAACATATAGTTGTAGTAAGTGTACCTTATACTTCCCCAGCTCTATGTACCAAAACATTTTGTTGTAGTTAGTGTACCTTGTACTTCCCCAGCTCTAAAAACATTCTCTTAGTTCATTGATCACGAAATAAAACTGATTACATTTTAGGACTTTGAATATATAGAAAGCATTATAGAGTTGAGTACTTAAGTTATTAAATAGCGATACCTTTTTAATCCATAGCTAGACACCAGGGGCCTCAGTGTATAGAAGTAAAGGTTAAAAGTGAAACAAACTTTACACAAAAAAACAAAAAAACAACAGTTTTGTACATTCTATAATCAAACATCCAAGAACTAGTCAAATGTGAGACTTTACCAGTGCACATAGTACTGAAAATAGTTGATCAAAATGTATGACATCACTAGAAGACGTCTTCACAACACCCGTCATTTGTAGGGCCATAATGAAGCGATTCAGTTGAGAAGGCAAGGCTTTACTCACGGCTGGCACCTTCCACCCTTGGTACAACCTGCCTTTAGAAACAGCCGCCCCTAGGACCACACACCCAGATCTCACCAAATCAAGCCATGCTATCATCAGTATAAAAACAAAAGAATTAAAAAGGGTTAAGAAACGGCATGTACGTAAAGGTAGCTAGGGGGGTATGAAGAATAGAGGGGAAAATCATATTTGATTAAAAACACGCTATAATGTAGATTTTATTCTTAACACTCAACAAAAGCAAACAAACAAACAAAATGGACTACATAACAGCTAATAAACGGGAAGATCAGGTCAGGTTTCTCAGACTCACCGGGTTTTCCCGTTGTATACGTTTTAATAAAATTCCCCTTGCTAGATTTGTATTTCCTGTGAATAATCATCAGAGGGAGAGAATTCTGTTTTCAATTTTATTACATCTCAGTCTTTAGTCCTCTTCCCCCCCCCCCCCCCACACACACACGCAGTGCTATTTCTGGACCTTTTCTATCAAGGTCAAGGTTATTTGAATTCCAGGCTAAGGTGCCAGCTGTTCATGAGACGCTGTTTTGTGAGCACGTGCATGACTTTGACTGTGATTTTCCTTGTCTTTAAATGAACACTTATAAACACAAGAGAGACTAAATTTGAAAACGTTTCATGATTGATTTGTGTAGGAAGTACGCTAGGACGCTGGACCAAACAAAAAGGAATAAACTTGTTAAACTAGACTTCATTACTATCTCATAGAATAGGCTAGAAAAGAATAGAATCGAATGTACTTTAAGAAAATAGAATCAGAATCTGACAGAATCAGATGTGGGTTACAACCAGATCATGTTGAACTAGATCTAAATGAAACAAAGTTACAAAGACAGTTTGTTGTGGAACGCAAACTCAAAATCGGCTCACGAAGTGGTCCACCTAGAGTCTTCACCAGGATTCGAACACGGGACTTCCGGTTCCTAGTGATTTACCCCTCAGCCACAGCATCTACATATATTTATTTAGAGTACACTTATATTTTTAAAATAATAATTGCTAGTCGACCGGCGGCGTAGCATACACCGCTATTTTGCAGGGCCGGCCTTAGGCCACTGCAACCTATGCGACCGCAGTGGGCCCCGCACTTTTATAGGACCCGCGCTAATTCTAGGTGTATAAATTATTAAATTAAACCATTTTATAACTTATAACAGATTTCCCGCAGTCTCCTGTCGATTTTACCAGGAGCTCCTGGAAATCTCCGAAATTGCAATATATACGAAAAAGGAAATTATTAAAATCTTTAGAAAACTCATACAAATCTCCTGAAATATACAGACAAAAACTGTCATTTTGGTGTGTCATTCAATATGGAAAACGACAATCCTAAGCGCGATAAAAAAAAAAGGCATTATTCCGTAATTTCGGAATCTGGTGAAAGAAGATTCTTGCGCCTCAAACTAATGAAGAATTACTTTATGTCGTCAATTCTCGAAGATAGATTGAAACATTTTGTAATTCTTGCTATTGAGCGTGATCTATGTAGGAAATAGAATTTATTATGATATACTGTATGACTTCGCTACTCGCAAGGCTCGTAAAGTAGTTCTGTACGTAATAAAGAATGAATATAATGCAAAGACGAATCTATTTTCTAATACAAACTCTAAATTTTCACTTATTATCCGTATCCCTACCCAAACAGGGCTCCTCGAAATCCATTTCGCATAGGGCCCCACAACGGTTAAGTCCGACCCGGCTATTTAATAACGAATGAATACAGAGTAGATTACTTGTTTTCTACCCCCCCCCCCCTCCTTTTTTTTTTCGCCGCTAAAAATACGTGGGGTAGAAATAAATAAAAGACTTCTTGGTCACAACGGTTAAGTCCAGCCCTGCTATCTTGTGACGGGTGAATAAAACTTGTTCTTTCCCCACCCCTTTTTTTTTTCATAAGGTAACTCTAGTACCGGGGTCGGCAACCTGCGGCTCGCGAGCCACATGCGGCTCTTTGGATGTGAAGCTGCGGCTCTTTAGTTAGATACGCAAATATTATTTTTTTTATCGAAACATTTTTTAAAATAGTTCTGAATCTTTTAACAAAGATTAGGTACCTATTAGATTTCTCAGCCACTTGTACTCGCTGTTCACCACACCCCTCCCCCATTACACTCGTCGTCACTGTTGTCAGCCCTTTGGAAGCTCTCGGCGGAAGCTCTCGAATAACGCCGTGGTCGAATGTTTCTATGTAGGTTTTAATTCTCTTTGACGCAAAACAAATTGGCATCTTTACCACGTGCTTTGACTATGACGTATAGTTTGTTGTTTCAAGTCAATGAGTTAGAAGCTACAAGTAACGCTAATCTGGCACGGTTTGCGGCACCACTAGAAATTGCACAAAAAGGCAAACCAATTTAGAGATGGTGAGTATGTCAAAGACTGCTTCCTACGTGCATCCGATGAACTGTTTCGTGATTTCAAAAACATACCAGAAATCTTTAAAAAATAAATAAAAGATTTGCCACTGTCCGCTTAAACAGTACAATACAGAATAGCTAAAATGTCTTCAAATGTAACATATTTGGAAGATATTCTACTTTCTTCTGTCTTATCACTTGCTATAGATGAGTCTTGCGACATAAAGACACGGCACAAGTTGACAATTTGGTCAGGTATATGTCTTCCGAAGGTCCAAAAGAAGATTTTCTTGGATTGTTACCGCTCTCGGGACAAACTAGAAGGGAAGATAGAGCGAATGCCGTGCAAAAATACCTTGAAGAAATTAAGATGGGTTTAAATAAAATCGTTTAAATAGCAACTGATGGAGCCAGAAGTATTGGAAAAAATAAAAGGGCAACTTGGATTTGTCGGAGCGAAATAAACCACGAAATTCGTACGTTCTCTTTGACTACTACACCAAGAAGCGCTTTGTGTCCAACATTTCCTGCCGAAATAGTTGAGGTCATGAATTTGGTAATCAAGATTGTTAACAGCATTTTGTTAAAAGCACTTTGCCATCGTCAGTTTAAAGAATTCGTAAACATAATGGAGACTCAGTATTCTGACCTCCTTCTTTCCAATAAAAAGCAATGACTTTCCAAAGGTCAGGCGATTAACGTTTTGCTTTGTGCTTGAAGGAAATAAATACATTCCTAAGTGAAAAAGCCATTAATCACCCTGAATTAAAGAACGACAAATAGTTGCAAAAATGTTACTTTATGGTTGATAAAACAGAGAAATTAAATGAGCTGAATCTAAAACTGCAAGGAAAGGAATACTCATTCTCTGTTTTTGTAGAAGAATTGGTTTGTTTGGAAGAAAAATTAATTCTTTTTGCAGAGAAATTCAGAGCGGTACGTTACTTCATTTTCAATGTCTAAATCAGTATTGCCATAAAATCAGTTCAACGTTTGACAAGAATTTCTTCAGTAGTTATAAAAAAAAACAGATGAATTTGTTGACAGATTTGAGCAGTTCAAAACCAACAAAACCATTCTAGCATTTATAGTAAATCTAACACACAAAATACCGAAATCCAAATTGAGACATTAGGAATTGATACTAGATCTCTAGAAATGCAATTGATCGATTTAAAAAGTTAAGTTGGAAGTGTTGGAGGTCCAGAAATGTAATTACGTAACACAAGAAAAGTGGACAGTTTTAAAAAGCAATGCCGCGAGTTGATTCGGCGCAAGAAATAATCTTCCAGATTGTTATAGTGAGGTGAAGAAGTTGACCTTTGGAGTGCTGACTTTCTTTGGATCGACATATTCGTAAGAGCAGTTGTTCTCTTGCATGAATATAATTAAAGGTAAAGTAAGAAGCCAACTAACAAATGAAAATGTAGAATTGTGTTTGAAACTAAAACAAGTTACGAGCCAAATGTATCCAAACTTTCTAAAACCATGGAAGCTAGTTTTGTCAATGGATGTTTAACTGCTTTAGTTGATACCGAAATAAAAAAAATAATTATATACTAATGCCATAAATATATTATCTAATTTGTTGTGAAAAACACTACTTATAAAGGAATTTGTTTTTTTTTTCATTAAAAAAAATTAATTGTGTGAGTACTATATATAATTGGTAAGAAAAAACTTTGTGGCTCTTTAACAACTTTGAAATTTTGTAAATTGTTATTTTTGACTCTTCAGACTCAATAGTTTGCCGACCCCTGCCTAGTACGACGTTTTTAGAAATGATAGTATGGTTAATATATTTTTTTTTCGTGTTGTTAATGTTTGAAAAATAAATCTTTTTTAGTTTCTCTTTATTACATGTAATATGTTATTAATTTTGAATGTATGAATAAGGTTAATAATAATAATAATAATAATAATAATTTTGTTCTACCCATAAGCTACTAGCAGATGAACAACAAGGTTGCATTGAAGAGTCGATGGGCTGTAAAGTACAGCTAACTATAGATGGTATTATATTGCATCAAGCTAATAGAAGAAAGAGAAATTTACACATGTGTTACATCGACTACAAAAAAGCTTTCGATTCAGTTCCGCATGATTGGCTATTAAAAACCCTGGACATCCATAGAATCAACCCAAGAATAAAACAACTATTGAAAGTCTGTATGAATAATTGGAAGATAAATCTGCACCTTAATCGTGATAAACTAGGTTCTGTGCACATAAGAAGAGGTATATACCAGGGTGACTCACTATCTCCACTCTGGTTCTGCCTAGCGATTAATCCTCTATCTACATTACTCCAAGACTCTACAAACGGTTTTAGGGTTGACACTAAATGTACAAAATGTGTGTCCCACTTATTATACATGGATGATCTAAAGCTATATGCAGAAACCGAGCAAAAATTACACACCTTAATCAAAACGGTAAAATGCTTTAGTGACGATATCTGTATGTCTTTTGGCCTGGATAAGTGTGGCATCATAAGCATTAAAAAGGGCAAGGCAACGAACACCAACATTGAATTTGAAGGCATCGAGGAATTGAACTCCGCCTCTATTTATAAATATCTTGGAATAAACCAGAATGCCAAGATAAACCATAAGAAATTAAAAGAGGACTTTCTTGGCAAATATAGGCAAAGAGTTAATAAAATCCTCAACACCAAACTGTCTGGCAGTAATCTCATCACTGCAATAAACAGCTGGGCCGTCCCAGTGCTCCTTTACACGTTCGGTGTGATCAAATGGACTGACACCGACCTACATGACATTGACAGACTCACTAGAAAATTACTAACCAAGTTTCGATGCCTACACCCCAAGTCCTCCACCATAAGGTTATACCTGCCCAGGAAGGATGGGGGTCGTGGATTGCAGAACATCTTCAAATTGTGTAAGATGCAAGTTTTAAAAATACGATCAAAACTGCTCGCCTCCAGCAACAAATTAGTTTCCTTCCTACGGAAATACGACTCCGATGCAACCCCTCTGAACCTACACAATGCTGATGTCAATATCGGTTTGGACGACGTAGGGCATGAGATTCGCCAATGGGAAGAAAAAACACTCCACGGAAAATTTCCGGCTTCATTACATGGGGACAACATCGACAAGGCTGCTTCCTTAACATGGCTCAAAGCAGGTCATCTCTACCCTGAAACAGAAGGCTTTGTTACAGCAATACAGGACAGAGTAATCAGGACAAAAAATTACGAGAAGCATATCCTGAAACTCAATGTTGTCGACAAATGCCGAAAATGTGGAAATGTGGGCGAGTCGATTGAACACATAATGGCAGGATGTCCAGCCCTATCAGAATCAGCCTACCTAGGTCGCCATAACCAAGTTGCAAAGTTAATACACCAACACTTGGCTTTGACGTACAAATTGATCGGTAAGGACACTCCCCCTTATTATAAATACTCTCCGCAAGAGGTTCTCGAGTCTACTGATCATCTGCTGTACTGGGATAGGCCTATTCTGACCGACAAAACGGTAGATTTCAATCCACTGTCTCATAATTTAAGAAAAACTGAGATAGAAAAACAAAGAAAATATGGGAACCTAGGCTTGGAGATTAAGCGTCTATGGAAATTGTCCAAAATAACAATATACCCCATTGTTATATCAACCGAGGGGATAATAACAACTGACCTCACAGACACCTTCAAGGCCCTTAACATTCCTAGGAACATCTTCGTTGCCTGTCAGAGGGCGGTACTGCTGCAGACCTGCCACATCACCAGAAAATTCCTCAGTGGAAACTGTTAAAGGGACTACGATGAATTTTGTTTCTCTTTAGCGAAACTCGACCCTGGCAGCGCCAGAGAATGACTACTCGTTCATTTCTAACATAATAATAATCTTTATTATCCGTAAGGAAATTTGTCTTACAATTTGTGCATTACACCAAACAAAAAACATTATAACTATAAGAAACCAAAGTGTACATTCACACCAGACTCACTCATAATTTACATGTGACAAAGTTTATACCAGATTGTTCTTATTTAATGATTTGATTGCCAGGGGAACAAAAGAGTGTTTGTGTCTGTTTGTCTTTGCTATCGGTGTCTTGTATCTCTTTTGTGATGATAAAATCACAAAATCCTGACACAAAGGGTGACACAAAGGGTGATGCTTAATCTCTCTCTATATATAATTCTCTTCATGGCTCAAGAGTTTGGACACCACTAATCTATAGCATCTTCCTAAGGGCCCTGACACATTCATTCACTCACCATTGACTCTCCCAAATGTCTTTGATGAAACAAAAAGTACCAGACTTTTACTTTGTGTGTTACTTGCCTGAAGTCTAGAACAACTCAATTCACGATCAAAACGCAGCCATTGAAATTGAACAAAAAAGATTTTATAGTCGCGACTTTTTAAAGCCGACATAACGAGAAGTACAAGATTTAACTTCATTCCGTTATTCAACACTTTTAAAACTTTTTTTGTGTGTAAATTTTTCCTTAACGCGAAATTTGCTTTCGTAGATATTGTATACAGTATAAGATATTATTTTTTTGGTCCTATAAAGCCGACATGAAGTGAATGCGTTTGCAAAGACTGTCTAAAAACAAAATGAAATGGAGGTAAAGCTTATTATGTATTCACAGGTGAGGTAAAATCAAATTATAAAAAAAAAGGGGTCCGACTAAAAAGCTTCATAGAACTGTAATAAATCATGAGCTAAAATTATGTTAGGGGAAAGTTTAAAAGAGGAGAACTACGAAATAGATTCTCTGGGCGTTCGCTACGCAGGCTTCAATGGTAAAAAAATAAACAATATAAAGCCTGGGACCAAATCGACTTGCGTAGAGCCAGTGGGCAATGCTAGTAGCTAACTAGGACACGTGCTTGTATTGGAGAACTCCACCCACCGCTTACCCCCCCCCCCCCAAAGGTGTCCAACTACGTTCTAGCGCACCCCGTTCTTTGCAAGTTGTTCTATGGAATCTAGCACGCATGTTCCTACTCATGTTCCCATTCATGTTCCTACTCATGTTCCCACTCATGTTCCTACTCATGTTGCTACTCATGTTGCTACTCATGTTGCTACTCATGTTCCTGCGCATGTTGCTACTCATGTTGCTACTCATGTTCCCACTCATGTTCCCACTCATGTTCCTACTCATGTTCTTACGCATGTTGCTACGCATGTTGCTACTCATGTTGCTACTCATGTTGCTACTCATGTTGCTACTCATGTTCCCACTCATGTTCCTACTCATGTTCTTACTCATGTTGCTACTCATGTTCCTACTCATGTTCTTACGCATGTTGCTTCTCATGTTGCTACTCATGTTCCCACTCATGTTCCTACTCATGTTCTTACTCATGTTGCAACTCATGTTGCTACTCATGTTCCTTCTCATGTTGCTACTCATGTTGCTACTCATGTTGCTACTCATGTTCCCACTCATGTTCCTTATCATGTTGCTACGCATGTTCCTACTCATGTTGCTACTCATGTTCCTAATCATATTCCCACTCATGTTCCCACTCATGTTCCTATGCATGTTGCTACTCATGTTCCTACGCATGTTCCTATTCATGTTCCCACTCATGTTCCCACTCATGTTCCTACTCATGTTCCTACAGGACTACATGGGGAGCTAGTGGTTTGGGTAGTATTGTCGACAATGTTAAAAAAAAAAGCGTGAGTCAAGGGCGCAATCATCTTTCTTGATCACCTTCTGGTAGGGTAGAATGTTCTCTTCCAGGACTCCAGACTTGCTTGAGCCGTTCTACCAGACCAAATTATTTATTGATCTTATTGCCAGGTGACCCAGACTTGACGAGAGTCTTTCAGAGATCATTTGTCTGGCCAGACAAACTTCTGGTAACACTTGGTTTGCCCATCTTTTGTATGTTATCATCTCTAATGTTTATCGAGTTCAGAGTTCAATTAGAGCTACGGGTCGAGATAACATTTGTTGATTTTTTGTTCCAAAGTTTTAATTACTGGATCAAGCTGAGGTCATGGTGTGGTTCCATGTCTCATGAGATCAATCCGAAATATCAACAATGATGTTATGGTGTAGGGGAGGATGGGTTGACTCATTGATTCTCAGAAGTTTTTCTTACAGTTAATAAAACGTTCATTGACTCGCTTCTTTCAATTCACTCTTTTTCTTTCACAGGGTATTACTCTATTTCTTGGTCACTCTCTATTTCTTGGTCACTCTCTATTTCTTGGTCACTCTCTCTTTCTCTCTTTCTCTGTCATCCGTGCTCTATTGTTCACCCATTCCCTTTGTTTCTCTCATTCTCCGTCTCTCGTTTCTCTCTCTCTCGTTTATCTCTCTCTCTCTCTTTCTCTCTCTCTATCTCTTTCTCTCTCTCTCTCTCTTTCTCTCTCTCTCTATATCTCTCCCTTTGTAGCTCTTTCTCTCTCTACCTGCGTAACCATAATTTTTTTTTCGACAATCAAAGACTTAGAGTCGACGAGTTATTTTAAAATTTTTCCTAATTTCCTTATCGCTTAGTTAGGTATATTCCCGTAGAGTTTATTGTCACCTTAGGTAGTATAAACCCAATAAAAGTTATAGTTTTTTGAGGTATAGTCTCAACAAAAGTTATAGCCATGTACTTGAAATACAAATCTTTTTCTTTCTTGTGTGTATTATAATACCCAAACATTTGTTTCCGATCTTTTCTATCTTATATAATACAGACGTTACTTCAAAAAAGAAGATTACGTGGAGTTTAAAAACAACAATACAGTTCAGTTGAAACGAACTCTTTTAGTCACTATTTGGTGAATTCATTCAGGCAGATTTATTTCAGATATTTAAAAAAAAATTAAAGTTATATGTTCGAAAACGGATTAATGTCATCCCTAGCTCTAGCACGAGATTGACTCTAGGAGGTCATAGCCTTTAATCTGTGCAGAAATGTTATGAAGCTTATTTGCCAACAAATCTCAAAAGACATCATTGTAATGAGATGAATATTTGTTGAACATGAGCTACAAAATAGTGTGTGGCCTACCTTAGAGCTCTCTGGGCAAGCATTCCACGTAAAGATGGTAGCAACCATTCCCCAAACATCATGAGAGTGTCACCTTTCTGTTCCAGTAACTAATTTGGTCTGCTTATGAAACTTTCAGTGATTCTGAACATTAACGCTCTCTCTCTCACACACCACTCACAGGTAAAGAAGCATTTGTGAAACAGATACAAAGTTGACGGTCATTTCAGGAAACTTGATTTATGTTTTGGTGTTCAGTGGACATCTCCCCGTCACATCAGTTGACATCTTGATGTTAAGCAGGGGTTCTCAAAAAAGTTGAAAAATTGTCATTCTAAACAAGTAGAACTCAGTTTGTTGAACGCACAGTTTTTATTGAGGAAATATTTTTATTTACATTGGCCTTTCAATTATTTTTGTTTATAATTAAAACAGATTAATTATGTTTGTCCTGCATGATGAATTGCGATCACTCTAGTATCAACGACCACCACAAAACAAAATGTGCTAATACCTTTACTAAGAAGGGAATGGGGGGAGGGGGCGTGTCACCGTGTCCCCCACTCTCAAACGTATTGATGGATTTAGACCAGAAGTTTCTATTCACAATTTATGGCGTAGTTCAATCTTTACTAAACATTTTCTTAACGGAACACTTGGCACACTGGAGAGCATGGCGGACACTTTCATCAGTTTTTAGCCTGGATTATTTCCTTTTTTTTAAATAAAAAGAAAACAATTTCTAATCCATATTCTAAATTTAGCTAATTTTTGTTAAAAATTTTTAAGCATAAAAATGCAATAAAATATATAGAGAAAGATGAGCATATCAATATAATCTGGCATAGTGACTGTGATGGTAGTCTTGATAATATACATAATATTACTAAAGCTCAACACTAATATTTTGTGAGAGGTCAAGCCTATTTAGTATGAGCCTGTTGCTATACTTTTACTTTCTTGTAACATAATACTAAAATATTCTGCATCGCACAAACAATTTGTTTGGAAACGGAAGTAAAACAGCATCATCACCATCACCATCACCATCATCATCATCATCACCATCAACACCATCACCGTCAAACTTCGTTGAAGTAAGGGCTTAAGTGGTTCGAATCCTCTCTTGTAAAAGCCGTGGAAAGAAACCCTGCTGTTATGCGTAGTGCATATAGGTCAGTTTACCGTGCCCGCCGACCTCCTCGTGGTGTCCTCTGATAAATGGAGTAAGTTCCCCCTCTTGCTCTCAGGGTGTTCTCAAAAGGGTTAATGTTGCTGGAACCACCGACTCTTCCTGGCTGACCTTCACTCTCGAATAGTGCTGAGCTCTTGCTGGTTGGGGATTTGGGGGAAGCGCTGAGCTCTAGTTGACATGTTTTGTGCACGCTCGTCTGGTGTCTGGACTGCGTCTGTCAGGGCCTAGAGCTAATGCTGAAATTGATCCATCCCTGGAGACAAGTAAAGGGTCAGGCCTTTTAAAATCTGCAGGCTCTAAACTGGTTTCACAAAAAGATCTCCCTAGTAGAATGACATTCAATTTGTACTAGTTTATAATTCTACACTGTGTATTAATAGAAACCGAAGTCTAGTAGAACCACTTTATGTTTGTGTTAGAAGTGTTTTGTGTTTGTTAAAAAGAGCTTGGATAAAGGATTTGTTTGCGGTACTTTAGAAGTATTTGAGAAGTTTCGTGTTGTGTGTACTTAATACAAGTGTACATTGATTAACATTGTTCTATGCGATTCTACATTGGATGTGTACGCGGTTGAAGCCACTTGGGACGCGGTTGAAGACACTTAGGACTTCATTCAATGTCTGACAACGTAAACGTTACAACACACTCCAATCTATTCAAATGTTTGAGACTCAAGGAAGTAGACATCAGGTAGACTTATGTCTTGTCAGCAGACAGAGTTATGATGACCAGATTTGTTCAGATAGGAGTATGTGAAGAGATGGAGTAATGTCTGAACTATTTAGCAAATGTTTCAATTATAAACCAACAAACAAAAATAAGACAAACTTCTTAAACATGTGGAAGAGTGTGTGTGTGTGTGTGGGGGGGCTGTAAATATCAATTTGTTCGTTATAGTTTTTCAGTTTAAGTGTTTCTATCCAGTTTGCTTCATTCGAGTCTTTAAACTCATTTGCACAGGACAAACATGATTTCGTCTATTTACTGTATGGTATACAAGGGAATTACACATTTAGAAAGAAACTATTTCCTTTTATGATTTATTATATAAGTGTTTCATAAACTACGCGTAGAGACTGTCAAATTTCTTTTCATAAACGAAGTCTATCTATCTCAAGTATGCATTCAGTATTATAGTATTTTACGTTTGTATAGTTACTTATGTGGAAAGTGCCCTCTTGTGAACAAGTAGGGAAAGGGGCTGTAGGGGATTGTTTCTCTACTGGTTTAAGACTGTCCGCATACACATATACACTACTTAAATCTTGATTTGTAACATTCCTTGTCTTGGGATTTGAACTCAAGCTCTTTCAATTAGATAGACAAGCGGCTTCGCTACTCAGTTATAAATCCAACAAATTTAAATAAACAGGGATTAATATGTTTTTTTCTTTCTATTTCTAAATTAAAATTCAGTAATAAGAAATCGAACTGACAAGAGGGCAAAAAAGGGAGAGAATAGGAAGAGACATAACTCACAGAGCTGGGGATATGCTCCCTTTTCTTTTAATAATTTATGAAACACATAAAGGGAATTAATGCATGGTCTGAGGAGTAATGGAATAGAATAAACAAAGTAACCTCCCATTTGGGAGTAGTAAAAGTGACCCCTGCATTTGGCTAGGACTGATACCAAGAGGTCTTTCCAGACAAGCAGGTCAACAGTCAGACAATAATAGTTGGCGGGAAAAGGGAGAAGGAGATAAATATATTCCACATCGAGGTCAGCAGAAGTTATTGTGCACATGATGAAATAATCACATGTATTTTATTTTAAAATTCATTTGAGTTTTTATAATACATAAACGCTGTATGAGGATTATTTTGTTTATAAGCAATTCGATAAGGTTTCATTTTAATGTTTATAACATTTGTAGATACTTTGGTAAAAAGAATAGTTACTAACTTACTATCCATATAATGAACTAAATGTATCTATTGTTTGTTTAGTTCTATTGACTATCAGCCAATTTAAATCAAGATTAAGTAGTCTTATATTTTCATAATGAGGAAATATATAACGGAAAAAAAAATAAAGATGTTGAACATCTTAAACTCCATTGGAGTGTTCAGCTAACGAAGACCAAATCCACTTTATTGAAAGCCTTGAATGGAATCACTGAAGTTGCGCATACAAGGCTAGAATAAAGTGTTTCCCTGACCTGACGTAACGGAGTTGTGTTAGTCTCGAATAAGCAAATAATATGAGATGAGTTTTCCTCTCCCCCATTCACATGCACAGATAGAAAGAATAAAAGTACACACACACACACACGATGAGTGAAGACATTGTGCTACCAGTTCTTGAGCTATAGATAAAGAGTATTGAAACAAAGGTCAGGTTTATGACCTCCAATTTGAGTCCAACAATCCCCCAATCACATTATGTGACAGACCTGAGACCTGACAAGCACAGAAAACGTGAAACGTGATCATTAAGATGAGACCAGTGACACTAGGGGAAGGTGGTGTCACACCAATTAATAAATATACGCCCCAACAAAGAATAAAATAATTTTGCCTGCAATTACGTAGAAACGATATGTCAGTTATTCTGCCAATCAAACTAGCCAGCCAAGAGACCTAAAGGTTATCTCACTTGAATCAACTGAAGGATTAAATGCGTAAACAAATTATTTTGTACAGAAAAAGTCACATGCAATTTTGGAAATTGTTGTTTTCCTTCATAACCATTTACTTTGTACACTAACTTCTTTCTACTCAGCAAGGGTCTGAGAGTTAGACATAGAGTTAGAATACAATAAAATCACGTGAAGTCCATATCCTAGAACAAGTGCTCCACCCAAGAGCCATTAGAGAATAGAATAGGTTGCCTAAATCAGCCAGGAAAACCAACGACTTAAAAGTTTAAGTCATTGATGAACATGCATGACTAGATTGACACATGAAATGCGTAGGACGTACTTATCTTCTTTTCGCAAATATTATAAAAAGGAGCGAGGATGAATCTTGTTCACTCTACCGCCCCTCTTTTTCCAGACGAAAAAACGATGTTTCAAAACAGAATAGTCAAATATGGCGACAGAGTTTATGTAATTTCATCATTTTTTATCATAATTTTTTAACGAAAGATTTTGCTTTGGAAAATTTAGAATTCATACCAAATTTCTCAGTAGAAGAATAACGATTGAGATGAGTTCTGAACCCAAATATTCTTTTCCAATCCGCCTTTTTCCAACCTTTACTAAATCAGCAATTTTCCTAGTTAAATTTGGGACTATAGCTCACAATTTATGCTTGAATCCTAAAAATGCAAAAAAATTTAGAGTAGAATCTAATTGGCCCACTTAATTTCTCCTCCCACTTCAGAAATTTTTTGTTAGCGCTTTAGGTTATAATTCTGTAACAAAACAAAGTTACAAACATGCCTATTGAAATAAATGTATAACTTACAAATGAGCTTTTTTTTTTTATAAATATTATTTTTCGAACTTTTTTTTTCGTGGCGATCCTCAAAGCCATAATCTAAATATGTCGGGTATCTTCTAATCGTTTTATTTGCAATGTAGTAAAGACTATACATTCATATTAGAATATTTTTCAAGTAAAACATTTTTCAAAAGTTCCTTTTTTAATAGGATGAATAATGAGCTGTAGATGTCATGGAAATGCGTTTCTGCAGTGAAGAATGCAAGAAAATGCTTTTGACGTGGGGGCTTCAACCCGAACTCCACTGATGAATGATGAGCTGTAGATGTCAGGAAAGTGCGTTTCTTCAGTTGAGAATGTAAGAAAACGGCACGAACCCCACTGATTAGTAATGAGCTGTAGATGTCATGAGAATGCGTTTCTGCAGTGAAAAATACAAGAAAACGTTTTTGGCGTCGGAGCTTTGCCCAGAACCCCAATGAGGAGGCTTACAGTGCTCCCCCAGAACCCCAAGCTATCAAGAGAAAGGCCTCAACATGTCTGGGTTTTTTTGTTTGTTATTTTAAATTTTTTTTCGCCGAAGGTTAAGAAACACTGCTTTTTTCCTTTTTTTATTTTCACACACATATATATATATATATATATATATATATATATATATATATATATATATATATATATATATATATATATGCTGTACGCACGTTTATGCATGGGGTTAGGGTTTACTGGGCGTTAGGGTTATGGTTTGAAAAAAAAATCGCCCCCCACTCCAAAGTTCTGGATCCGCTAGTGCATTGAGAACCATTGGTCTGACTAGCACCAAAGTATTAAAACAACCACATCAAGGACTGCACCGACCTATGTATTGCTCAACAAGAAATTGAGTTCGCATGGGCGTATGTAAAACAGAAATGTTTACTTATAGAAGGCACGACTACGACACTGAAGTCTCGCACCGACATACGCTACCCCACTGAGCTTAAGATCCTGAAAATACCACATCGCTGAGAGGCATTGTTTAGAATTTGGAGGACGGGGTCGTCTCAAGGTGGGGGCCGCCGCTGTGACATTTGAATCGCAGTTGGAGGATGAGCGTGTCATGCGCTCTGGGAGTTTTGATAACACTTGAGGTATTGCAGACGAGTTGTCTATATGTTGGTATCGATAATGCGCGAGATTCAGAGCAAATATCCAGAAAATAAACTTAATTCAATTAATTTAAAACTAAGCTTTCTTAGTTTAAAATGTAGTCAAAATTTCAGCATAATAATACAATAGATTTGCTCGAAAGTAACATATAGATACCGTACGGATCCTATCAGAAAAAAATGTTAGTTTATATATACATTTTTTCTCTATGAGTTTTCTTTTTGGTGGAGATCTTTGAGAATAACAACATTCAATTCTTATTAATGTGTGTCAGAGACAGAGAGAGACAGGGAGAGTTAAGAAAGAAAGAGAGAGAGAAAGAGAGAGAGGAGGGAGTAGAGGAGAAATGTCAGGGAAAACCTTATTTCCTTCAACAATGCAGAAAGACCTTACTAACCTATCCCAGAAAAAGATGGGCATTGCGGAGGGAGGGGGGGGGGCTTACGATTTCAAGCAACCCATTACTTTTGGTTTTCCCGTGGGGAAACTACATTATTGATTACATATTTATTATAATGTAGGTTGTATAGATAATAATAGGAAGATTTGGAGGGGAAAAATAAACGCCCTAGCAACCAATGCGGCTGATTTGTCACGTGACATTCTAGAAGAGATTGTTTTTTGAAGGCCTCTGGTTAAAGGTCCTGGCTGCTCAAGGGAGTTCACTCAAGTCGTTCAAGTTGTCTGGGCAGATAAGCCATGGCCCTAATGCATTGCTCCATCGCCAGTCAGACGAACGTAGGAGATGGCATTAACAAAATGGTGGAGTCTCTTGAGACCTGTGTCGCTCGAAATAAAAGGTTCTCACAGCGTGAACTTGAGCTCGCTTATTATTTAGGACGGTAATAATGAAATACAATTGACATTGATTATTTTAATTACAAGTAAGTGACACTACAGTAATTGTTTGTTAATGAAGCAACATTTTTGTTTACATGTTTACAGTAAGTTTGTTTATCAAGTTATAGATCCAGAAACGAAACTTTTAAGTTAGTGATTGGCCAAAATATTAATACCTTTATACCAGGGTCATTTTACAGAAATGATTAAAGAACATCAAGACTTTTTTTTCAGCTTAATAACAATACTAAATGGTACAGCTTTGAGGTATAGGTTTATGTACTCTACATGTAAGTGCTACAGTAAGATAGCAGAAAGATCCGGATTGTATACGGACGGTATAGTATCTACTATTATCATATTTTGTTACTCTCCTGCCTAACAAGGGCGCTCGAGTTCAAACCTCGATGTAAGACCCGGAATTCGTTTATTGAGTTTATGTCTGGAGGTGAGTTGTTGTTTACTGAGTGCTGAAACACGACAATGTTCTCCTAGATACCCACGAGGTGACACTGCACCCCGGCACCGAGCCTGTTGCTGCCTTCAAAATGTTCTATACAAAATCAATTTACAAGAAAAAAAAATATTAAAAAACGAACAATACCTCCTTTATACAACATTAGTTTACAACATCCCATTTCCCCCTCCCCGAGATATAACCCCCCTGTATAGATCTACTAGACTTTATAAAACTTTAATGATAGGCTTTTAGATCTAGACTTAGAAGACAGTGATCAAACTATTTCTGAACATTTATTTATTTAGCTATGACTATGACTTCATTCAAGATCAATATGTTCTCGTTCTCTAGACAAATTTCAATGTATTTCTTTGGATATTTGTATCACGATAAAACTAGAGTTTTCCCAGTATGCCCTATGAAGTAATCATTCTTTTCCCAACGATATAGAGCAACTGTCAAATGTCTAGGACAATGTCCTACTAGTAGACAGCAACTGTCACGTGTCTAGGACAATGTCCTATTAGTAGACAGCTCAAGAAGCTGAAAAGAATGATCCCATTGTAGAATTTAAATGCTTGCCAGTTGTATGTCAGTCAGAGATTGGATCTATTTCTACTGGCTAGTTATTTTGTTGTAGCAAGTGATCCTAAACCTCTCTTAGCTCTACACATGAAGACATTAAATAGTTCTAAGTTACAAAGGCAGGCACTTTTTCTACAGAACTATCCAGAACGCAAGACTTAACTGTCATTTGTAACGGATGCATGTGTAATAAGATGTACTTGAGGTATTTCTAACTATCTGGATAATTCTAGATGCGTGCGTACCTTGTAGGATGTATTACAGACGCGAGTCCACAAGACATGAGCATCACGTCACAAAGAATGAACAGGTACCAACAGGATCAAGGGCTCAATAACCAAGTTCCCTCCAGATGAAATTATAAACAATCTTTAATACAGAATGGGCCACAGTCGAGTCAGTCACTACCAATGATGTTACCCTTTTGAAAGTCTAGCATTAACTGATCCCAACGTCTATGTGGTCACTATAAAATGTGCGTTCTCTGTTGGTCTATTATAGTGCGTAACTAACTAAACTAGGTGTCTAACAGATTTGTTCATACTATCATTTAATATTATGACTAAAGTCGACTACATTTGTTTCATTTATCTCAAGTTGTATTTGCTTATATTGTCTTAAATGTTATATTTAGTTTTATTCACAAAGATGTTATTCAAGTTATTTCAAGCCCACCAAAGTTATACTTAATGTATAAGTATCTTTCTGAATATAACATTATTTACTTTACTATTTGCTAGATACTCTATAGAATGTCTAGGTAAAGTAGGAGATCATTTCGTACTTTGCCTAAAAACGCCTCTAGAATGGCTGCATTTCGGGCTTTATCGGTAACAGATAGTAAGTTAGATGGATAGTGAAATAGATAGATAGATAGATAGATAGATAGATAGATAGATAGATAGATAGACAATGGTTAAGAAAAAGATCGAAAATAGAAGGTAACTAGGACTTAATACAGTTAATATTAATAGAAGAATGTGCATATTGAACTAGATCTAGTGTTCACTTCGCTTTGATTCACACATTGTTGTACTGTATTGAAGTGTCTAATCGCACTCTCGTAAGTATGAGTTTAATATATCAATTGTTGTATTGGTGAATCTTACACCTCACTGAATTTTAAAACGTAAAAATTGTTACATTTGCAGTTGAATCGTGGGAAATCTATTACAGAATTGTAAATGCATTGAATGCAAACATTATTCATTACTGTAATGGATGGATGATCTCCTAATAATGTCTAGTTAAGGGGACAATACACTGTAACAGGCTATTAGAATACATATACTGAGTTATCCTCCTTTAATGTAAAAAACAGAAGAAAGGTTTCTTGCAGTACACCTTGTCGCTTTGTCGTCTGCAAGCCAAATTAAATAAAAGGCTCGAGAATCTATAAGCTTTTTATAACTCAGGACAATTGCATTTTTATGAATTTATTTATTTGTTTTTTATCAGACGAACTAAAAAGCACGAACATGTCCTTGAACTACTCTCCTACTTGCTGACAGTCCAATACAATGTGAACAAAATATAGACATTAAGGAAGTAATAAATGTTTGATTCTCCATTTCTTTTATACATTTTAGTTGCGAATATTATTTGTAGAAAATAAATATTTAACCTAGATGCCCTATGCTAATGCCCCCCACCATATGACTAGTACACTGCTCCAACGTGTTAACTTTTACTGAGCATAAGTTTAAATATTTTCTTAATGTCGAATGCCAAACAAAACGAGGTCTCTCCTAGACACAAGATGACCTCATGTAGCCACAGAATTCAATTCTGTCATCACCTGGGTGGGGCAAGCTCCACTTGTCATGGTGTAGAGATTATTCGCACTTCTATTGTCATTCTATCACCATGGGCGGATTAAAAACAATAGGGGTGGCCATTTAAGCAAAAAAAAATCTTAAATACAGTGTACTAGAACTCTGCCAGTGGTCCCGGGTTCAAGTATGTGATGGCGTGCTTCTTCCATCCATCAGAACATTTATTTTAATAAGATGTAGGTATGAAATCTTCAAAGCGATTAACGCCTTATTTATTTGCCGATGTTGCCACCTATTACTGGCTATTACTGGCATGGGGCCGGGGCGCATTGAACACCCTCGTACTATGGTTGCTACGTGTTGTTGGTCGGTCGTTAACTTGTAGCACCAGATTGATAGTATAACTTATGTCTCGGGTTGGAATCCTGACGATGATTTTGATTTTCATTAGTTAATGAGTGACTGAAGTTGTTCGTTTTACGGGCCACAGTTGGTCATAGTAGCACGTGGTCATAACATCTTGTGACCATTGATCGCAACTTCTGAAGGGGTAACTACTACTTACATTTCTTTTAAAATATCCTTTTTCTTAAATAGTCTTTTGGACAAATAGTTACCACAAAATGATAGTAAATGTTGAAATATAACATGTTGAAAAAACACCCACATTGTCACCTCATAAGTCTATTGTTTGTTTAAAGAAACAACGAGGCCAGTCTGCACTGTTTGTATTATCAACATGCACTTTCAGTTCAGTCAACTACAGGTTCAGTGTACTGGTCATAAGAATGGATGCGCAAGTCAAAATATCATCAGTGATCAAACAGCTTGTTGAAGTTCAAATGACAAAAGGTTGATATTGTATCATCTTTCAAAGATATTGACGAATTATGAACCCACGACATTGTAAAACATTCCACATGCAATTCTCATTTAGGTCAGTGAGTTCTCTGAACACTCAACTTTCTCTAGTGTACTTGTAAAGCAGCAAAATAATAATAAGAGATAAAGAATCCACTTCACCTTACCAAGTCCAGGGCTGGAGAGAGGGCAGGGAATGGATTAGTAGAGAGAGAAAATAGAAGAATGACATGGTCACCTTTCATAAACTTAATGGAACTCAATTTGGACCTCTGGCAACACTAAGATTAGCTCAGTGGTAATCTCTTGTCACAGTCCTGAGGACATTTATCATTGGACACGTTTGGGTGAATGAAATGATTGGGTTGTCCCCCCCCCCTATCTCCAAGGAGTATGTGTGGTAGGCAACGTGTGGACGAGAGACAAAGAGACTAGGAAGAAGGGGGGAGGAAGGTTTGGGCGATAGAGGTATGAGCGTAAATTTGTGTGTGTGTGTGTGTTTGTCTAAGGGTGTGCCTCAAACTACCAGCCTGTGTACTGACAACTGACTAATCTCCTTAATCTCCTGTCAGAAAAGGGAGGACAATATTGGAGATCGAAAGAATGAGACACACAGACACATTCAATGGAAAAACAGAAGTTCTTTTTCTTTCAAGTGTTCTATCAGGGAGGAGTCTCGTTGTCTTTTAGGTTTGGGGGGAGAAATACCTGCAGCTTTGCGTTTTAATAAGTGAGATTTTGTTGTGAGCTTCTCGGAGCTGAACAATACTCAAGTCAATAATACAATTGGATAATAAGAGAAGAACTGAAGGTAATAAGAGAACTGAGGATAATAAGAGAAGAACTGAAGGTAATAAGAGAACTGAGGATAATAAGAGAAGAACTGAAGATAATAAGAGAAGAACTGAAGATAATAAGAGAACTGAGGATAATAAGAGAAGAACTGAAGATAATAAGAGAAGAACTGAAGATAATAAGATCTGTTCATAATTGATTTAACAAAGTTAAATTATTTTTTTAAAACAAGTAATATAAAATATATTTTGTTTAGTTCAAGCAGCATTAGCTTAGATCAAGTAGCATTGGCTTAGGTCAAGCAGCATTAGCTTTGGTCAAGCAGAATTAGGTTAGGTCAAGCAGCATTTGTTAGGTCAAGCAGCATTAGCTTAGGTCAAGCAGCTTTTGTTAGGTCAAGCAGCATTAGCTTAGGTCAAGCAGCATAAGTTTAGGTTTCAGCACAAGAGTGGAATGAAAACTTGTCCAACTAAAGTCTTCACATTTTATGACTATGACGAAAGTGTCAGGTTATAGAAGGACAAACAAAAGGAAATGTCTAGCGCCTTGTTGAATGTCGGGAAAATATTAGAAATGAATGCATTAACGTTTTACTAATATATCTATTATAAAAAAAATGATATTCAAATGTTTAGTTCAGAGGCTCATGGTATGTTCAACAGCTTATAAGTTCATGATGAAATTCGTAAAAATTCTTAAATATAAATTCCTAAAGTGAAGATTATGAAGCAAAAGAAAACACACAAAAAAAAAACAAAAAAACAGAAGATTTATACTTAATTGTATTTTAGCGCTCCTTGAATTTGTGCTGTATGTCTGCTCGTCTGTCTGTGAGGCCTAGATCTAAAAAAAAATAATTTAAAGTGCTTTTGAAAGAACGCTTTTGATTTAACACACGAATAATCCAGTTTTGAAAAAATGCGAGTGCTGTTTAAACAACATTGTTTTCTTTGTCGAGCCCATTTAGATCTTTAATGCTAGTTCTAGTTTACCGAAGCCATTCCATATGATTTATAAAAATCATATCTCATAACAGTTAATGATAACATCGGTCTCTCGTTGGTAAATTCGTGGTCACAAGTTTGGTGTGAGTGTTTTTGTGACATAATTTATAAATTCACCTGACCCTCAGGTGCAATTTAAGAGTTCGAATAACACAAAACTCCCTACGTTAATTTTTGTTCTTACCTATGATCAAAGTATGTCTAATGGCGTAGATTAAGATTTGCTATGATGGGGAAAAAATGTTGGTGTCGAGTTATTTATTAATTGTATTTAATTTGAGTTATACCCCCTTAAGTTAATGCGTGTACTAGTTGTCTCTGGCTCTGTCTATGGTATTTATTAATTGTATTTAATTTGAGTTATACTCCTTAAGTTAATGCGTGTACTAGTTGTCTCTGGCTCTGTCTATGGTATTAATTAATTGTATTTAATTTGAGTTATACTCCTTAAGTTAATGCGTGTACTAGTTGTCTCTGGCTCTGTCTATGGTATTAATTAATTGTATTTAATTTGAGTTATACTCCTTAAGTTAATGCGTGTACTAGTTGTCTCTGGCTCTGTCTATGGTATTAATTAATTGTATTTAATTTGAGTTATACTCCTTAAGTTAATGCGTGTACTAGTTGTCTCTGGCTCTGTCTATGGTATTAATTAATTGTAAGGCAACCATCATCGCTGTTGTAAAAATTATCACAGAAATATTCCAGGCTTGACAGAAACCAACTTTTACAGTGAATTTCTGAACTCTACCAAATGTATCTCTGAATTGAGCGAGTTGTTTGTTTATTGTAAGGTAACGACTAGCACGAATAATAAATTCTTTTGATCTTTATCGGAAACCGTGAGACATATTCTTGAATGTGCATTCACCCTCTTCCTCTCATACCCCAGCCCCCATGTGCCCTCGTCTGAAGCCCAGGTAGATAGATCCGGAGAAAATGGCCCAAACAATAAAAGCTATTTAGATCGTGTGGTGATAGACTCTTGCCTTCCTGACAACCTCGGGGAGCGCCAGTTTCACAGGAGGGTGAAATCTTAGAGCTCTTTCTTTGTTATCACGTGCTATTTGGAGGTGTGTGTGTGTGTGTGTGTGTGTGTGTGTGTGTGTGTGTGTGTGCGCTCGCTTGTCTGTATCCAGAAGTGAATACCAAAGAAGGAATTAGTGCAATGTTACCACCTGAAGATAATATGCCTTTTTTTCCTCATCATATAGGGCTGAAAAAGCATGAATTCAAAGTCATTGGTAACACCGAATTCCAAAGGGAACAAATGTTCTCAATGCTCATAAACCCGAGCTCCTCTGTGGCTGGACAAATGAAATAGACTTTAGGTTTTCAACATTTAAAGAATCATAAAATATGTTCAATTTTGATCTTATTTGTAAAAGAATTAGTTCTGATCACTTACAATATCGAATAAGTAAAAAACACTCCAACGGCTTATAATACCAGCATTTACCAAGTAAAATAACATACATGAAGAAAACAAAGTTTAAGTTTCGTCGTAACGGTCAATTCAAATTGAGTAGAGAGTTAGAGATAGATACTTCATTTTAAAAACAAAAAGTGCGCTAGAACATTTTTATTTAAAAATAACTACAATATATTTTAAACACTATAAAGACAAAAATTAAATTGGACTGATGGCTGTTTATGATAAAAGATACATAAAACCGTGCGAACTGCCATTCGTCTTGTTTGAAATTGGTTGATATGTTTTTGCATAAAATATGCATAGTTATTTTTGAAAACATAACAGTACCATTAAAGAGAAAAAAACTATCTTTTACGTATTGTTTGCACGAGAAACGCCTTGTCAGAGTCGGATTTTATTTTCGCTTTTTAGTTTGGACAGTTTCACTTTTGTTTGTTATATTAATTTTAAACTTTTTTTCAGAAATCAAGATGATTTACTTTCTAGGCTAAGACTCCTACAGGATAACAGGGCTGGGTTTGAACTTGGGACCATCAAGACGACGGCATTGACAGACAGCATAAATACAATAATGCATTTTCTCAACGGGCGACGCTAAAAATAACAAACACAATATGCTATTACATTAAGTACTCAATATAATATTTTAAGAACTAGTCAAATCTTTCTTGAATTTTATTTGAATTCTCTATCTGTGTCGGACCATATGGTCGTGATAAAAGATTTGAAAGCACACCATGGCACCGCACTCGATATTGTGAAAATATTCAGCATACGGCAAATAATCTCTTGCCACTGGCATACCACCTGTCCAGGTAGAAGTCTAGATAACTGACAAATTCTTCGATCATTTAACATGTGAAGCGTTTTTTTTTTTTATACCTCATTACTTGTGTAAGGCAAAATATAATTTGGAATGCGCCTGACGTGGTGAATTTAAAATTCACTGCCTATGTAGAGAGGGGAGTAGATAACACCTTTTTTTTTCCGAGATGTGTAGGGGCGTCTTGGGGTGCTAAGTGGCTCCCTAAGTCTGTGACATGCGTTTATTGCGCAATGAAATAACGAGGGGAAGGGGAGGCTATGAGGGTCTAGGCCAAAGTGGTGGGTAAGAAGACAAAAATGTCCATATAAGTTTAATGCATTTAGATTACATTCTAAGAAATGGTGCTTGAAACAAGAATGTCTGGAAGAAGAACATGATTCAATAAAAACTTGGTTTAATGATGGTAATAAAGACAAGGAGAAAGGGTTGGGCTCCCTTCTTTACTTAGGATGAGAAAAATGACCATTTTTAATCATTCTTTTTTAAACTCCATAACTATTTTGTGTGCATTGAAGCTTCAACTTTATCGAGGTCCCACGAAGTCTGGTCGTCGCTTTTCAAATCTAACATTCAGAGAACGAGTTGATTCTGTCGTGTCTGCTTTGAGTTTCTTGTCTTCGTGTTTGCCGTTTGTTGAGACACCAAGACAAAAGCCTCCATGCATTGAGAATCGATGACTGGATAATTCTAAAACAAAATGAATTTAAAGTAATATCAAAAACTGATCACTGCTATTATAGTGTCAAGTTATGGGGGGGGGGGTTAGGTATGAGATAAACATAAAGTAATCAAATAACATTTTTAATATATCGCTTAATTGTTTTAAAAATATAAGCACAACTCAGAAATGAGTCAACAGGAATATTTCATTATTTACTCTTTCATTTTATATACAAACTCGCAGTCGACCACCGTGGGTCGGTCCTACATATAATATACAGTTTCTATACATAACATATCAACTTACTATGTGGGGAAGACATTCGGAACACTTTGTTTCTCGCTGACTCATACCCGGATCAAGTTGAAACTTTCCACAATTATACCTTACAAAACATAAATCAATTTTTAAAAACCCAACTAATCAATTAAATACTGGTAAGAAATTATTTTGTTTGAGATCAAAAAAAGGGAAATTAACCATCTAGTACTAATATATATGGCTAAATATGTGGGGGTTTGTCCATTAAGATAATTGTACATGCCATTTCTCCCACACCCATTCTCGGATCAAGTTGAGACTTTCCAGTTATTTATTGTACCTAAAAGAAGAAAAACTTTAACAAAACTTTTTTTTAAAAAGACAAGACTTCCTTTAGACAACTTCTAGAGAGATTTTTTTTCTCTTCAAAACTAATGAATGTTAGATTAAAAAACAATGGAAGATTTTCTTACACCGCATCCTCCCCCGTTCTCCCCGAGAAAGAATTCTGGTTATGCTAATGTATAGATCTAGTACACTTTATAACATTTAGATCTAGTACACTTTATAACATTTAGATCTAGTACACTTTATAACATTTAGATCTAGTACACTTTATAACATTTAGATCTAGTACACTTTATAACATTTAGATCTAGTACACTTTATAACATTTAGATCTAGTACACTTTATAACATTTAGATCTAGTACACTTTATAACATTTAGATCTAGTACACTTTATAACATTTAGATCTAGTACACTTTATAACATTTAGATCTAGTACACTTTATAACATTTAGATCTAGTACATTTTATAATATTTAGATCTGGACACAAAAGACGATGCACAAAATGTTCCTGAACATTCATTTATTCAACTCATGAATCAATAATGACGTACATTCAGAAAATCCCGAAAGCGATAGTCCTTTCAAGAACGCGATGGTCCTTTCAAAACAGATGTTGGGTCTAGACCTAAGTTCCTAGATATAGATCTCTAGCCAAATTTAAATGTATTTCATTATTTACTTGAAAAATCCTAACAGTCAAACTAGAGTGTGGACAACAAGCTGGTAAATCTTTTTCTCAGCGATATACATCAACTGTTACATTTCTAGGAAAATCATTAGAGTCTTCAATGAGATCAGCTGTCCAGGTTCCTGGATCTAGGTTCCATGAAGGAACGACTTGAATATAGATATTGTAAAAAAAAACAAAAAAAACAACAAACAACAAAATCAATAAAAGAAATTAACAGACAAGCTTTGGTAATTTTTTTGTTTGATATCAAATAGGGAAATAAATACAACATTATTGAGAAATATAGTTGTAAATGTTGTATAAAATTTTTTCCCTTATATAATACTTTTTTATGTAATTTTTTAAAAATATTTTGCTTGCTATTTTTTTCTACAATGTATTATCTAATGTATAACTGAATCCCCAAGTCCTGGGAGGAGCCACTGTTAATTCAAAAGATTCAGTATTTGTTACAAAATCTGGTAGAGTCTGAAAGAAGTGCAAACAGATTCCAAAGCGCGCGCCGATACTCGTGGCGAAGCCAAAACCAGATGCACAATTAATGATCGAGAAATGCGAAGAGCTATTTGATGATTCCAGAGACATCACTGGTCTGTCTGTGTGTCTTTAAGTGTGTGTCTGTGTGTGTGAGAGAGAGAGACAGAGAGAGAGACACAGAGAGAGAAAGAGAGAGAGAGAGAGAGCTGCAGGTTGCCCCATACTAACGCCGTCAAACAAAAAAAGACCCATCCAGTCACCCATCTCCCTAACAGAACAAACAAGAGACGAGGTTCGGTTCTGATGTTTTGATGATGTAACAGAAGAGCTTGACACTACATTCTGTATGGAGCTCATTCCTCCAAAGTATATGGGCGGAGGAGGGGGGCGGAGACACTGAGAAGTGTGAAAAGATACCACAAACAAATGTCTTGCAACCTTGCTATTAGGAGAACTATTTGAAATATGAACTCATTGTCATTATTATTATGTTAAAACATGAAACTGTAACGACCAAGTTTCGTAAAAGCGAAACGTTTATTTTGTAAAGTATATGTAGTCGAATTTTTTCTCTATCATGTGTCAACAACAGATTCTGATGGATTCGTTTTTGCGAAATGGTTAGAACGTCCTAGCTATTAAAATTCTGACAAATTCGCATTCCGCCATTATTTGCTTGATTGAGAAGATATTTCCTCTCTTTCAGCATTTGACAATAACATCAAGTTTACCTCGGTCTTATACCGCCATGACATAGCCTTCTGTTTCTGGATATATGCGTCCAGCTTTCAACCAAGTTAACACTGCAGCCTTGTCGATCATGTTCTACCAAAGCTGACAAATTTCTGTTCATTACTTCTTCTTTCCTTGGCGAATCTCAAATCACTCTCAACATCAGAAGTTGTTACGGTCAGGGGTGGACTGGCTATATGGCCATTCCGGCAAATGCCCGGTGGGCCGGTCCGAAATGGGCCGGTAGGGCCCCCTAAAGGGCCTCATGAATGCTACTGTATAATGCTAATTTAATCTAACACATTTTCCAAAATAATGTAATAGTCAGCATACGTAGACAGTGCTACTAGTAAGCTTCATTCTTTTTAGGGCACATACTTTTAGCGATTTTAAAAGCAAAATTCTGACAAATCCGCATTCCGCCATTATTTGCTTGATCGGACTCGCACTAGAGAAGATATTTCCTCTCTTTCAGCATTTGACAATAACATCAAGTTTACCTCGGTCTTATACCGCCATGACATAGCCTTCTGTTTCTGGATATATGCGTCCAGCTTTCAACCAAGTTAAAACTGCAGCTTACAATATTTCTTTAAAAGATATAGAGTCTATTGTATGCATGCGTTTAGTTATCGATACATTATTAAACTTAACAAAATGATTTTGAAAACAGGTAGACCTAGAATTGAATATCTATCCTATGATATACATTTTGTGGGCCGGATCGTATAGAAATGCCCGGGGCGATTTTAACACCCCCTTGCTCACGATGAATGCAAAGAAAGAACCTACTGATAAATTCCAAGATATGTTTTTAGATATGGCACAGTTCTGTTTATCATTATGCCTTGTAGGGTTTTATTAAAATTGACTTTTTTTTTTTTTTTTTTTTTTTTTTTTTTTGTAAATACTTATCATGCTAAACTTATCCAGGCTAGAGGCAAACTTATCCATGCTAAGTACAAACTATACACAAAGTCTATATGCCGAGTCTACATGTGAAGCGTACAAGATATACGAAGTCTATACACTGAGTCTATATACTGAGTCTATATACTGCGTCGACATACAGAGTCTATATACTGAGTCTATATACTGAGTCTATATACTGTCTATATACTGTCTATATTTCCTAGATGAAGTTCTGCACTCAATCGACGAAGCCAAAGGTTTGTTTAATGTTATCTTCCCTTGTCCTTCCTCGTGCATAAAACATGTCAGATGTTGCCTTCACCTTGAGCCCATGTTAGACCACGGTGTTTATTAGCTCACATGCATGCTCTCCTGGCACGACCTCTATCTGCTCACATCTCTGGCTGCATCTGGCCCTGTTGATGTAGGTGGTCCAAAAAGTCAAACTACTTCACCGCGGCAGCAGGAGTTCGTCTGTTTAGCAAAAATGTGCTCAATCTCGTTTTCATTTCTAGAGAGAACCAATCACCATTCAGCCATTTTACTTTCAGCAATCAGTAGCGGACTCGAAGACTTATTAATGCAAGGTCATTACGAGGAATACTACTAGAAGCGCAAGATTTAGGTCATATTTATTTGCCGCTATAAAGCAACATAAACACTTTCATTTTCCCTAAATACACTTTATTTTTCAAACATTTTACTGACATATAGTAATGTTTCCAAATACTAAATTGGCAGTATATGTGGTTCATAACTAGAAAAACATTAACAGTACTGTATAGAAAAACACAACAAAGCTTATACGAAGTGTCATTGTATTCGTTAGTATGGATCAGTCATGTCATTATATTTGTAATAGACCTCAAATCAATGAACATCAATACTGACAATTGGGAAGACATAGCTCTAGACCGCAACAGGTGGAGAGAGACAGTGACCAAGAAAGCTAGGGACAGTGAAAGTACATGGGTCTCAGCTCAGGAAGAAAAACGCACAATCCGAAAAATGGCCAGTTCCTCTACCACCGAAGCAAAAGCCACCTTAACCTGCGCTATCTGTGGACGGGAGTGTTTCTCCAAAATAGGGCTCCACAGCCACATGAGGAAGTGTGCTCTGAGATGAACCATAGTCGTTCTACGACTGAAGGAGGCCAATGAATAGACCTAGGGATTCTAGACCAACAACTAAAAATATGTGCGATTAAAAATATTTTTACCAATTGTTTTTTGTTTAGCGCTATTTCATACTTTTAGCTTTCTCAATACGCTATAATACTATCACTTTCCTCGACCAGATGGGAAAATGGGGGGGGGGAAGAATAGATATCTGGTTGAATTTTTACCGTATTCGATTTTCCGTATTCGATTTTTAAAAGCATTAACAAAAATGGGGAATGACCTGATATCGAACTTTTGGCTCAAGCCTCCTCAAGTCGACATCCTAACCACTCTGCTAGTCAGGCGCCTATGAAAATAGAAGATAGCAATTGATTGCATAGTTATCTAATATTTGTATAAAGTTACTTTGAAGCGGCGACCTTTACAAAGGATAAAAGCAGCTTATACCACCACTACGGTCAAGTAAAATTTCTTTGACTTGTTTCATATTAAAAGCAAAATAATTTATTACCAATATGTAATAACTAATTAATTAATTGTTCAAATTGATTATTGTGTTGTCGGGTGAAATAAAATGTGCGAAATTTCAGCTTGAACCGAGAATTAGGTGTGGCAGAAATGACGTGTACACATTTTTATCAGACACAGAGAGTGTGTAGCAATAAGCTTTGTAAAAAGTAAAAAACATAAGATACTGCATGCTTGTTCTTAAAAATTGTGTTTATTTTTCTGGTCTGTTGCTTTTACAAACTATTATTTCATTCTAAAGGGGACCTCGAAAGGAAAGTTTCCTTTGGGTTCGTAGTTAATGTACGATAATAGTTTACGGAAATCAAACCATTAAACATTCAATGTTGGTCGCCTGCCTAATATATACTATCACTTGAAAGTGTTAGTAAAAGCAAAGTTCTGGATTTCAGACCATGTGATTTATAGTGCAGATGATGTAAAATGCATCTGTTTCTTTAACCAACGGTTAACGAGAGTGTAATGTGACCAGCACAACGACCACCTGCCTTTACTTTCCCCACCTAATGTCAGGTATCCCTTAGAGAAGAGTGGACTCAGGGGCACCCGTCACGAAGCCAACCATTTTACCCCCAAACTAATCACTCGAATATACAAAATATAAGAAAAATATCACTTTTAAAGTTAAAAAATAAAACAATACTTTATTCACATTAAGAGGCAGTTCTGAAGACTTTGATTTTCTGGATTTTTGGGCGGCGCCAAAGTCCACTCGAACAACTATAAATGCTACCAGACATACGTGTGCTGGTCTCATGATACCCTCGTTAAGCGTCGGCCTTAGAAAACGATGGGCTTTACATCCTCTGCACGTATAGATCGGAGAGTCTGAAAGTTTATTCTAACCACTTCACTTTATTGGTCACATGGCTAAAAGTAACTCGCTTAGAAAGAATTAGAAATCTAAAGAATGTATTCAATCTATACTTCAAGTCGTTCAGACTAACGATTTAGAGCGAGGTTTGAATCTCTGGAATCTATATCCTAATGGTGATTGGTATCAATGAAAGTGTCCAATGTTTCTATAAATAGCCAACACATTTCCTGGTTCCAGATGACTTCATCAATGCTCGTTAGCTCATTGATTGAAAGGAATGTCTGGGGGGGGGGGGGGGAGGGGGAACGATGACTTCAAATTGCGTTTACAGTGACGGGGAGAGAGTAAAGGGAAAAATGGTGTCCAGCCATGGGCAGAGAAAAGACAGTTCGAGACAGATCCAGACATAGGCAGAGAAAAGATAGTTCGAGACAGATCCACACATAGGCAGAGAAAAGATAGTTCGAGACAGATCCACACATAGGCAGAGAAAAAACATTTCTCGAAAGAGATCCACATATAGGTATTGTAACAATTCTCACTATTCAGGCTCTCTGCAAACTGCAGTTTTTGTCACTCGTCGCGGCTGACCGTCGCAACCCGTCACGGTAGACCGCTCTTCTAGCGCTGGCCTGGAGCGATTCGTGTCGGCTCACTACACACACATTACTACCCCTATCAGCAGCACCACCAGAGGGTATGAAAAATAGAGTTCAAAGGCATGAGTCAAGATATAGGTAAGGAGAGAGATAAGACATTTCGAGACAGGCTCCAGACACTTTTAGACAGTTCAAGAAAAAAGGTAGAAAAAAGGTTCCATGTGACAAGGATTCACAGTGTGTGTCCTTAAAGATTCTTGGAAAGATTTTAAAAAATACAAAATAGGGACTGAAAACTAGATCTACAAAAGCATGCTGCCCTAATAACTATCAGATCATGTAGGTAACATATAATGTCATTTACATTGAAAGGATGGTTTAACATTTTGAAAGCGACTTACTATTTATTAACACCAGCTGTGGCTATTTGAATACAAGCTTCAAAACGACTCTAGGAAATAAATGAGACATTCTTAAAGTTTTTTAAAAAGTATTTCGTAACACAAATCTAATTTTCTTAGCGACTAAGTTCATGTCTTACTGAAACCCAAATCTTCGTAAGTTGAGACACTGTGGAGCCCGAAGTGAGAGGGTCTCGTTAGGTTCTCAAAATCTGACGGTAATGGATCTGGAAAGCGCCGTGATCTCCCCAGAAAAGTCCCGGTGCCCCGGCCACTAAGCGCTTTCCTTCATCTGGACACCGCTAAACATAGGTGCGCGCCAATCACAGGCCTCCTGCTGTCAGTCACTTTGCACGCACTTAGATCCGGACCTGCATACAGTAAATACTGTATAGATCTTTTATAGTAGGAATATTACATGTTATTTATTTATTTGTGAAAGATTATTTTTTCTCTTTTAATAGTGTACGAGGTGTTGAGTTGTTGACAAGCATTTCATCATTTTGGGTGGTCTGTTGTTCTGTTCATTTCTCCAGGACAAAGAATGAAAGAAACAAAAAAGCGAACTGTAATCAGTGATTTAAGTTGTTTTAGTTTGAAGACATTGTTTAGATCAAGTGATTGAGTTAGATTGATTGGTTGATTACATATGACGTCAGAGGAGGCAATGGATCCAGGATGTAAGTCCTAGAGTCTGAATGTCCGAGCTGGTCCTGGAATCTGTCAGTTGGCTAAAGGAAGTGACGACTGTGTGCTGGACATTTTGTTTAGAGTAGAGAGAGAGGGGGCTGGATAGACAGAGACTGAGCAGGATAGAGAGAGAGGGGGCGGGGTAGAGATTGTAGCTGCCAAGCAGGAAACAGATGTGTGTGTGTGTGTGTGTGTGTTAACGGTTCCGTGTGTGCGTTAATTTACTTATTGTCATTTTCTCCATTTACATTTAGACGCACTCACCCACACTCACCCACAGACTTACAGACATTCTTATACACACTCGCGCGCAATCAATTTTCTACCACAGATGTGTCGCCAATGAGAGCAACCGCGGGATGCGCAGAGATAGAGAGAGACAGACAGACAGACAGACAGATACGAAAATGAGAAAAGGCGAGGAGGGCGGATAACAGAGGAAGAAAGAGGAAACAAATGAAGTCAGAGGGGGAAAAAAAGCCACAAAGTAAAAGAGGATGGAGATATTTATCTTTTTTTTTAAAACAGCTAATAAGAATGAGTCAAATAGGGGAGGGGATAGGCGCAAGTAGAAAGCAAACACAAAAAAAATGCAAAAGTTATAGAAATAATGTCCACACACACACACACATATATATATATATTTATATGATTTTCCCACTAACTCCAGGAAGAACCTATTCTAGAGCACAAGAAGAATGAAGGGTCAGAAAGTCAGAATGTAATAAAGATGATGTACACACACACACACATAAATAATTTTTTTTTCGCGGGTGTTTAAAATCAAAATCTTCCTTAATGTGGTCTTGGGATTTGGGGATTGTCGTTTGCATTTTTTTAAAATTTGTTTTATAGAAGAGGGGGATTTAACTGCACCCCCCCTACTCCCGAAACAAATCCTGGCTACGCCCATGTGTATATATATATATATATATATATATATATATATATATATATATATATATATATATATATATATACATATATATATATATATATTAGCCAAATCCCTAGCAGATTAGGTGTAGGAGACGAATGTATCATATTACATTCAACATGTACTTGGAACAACTACTAAACTGGAGATTCGTATTTACTTCAATGGTCGCATTAAAAACGAAATATAGCTGTATGACTGCGAGTGTTTGTGAGTATTTAGTTCCTAAAGTTTGAATGTTATAAAGACTAGATCTAGACCTACATCAAAGGTAGAGACTTGACAGACCTAAGGATTGTGAGAGTGTATTGTAAGACTTTCTTTTTGAGGAGCTGGGTGGATATACAATAATTAAAGGACTAGAAATAAATAAATATATATATAAAGTTAGAAACAGGGCCGGTCTTAAGCCACTGCAACCTATGCGGCCGCAGTGGGCCCCGCACTTTCATAGGCCCCGCGTGATGCAAATTCTAGGTGTAAATTATTAAATTTAGCCATTTCATTAAAGATTTCCTGGAATTCTCATAAAACTATAAAATATGAGAAATCTCCTGAAAGCTGCTGCAAATCTCCATAAAACAGACAAAATTGTCATTTCGGATGTCATTCAATATGGAAAGCGCCAATCCTACTCGCGATTTAAAAAAAAAAGGTATTGTCAGCTTTCATTTAATAAAACTGTAATACTAAGGCGAATTTTAACAAAAACAAGAAGTATAAATACTTAATTTACTTTAAAGTCCTTGGCTTACAAATATAGATCTAAATCTATCTCGACCTCTTAGGAAAAAAATCTAAATCTAAAATGCAGATCTGAATGTTTATCGGCTTTTTGTTGGAAAACTACAATCTACAGTAGATTGCTCGTAAAGTTAATTTGACAGTGATTTTGTACTTAGAAAAGTATAAATTAAATGCAAAGGCGAATTTATTTTCTAATACAAAATCTTAATTTTCACTTATTATTAAATTATCACAACCCAAATTAGGCCCCGCGCAATCCGTTTCGCATAAGGCCCCGCAACCTATAGGACCGGCCCTGGTTAGAAAGAAAAAAAAGGGGGGGGGGTGTTCGAACATAGAAGACCAAATGATTTCATGTCAGAAGTCAGACGACAGACGAAGTTTAGAAAGTACAAGAAGAACGAAAATGGTGTGTGTGTGAGAGAGAGAGAGAGACAGAGGGAGAGAGAGAGAGAGAGAGAGAGACAGGGGGGGGGGACTAAGATTAAAGTTACGGACTCAAGGTCATCTCTGTTTATGTCACAGTGAGGAAGAGAAGAAGCAGACGCGAGGGATGAAAGAGGAAGGAGGTAGGGAGAGGTAAAGTTACGGGGTTAAAAAAAGGGTGGTGGGGGCGTTAGACGTGACTGTAAAGAACCAGACCAACAAACATGGCGCCACAGGCTGCCCCGCGTCTCCGCTGAGTGATGATTGCCAGATTTCATAGTGTTGTTTAAAAATCCTCCTCCCCCCCCCCCCACTTCCTTCTGGAGGGGCGCACACGTCCGCCTCGGAATGGATGAGTCGTCTCCCCTAGTTCAGTTCAATCTAGATCTTTATACAGTGCTAATGGAAAGCAGTCGTTAAAATATTTTGTCTTTCCTATCAGGATGCAGCGACATCCTTATTAACGACTCTCTTTTTACAAAGCTTACATCAACTCTGTCTGTCTGTCTGTCTGTCTGGTCAAATGTATGAACATGTTATTTATCTCACACCGATTCTCGGATTAAGTTGAAACTTTGCACAGTTATTCATTGGCAAAGACAAAACATGACAATACTACTGGTTATTAATTTTTTTATACCATCAAGGGAAATTAATCCTTCAGTATGTAGGGTTTTGTCCCCTTATTTCATTGTATATGTTATTTATCCCACACCCAATATCAGATCAAGTTCAAACTGAGACAATTATTTATTGTACCTAATAAAACTGAATAAATATAAAAATCAACCAATTAGTCAACTAACTATTGCTATTAATTATTTTGTTTGATACCGAAAAGGGAAATAGCTTCTTCAATATTTAGAGTTTTAGTTTTAAGTGTAGAAAACTTCCCCTAACCTTAGTTTAAAAAAAAGTAAATTTCTCCCCCCCCCCCTCTCACTCTCCTATAAAGCAGAAAGTAAGGCGTGTGTATGGGTGTCCATCATAGAAATCAAAACCGTTTGACCAATCTTGATAAAACTTGGCCGAAATGTTCCTTGGGTTTTAGTTTTCTTGGCTTCATTGTCGTTCTTTCCAAACATGTCTTACATTTTTTTTCATTTAGTCTTTAATTCTGTATTTGTGCCTCTATAACTGGAACCGTGACGTATGTAAAGTAGACCTAACACAAGCTTAAGACCTCAAAAATAAATTGCCCATGTCTATGAAAGTATTACTATTTCATGATCTAGGCCATGTTTACACGAGAAAGGATCGTAAAGATCTAGGTCTAGATCTAATTTTAAGAACTACACTTTGCACAGATAGTTTTTTACTTTGACACATGAAAATACAAAATATAGTCTATTGATTTCATTATTTAATAAATTCGTCCCTTATATCTGCGAATTTAGACGTCCTGACATACTTAATATTCCCATTCATTGAACAAATCGGGTAAACTTGTTTTAATTCTACTTTTTATCCCATTCATCTCGCCATTCTTTCATTTTAATACCTACATTTATTTCTATTAAAGAAGCTTTTGGGGGTAACGTGGTAGAGGGGTTAAGCACTTGGCCTCCGAACCTGAGGTCCTGGGTTCGAACCCCGGCGCTCTTGAGTCCATCCAACTCTAATGGGTAACTGACTTTAGTTGGGGAAATTAAAAGCGGTTGGTCGTTGTGCTGACCACATAACACCCTGCTCGTTAACCGTTGGCCAAAGAAACATGACCTAAACTTCATCTGCCCTATAGATCGCAAGGTCTGAAAGGGGAAACTTTACTACCTTAACGAAGCTTTTAACAAATCGGGTAAACCCGTTTCCATAGCATACTTAAAGCTACTTTTATTTTCGTGGCGAAAGAGAAAAACTTGAAAACAATGACATAGATATACATCCAACCCACTAGATAAGTAATCACTAGCGGATCCAGAAATTTTGAGGGCAGGGGGGACTTTTTTTCCCAAACCCTAACCCTAACGCCCAGTAAACCCTAACCCTATGTATAAACGCACATCAACAATACATTTTTCATTATCTTTTTCTATCTCTCACTTTCTCCCCCCCCCCACTCCCTCTTTCTCTCTCTGTCTCTCTCATGTCTGCTTTCTTATAATTGTCTGATTCAATCTCAATTCATTCCTCTCTGTCTGGCTCAAATTGTCTCACTGGTTCTTCACTTGGCCCCTGACTGAACTAGAAGACACAATGACCATAAATCTAGCTACAGCAAGCAATCAGAGAACAAAGACCAAGATGAGACTGTTTGTATTCCAGAAACAGGCATTCGGAGTGGCGCTAATAGCCACACATGTAGAAGGATAATGATGTTTATAGTTTGTGTGTGGTTACAGTCGCTGTTACAATGTTACAATGGAATTGGATGCGCATGTTATGGTTACTCACACAGTCTGATACAAGCAGAATAACAAATAGATTGACAGACGGAAGGAACGGCGGACGGATGGACAGATAGATAGATAGATAGATAGATAGATAGATTGATAGATAGATAGATAGATAGATAGATAGATAGATAGATAGATAGATAAATAGACAGATAGATAGACAGACAGACAGACAGACAGACAGATAGATAGATAGATAGATAGATAGACAGACAGACAGACAGACAGACAGACAGACAGACAGACAGACAGACAGACAGACAGATAGATAGATAGATAGATAGATAGATAGATAGATAGATAGATAAATAGATAGATAGACAGACAGATAGATAGATAGATAGATAGATAGATAGATAGATAGATAGATAGATAGATAGATAGATAGATAGATAGATAGATAGATAGATAGATAGATAGATAGATAGATAGATAGACATCTGAACAGCACAATGATTATAATTATCATGTTAGAACAAAAGAATCTGGTTTTGTTCAACAAACAATGACTGTTCTCATTACTCACGACCTGGACTCGGGGATCTCTGGGACACGTTCAGCATGACCTCAAGGAGGTAACGAACTTGAAATTATTTTCTTCCCCACAAGAGCGCTCTCCCTCTGTGAAAACCTAATAAGTAAATGGAAGACCTGGGCAGACGCTGGAAATCATCAATTTCAATGGAAGAAGCGCGCGTGCATTCCTGGAACTATTCTAGTGCAAGATTTGTGTGTTTGTAGAGTATGAGGTATTTGTTTTAATGAATAAATAAAGACACGAATGCGTTGAAACGAGTGATAGATGTAGAACTTTATGAGATTTAGTTTGTTATATGCAGTGATACGCCAGAATAAATTGGATGAATCCACACTATACAATATTATCAAGACACTAAATAGTGGTCAATCAGTAGAAATAAATATAACTTATAGACATTATTGAAACATTGCACATGAGAATATTTGACTAAGGGCTTAAACAGCTTGACTTAGACTATAGATGACTTAGACTATAGATAACTTAACTATAGATGACTTAGACTATAGATGACTTAGACTATAGATGACTTAGACTATAGATGACTTAACTATAGATGACTTAGACTATAGATGACTTAACTATAGATGACTTAGACTATAGATGACTTAGACTATAGATGACTTAGACTATAGATGACTTAGACTATAGATGACTTGTGTTTGCTAAGTGGCTAAACGCAGCACGGAAACCTGCTCTAAATGTCAAAGAAAAAAAGATAGCTCCATAGCAGACTGAGCATTTTACAGAATGAAAAATGCAATACACTGCATAAATATTTTCAACCAGAAAACTCTGCCCAGTAGGAGAACAGTGCTAAAGCATGAGATATTGTAGGAAACATGTACAGCACAAGCTTACATTGATACACTACTGTACAATAACACATTGAAACTTGAAACCAAAACGTTTTACTGAATGTATTGTTCTAATAGTTGTGTTCAATTCATTCTTACCACAATGTTCGTTCAGTCTTCAACATGAAACAATGCGGAGACCTTTCACTCACTTCCGACTCCTGAGATGGGCAGGCCTAAGGATAATACAAAGATCAAGATACTGACTGCTTCCTTCCTATAAACGATTGAGAATTGTTGAATTATTTTTGATTATTGTGTACATATTGAGTTCCCTGACTACTGAAATAAAGATTACTACGTCTTAACCCAACACTGTATGCCGGCAAGAAAAGGTAGCGTGCAGTGTTCAAACTCTGTTAACAAAAGTCTGAAACGCATCCCAGGAAATCACCAAAAACAAATCCCACCCCCTTTAGCATTACTCATGAAGTCATCCTTTTGTAACTATTATGGTAATAAAGTCTACGTAATGCGGAACTCATTGAAATCTGACGTAATTAACATTTGGTATAACATCACTGAAAAAAAAACACTCTCAGAAAGTTATTTTTCAAGAGCAAATTATTCGTTCGATGTGTCTAGACAAGGGGAAGATAACTGTGTAATAACAAAACTAATGCCCCGCAACTCTTCCAACATAAAACACGGCAGAATAAAGGGGACGCTAAACAAAACAGTGACATAATGTATCCCAGTGTGCACATTCAGTCCCTACTTTCTCCTTGCAATAAAACTGTTTCATTTCTGTGTTCTCACTCCCTGGAGAGTCACATCCTGTTAGAGCACATTTATTTCTCTGCCATTTCGCAAGTCTCGGACTGGATTATTGCTGGGCTGAGTTTCAAACAAACAGAAAAGGAGGGGAGATAACTAGTTGCCAAATACCATCGTTAAGCTGCATTCCAGATCCCATAGACTATTTCTTCCAGATTCTAAAGACTAATTCTTCCAGATTCTAAAGACTAATTCTTCCAGATTCTAAAGACTTTCTTCCAGATTCTAAAGACATTCTTCCAGATTCTAAAGACTTTCTTCCAGATCCTAAAGACTAATTCTTCCAGATTGTAAAGACATACTTTCAGATCCTAAAGACTAATTCTTCCAGATTGTAAAGACATACTTCCAGATCCTATAGACTAATTCTTCCAGATTGTAAAGACTTTCTTCCAGATCCTATAGACATTCTTTCAGATCCTATAGACTAATTCTTTCAGATCCTATAGACTAATTCTTTCAGATCCTATAGACTAATTCTTTCAGATCCTATAGACTAATTTTTCCAGATATATAGACTAATTTTTCCAGATATATAGACTAATTCTTCCAGATATATAGACTAATTCTTACAGATACTTTAATCATACTTTAGGCATTAGGCTAATTCTTCCAGATACTTTAGGCCTTTGGCTAATTCTTCAGATACTTTAGACTAATTAAGTCTTCCAGATAAATCTAGATCTGCTAAATCCTAAATTCCTTGCGCTATGGTCTTGAACCAACTGATGACATTAACTTATTGAAGACTTTTTGATTCAATTAGTCCCTGTACCTCCCGCATCTACTGTCAAATAGCCGTTGAAAGTGAGGATATCAGCTCAAGATTCTTGTAAATAGGAACTTGCTAATATACAAAAGTGACAAGCTCATTACTGGCTTGGCCAGGTTTAAGACGCGAAGGATGCTAAATATTAGAATAAGACATTTTCTCCTCGCCATAAAGAGCAGACAAACAAGCCAAAAAAAAATGGTTTCGAAAAAAAAAAACGAATTTAAAACTGAGATTAATGAATAAATCAACACCTTTAAAAAAATAGAAATATGCCTAGCTTAAAAAAATGTATATACTTTTAATCCCTTTGAAATATAAAAAAAAACCTTCTAAAATACTAAATGTCCCTGATAAGCGCTTATACTCTGGGGAGTGAGCACTTTCATTTCAAAACTATCAGGAAAAAAAAAGCGATACACATCCGGTTTTCTTGTTCTAAACCACAGACCTATATATATTGTATCTAGACTGGAAAACGGAAACAAATTCTTATCCGCGATTGATCAACTCACAGACCTATATATATATGTCGATTGTTTTGTATTAATGACAGAACTATATATTCACGCAATTTCATTTAATGAAGACATTTCCTGTTAGTTTCCATTAAGATAATAATTCGAAATCCTAGATCGAACTAATTCACGTCTATTGATTTTAGTCAGCGTATGTAAGATCTACATTTAATTCATTGATTTTGTTTTTATGTATCTAAAAATTGCAAAATAATAATTATGAGACAAGAGTGCTCTTTTTGTCGATGTTTAATTACTAGATCTAGATCTAAACATTAAATTATATGGTACATAGGTTAGTGTTGAACAAAAACACTTTACTTCTTATTATCACTTTACAAAACAACGCCTTGTTTCATCTTTGTTACAAGTTTTTGTAGTGTTAAAACATCTCCATTTCCAGTCTAGATATAATATATTTATATATATATATATAGGTCTGTGTTCTAAACAATACATGGTGAGCTCTTCTTACATGAAAGTTTTAAAAAAAAACTGCTGCTAGCGTGACAACGCAAACCAACGCAGTAAGATTGTAACATAAACAACGCCTGCTGGTAAGGTAGTAGCTAGTGAGACTATCTAAACTTGAGATATGGTCAGTTGGAGTTTAGTAACTTTATGTGCAATAATGCTATTATTTGAGGTCTCTAAAATTCAGTAAAAAGACCAATAGTTACTATTTCATCAAGAAGTCTGGGTCAAATATGAAGACTTGTAAGATTTGAACCTATCTCTATCACAACATCCCCGTGCTACCATTCCACTTTCAATATGTAAGATGTTGTCCTTTTACGAACCTTTGACTGTGATGTTATATTATAGTTGTCCACGTGATAAACTAGTATGTACTAACAATATCACTTCAGTAGAACACCGCGCAGGTGTAGGTGTTCCGCACGTGCGGATTTCAGTATGTTAATAAGACGATAGAATATTTCTTTTCCTCTGGAACCAAAAGGTCGCCAGCGGTCTTGGGATGCAGGGCGCTGGTTCCAGAGGGAGTGGCATGTTGAAGGTGACGTACATTACACAAAGACAAGATTCCTGCCACAAATATGATCAACTATGAGAGGAAGGCGTAGAATCTACTCTTCCCTTTCTTCCCCACTTTGTTTTGGTTCCGCTATCTTGCCAATCAGGGCTTCTCAGCCTGAAGTTTGAGACAGCCTACTTTAAAATGGTATGATGGCCCCATCCTTTGAACACTTACGGATGTATAATAATAGTAATAATAAGGCTTGTCTTCGAGTCCGAAGATTAATGTGGAATGCTGCATTTTCCGTGGCTACGCAGCCCCAGTTGTGACCTACATATTTTGCCACAATCATCGCAGGCATAACCATTGCCACAATCATCGCAGGCATAACCATTGCCACAATCATCGCAGGCATAACCATTGTCCGAAGATGGTCGACTTTAGTCCTCGGCAGCGAATTTTCTTTTGGTCTCAGATGTGTATCCCGCGGTTCAGCTGACGCATATATGAATTATGTATATATAGAGAGATAGAGAGAGAGAGAGAATCTCCTAAACGTGTCTCTACCTTCTTCTGTTTCTAAACATTTTCAGAAAAGAGAAAAACATAAAGCTCTATTTTCAAAGAGATATCCATAAGCGTATTTCTCTTGGTGCGTTCATTCTTGGTGCATCATCTCTATGTGCAGTCTCCTGAGAACATCATCAAATAACTCTACTGGTCATCTCCATTGTTTTCATTGTAGGAATTAAATTTCAATTCGACTTCACCTCCATCGTCAAGTCAAACCTTCAATCAACTTTCCTTTCATTCACATCCATCGTCAAGTCAAACCTTCAATCAACTTTTCTTTCATTCACATCCATCGTCAAGTCAAACCTTCAATCAACTTTCCTTTCATTCACCTCCATCGTCAAGTCAAACCTTCAATCAACTTTCCTTTCATTCACGTCCATCCTCAAGTCAAACCTTCAATCAACTTTCCTTTCATTCACATCCATTGTCAAGTCAAACCTTCAATCAACTTTCCTTTCATTCACATCCATCGTCAAATCAAACCTTCAATCAACTTTTCTTTCATTCACATCCATCGTCAAGTCAAACCTTCAATCAACTTTCCTTTCATTCACATCCATCGTCAAGTCAAACCTTCAATCAACTTTTCTTTCATTCACATCCATCGTCAAGTCAAACCTTCAATCAACTTTCCTTTCATTCACCTCCATCGTCAAGTCAAACCTTCAATCAACTTTTCTTTCATTCACATCCATCGTCAAGTCAAACCTTCAATCAACTTTTCTTTCATTCACATACATCGTCAAGTCAAACCTTCAATCAACTTTCCTTTCATTCACGTCCATCCTCAAGTCAAACCTTCAATCAACTTTCCTTTCATTCACATCCATCGTCAAGTCAAACCTTCAATCAACTTTTCTTTCATTCACATCCATCGTCAAGTCAAACCTTCAATCAACTTTCCTTTCATTCACATCCATCGTCAAGTCAAACCTTCAATCAACTTTCCATTCATTCACATCCATCGTCAAGTCAAACCTTCAATCAACTTTTCTTTCATTCACATCCATTGTCAAGTCAAACCTTCAATCAACTTTCCTTTCATTCACATCCATCGTCAAATCAAACCTTCAATCAACTTTTCTTTCATTCACATCCATCGTCAAGTCAAACCTTCAATCAACTTTCCTTTCATTCACATCCATCGTCAAGTCAAACCTTCAATCAACTTTTCTTTCATTCACATCCATCGTCAAGTCAAACCTTCAATCAACTTTTCTTTCATTCACATCCATCGTTAAGTCAAACCTTCAATCAACTTTCCTTTTATTCACGTCCATCCTCAAGTCAAACCTTCAATCAACTTTCCTTTCATTCACATCCATCGTCAAGTCAAACCTTCAATCAACTTTTCTTTCATTCACATCCATTGTCAAGTCAAACCTTCAATCAACTTTCCTTTCATTCACGTCCATCGTCAAGTCAAACCTTCAATCAACTTTCCTTTCATTCACATCCATCGTCAAGTCAAACCTTCAATCAACTTTTCTTTCATTCACATCCATTGTCAAGTCAAACCTTCAATCAACTTTTCTTTCATTCACATCCATCGTCAAGTCAAACCTTCAATCAACTTTCCTTTCATTCACCTCCATCGTCAAGTCAAACCTTCAATCAACTTTCCTTTCATTCACGTCCATCCTCAAGTTAAACCTTCAATCAACTTTTCTTTCATTCACATCCATCGTCAAGTCAAACCTTCAATCAACTTTTCTTTTATTCACGTCCATCCTCAAGTCAAACCTTCAATCAACTTTCCTTTCATTCACATCCATCGTCAAGTCAAACCTTCAATCAACTTTTCTTTCATTCACATCCATTGTCAAGTCAAACCTTCAATCAACTTTCCTTTCATTCACATCCATCGTCAAATCAAACCTTCAATCAACTTTTCTTTCATTCACATCCATCGTCAAGTCAAACCTTCAATCAACTTTCCTTTCATTCACATCCATCGTCAAGTCAAACCTTCAATCAACTTTCCTTTCATTCACATCCATCGTCAAGTCAAACCTTCAATCAACTTTTCTTTCATTCACATCCATCGTCAAGTCAAACCTTCAATCAACTTTCCTTTCATTCACCTCCATCGTCAAGTCAAACCTTCAATCAACTTTCCTTTCATTCACGTCCATCCTCAAGTCAAACCTTCAATCAACTTTCCTTTCATTCACATCCATCGTCAAGTCAAACCTTCAATCAACTTTTCTTTCATTCACATCCATTGTCAAGTCAAACCTTCAATCAACTTTCCTTTCATTCACATCCATCGTCAAATCAAACCTTCAATCAACTTTTCTTTCATTCACCTCCATCGTCAAGTCAAATCTTCAATCAACTTTCCTTTCATTCACATCCATCGTCAAGTCAAACCTTCAATCAACTTTTCTTTCATTCACATCCATCGTCAAGTCAAACCTTCAATCAACTTTTCTTTTATTCACATCCATCGTCAAGTCAAACCTTCAATCAACTTTCCTTTCATTCACGTCCATCCTCAAGTCAAACCTTCAATCAACTTTCCTTTCATTCACATCCATCGTCAAGTCAAACCTTCAATCAACTTTTCTTTCATTCACATCCATTGTCAAGTCAAACCTTCAATCAACTTTCCTTTCATTCACGTCCATCCTCAAGTCAAACCTTCAATCAACTTTCCTTTTATTTACATCCATCGTCAAGTCAAACCTTCAATTAACTTTTCTTTCATTCACATCCATTGTCAAGTCAAACCTTCAATCAACTTTCCTTTCATTCACATCCATCGTCAAATCAAACCTTCAATCAACTTTTCTTTCATTCACATCCATCGTCAAGTCAAACCTTCAATCAACTTTCCTTTCATTCACATCCATCATCAAGTCAAACCTTCAATCAACTTTTCTTTCATTCACATCCATCGTCAAGTCAAACCTTCAATCAACTTTTCTTTCATTCACATCCATCATCAAGTCAAACCTTCAATCAACTTTTCTTTCATTCACATCCATCGTCAAGTCAAACCTTCAATCAACTTTCCTTTCATTCACCTCCATCCTCAAGTCAAACCTTCAATCAACTTTCCTTTCATTCACATCCATCGTCAAGTCAAACCTTCAATCAACTTTTCTTTCATTCACATCCATCGTCAAGTCAAACCTTCAATCAACTTTCCTTTCATTCACATCCATCGTCAAATCAAACCTTCAATCAACTTTCCTTTCATTCACATCCATCGTCAAGTCAAACCTTCAATCAACTTTCCTTTCATTTACATCCATCGTCAAGTCAAACCTTCAATCAACTTTCCTTTCATTCACATCCATCGTCAAGTCAAACCTTCAATCAACTTTCCTTTCATTCACATCCATCGTCAAGTCAAACCTTCAATCAATTTTCCTTTCATTCACATCCATCGTCAAGTCAAACCTTCAATCAACTTTCCTGTCATTCACATCCATCGTCAAGTCAAACCTTCAATTAACTTTCCTTTCATTTACCTCAATCGTCAAGTAAAACCTTCAATCAACTTTCCTTTCATTCACATCCATCGTCAACTCAAACCTTCCTTCAACATTCCTTTCATTCACATCCATCGTCAAGTCAAACCTTCAATCAACTTTCCTTTCATTCAGATCCATCGTCAAATCTAACCTTCAATCAACTTTCCTGTCATTCACATCCATCGTCAAGTCAAACCTTCAATTAACTTTCCTTTCATTTACCTCCATCGTCAAGTAAAACCTTCAATCAACTTTCCTTTCATTTACCTCCATCGTCAAGTTAAACCTTCAATCAACTTTCCTTTCATTCACATCCATCGTCAAATCAAACCTTCAATCAACTTTCCTTTCATTCACCTCCATCGTCAAGTCAAACCTTCAATCAACTTTCCTTTCATTCACATCCATCGTCAAGTCAAACCTTCAATCAACTTTTCTTTCATTCACATCCATCGTCAAGTCAAACCTTCAATCAACTTTTCTTTCATTCACATCCATCGTCAAGTCAAACCTTCAATCAACTTTTCTTTCATTCACATCCATCATCAAGTCAAACCTTCAATCAACTTTTCTTTCATTCACATCCATCGTCAAGTCAAACCTTCAATCAACTTTCCTTTCATTCACCTCCATCCTCAAGTCAAACCTTCAATCAACTTTCCTTTCATTCACATCCATCGTCAAGTCAAACCTTCAATCAACTTTTCTTTCATTCACATCCATCGTCAAGTCAAACCTTCAATCAACTTTCCTTTCATTCACATCCATCGTCAAATCAAACCTTCAATCAACTTTCCTTTCATTCACATCCATCGTCAAGTCAAACCTTCAATCAACTTTCCTTTCATTTACATCCATCGTCAAGTCAAACCTTCAATCAACTTTCCTTTCATTCACATCCATCGTCAAGTCAAACCTTCAATCAACTTTCCTTTCATTTACATCCATCGTCAAGTTAAACCTTCAATCAATTTTCCTTTCATTCACATCCATCGTCAAGTCAAACCTTCAATCAACTTTCCTGTCATTCACATCCATCGTCAAGTCAAACCTTCAATTAACTTTCCTTTCATTTACCTCCATCGTCAAGTCAAACCTTCAATCAACTTTCCTTTCATTTACCTCCATCGTCAAGTTAAACCTTCAATCAACTTTCCTTTCATTCACATCCATCGTCAAATCAAACCTTCAATCAACTTTCCTTTCATTCACCTCCATCGTCAAGTCAAACCTTCAATCAACTTTCCTTTCATTCACCTCCATCTTCAAGTCAAACCTTCAATCAACTTTTCTTTCATTCACATCCATCGTCAAGTCAAACCTTCAATCAACTTTTCTTTCATTCACATCCATCGTCAAGTCAAACCTTCAATCAACTTTCCTTTCATTCACATCCATCGTCAAGTCAAACCTTCAATCAACTTTCCTTTCATTCACATCCATCGTCAAGTCAAACCTTCAATCAACTTTCCTTTCATTCATATCCATCTTCAAGTCAAACCTTCAATCAACTTTCCTTTCATTCACATCCATCGTCAACTCAAACCTTCCTTCAACATTCCTTTCATTCACATCCATCGTCAAGTCAAACCTTCAATCAACTTTCCTTTCATTCAGATCCATCGTCAAATCTAACCTTCAATCAACTTTCCTTTCATTCACATCCATCGTCAAGTTAAACCTTCAATCAACTTTCCTTTCATTCAGATCCATCGTCAAGTCAAACCTTCAATCAACTTTCCTTTTATTCACATCCATCGTCAAGTCAAACCTTTAATCAACTTTCCTTTCATTCACATCCATAGTCAAGTCAAACCTTCAATAAACTTTCCTTTCATTCACATCCATCGTCAAGTCAAACCTTCAATCAACTTTTCTTTCATTCACATCCATTGTCAAGTCAATCCTTCAATCAACTTTCCTTTCATTCACATCCATCGTCAAATCAAACCTTCAATCAACTTTTCTTTCATTCACATCCATCGTCAAGTCAAACCTTCAATCAACTTTCCTTTCATTCACATCCATCGTCAAGTCAAACCTTCAATCAACTTTCCTTTCATTCACATCCATCGTCAAGTCAAACCTTCAATCAACTTTTCTTTCATTCACATCCATCGTCAAGTCAAACCTTCAATCAACTTTCCTTTCATTCACCTCCATCGTCAAGTCAAACCTTCAATCAACTTTCCTTTCATTCACGTCCATTCTCAAGTCAAACCTTCAATCAACTTTCCTTTCATTCACATCCATCGTCAAGTCAAACCTTCAATCAACTTTTCTTTAATTCACATCCATTGTCAAGTCAAACCTTCAATCAACTTTCCTTTCATTCACATCCATCGTCAAATCAAACCTTCAATCAACTTTTCTTTCATTCACATCCATCGTCAAGTCAAACCTTCAATCAACTTTCCTTTCATTCACATTCATCGTCAAGTCAAACCTTCAATCAACTTTTCTTTCATTCACATCCATCGTCAAGTCAAACCTTCAATCAACTTTTCTTTCATTCACATCCATCGTCAAGTCAAACCTTCAATCAACTTTCCTTTCATTCACGTTCATCCTCAAGTCAAACCTTCAATCAACTTTCCTTTCATTCACATCCATCGTCAAGTCAAACCTTCAATCAACTTTTCTTTCATTCACATCCATCGTCAAGTCAAACCTTCAATCAACTTTCCTTTCATTCACATCCATCGTCAAGTCAAACCTTCAATCAACTTTTCTTTCATTCACATCCATCGTCAAGTCAAACCTTCAATCAACTTTTCTTTCATTCACATCCATTGTCAAGTCAAACCTTCAATCAACTTTCCTTTCATTCACATCCATCGTCAAATCAAACCTTCAATCTACTTTTCTTTCATTCACATCCATTGTCAAGTCAAACCTTCAATCAACTTTCCTTTCATTCACATCCATCGTCAAGTCAAACCTTCAATCAACTTTTCTTTCATTCACATCCATCGTCAAGTCAAACCTTCAATCAACTTTTCTTTCATTCACATCCATCGTCAAGTCAAACCTTCAATCAACTTTTCTTTCATTCACATCCATCGTCAAGTCAAACCTTCAATCAACTTTTCTTTCATTCACATCCATCGTCAAGTCAAACCTTCAATAAACTTTCCTTTCATTCACATCCATCGTCAAGTCAAACCTTCAATCAACTTTTCTTTCATTCACATCCATTGTCAAGTCAATCCTTCAATCAACTTTCCTTTTATTCACATCCATCGTCAAATCAAACCTTCAATCAACTTTTCTTTCATTCACATCCATCGTCAAGTCAAACCTTCAATCAACTTTCCTTTCATTCACATCCATCGTCAAGTCAAACCTTCAATCAACTTTCCTTTCATTCACATCCATCGTCAAGTCAAACCTTCAATCAACTTTTCTTTCATTCACATCCATCGTCAAGTCAAACCTTCAATCAACTTTCCTTTCATTCACCTCCATCGTCAAGTCAAACCTTCAATCAACTTTCCTTTCATTCACGTCCATTCTCAAGTCAAACCTTCAATCAACTTTCCTTTCATTCACATTCATCGTCAAGTCAAACCTTCAATCAACTTTTCTTTAATTCACATCCATTGTCAAGTCAAACCTTCAATTAACTTTCCTTTCATTCACATCCATCGTCAAATCAAACCTTCAATCAACTTTTCTTTCATTCACATCCATCGTCAAGTCAAACCTTCAATCAACTTTCCTTTTATTCACATTCATCGTCAAGTCAAACCTTCAATCAACTTTTCTTTCATTCACATCCATCGTCAAGTCAAACCTTCAATCAACTTTTCTTTCATTCACATCCATCGTCAAGTCAAACCTTCAATCAACTTTCCTTTCATTCACGTCCATCCTCAAGTCAAACCTTCAATCAACTTTCCTTTCATTCACATCCATCGTCAAGTCAAACCTTCAATCAACTTTTCTTTCATTCACATCCATCGTCAAGTCAAACCTTCAATCAACTTTCCTTTCATTCACATCCATCGTCAAGTCAAACCTTCAATCAACTTTCCTTTCATTCACATCCATCGTCAAGTCAAACCTTCAATCAACTTTTCTTTCATTCACATCCATTGTCAAGTCAAACCTTCAATCAACTTTCCTTTCATTCACATCCATCGTCAAATCAAACCTTCAATCTACTTTTCTTTCATTCACATCCATTGTCAAGTCAAACCTTCAATCAACTTTCCTTTAATTCACATCCATCGTCAAGTCAAACCTTCAATCAACTTTTCTTTCATTCACATCCATCGTCAAGTCAAACCTTCAATCAACTTTTCTTTCATTCACATCCATCGTCAAGTCAAACCTTCAATCAACTTTCCTTTCATTCACGTCCATCCTCAAGTCAAACCTTCAATCAACTTTCCTTTCATTCAAATCCATCGTCAAGTCAAACCTTCAATCAACTTTTCTTTCATTCACATCCATTGTCAAGTCAAACCTTCAATCAACTTTCCTTTCATTCACGTCCATCCTCAAGTCAAACCTTCAATCAACTTTCCTTTCATTCACATCCATCGTCAAGTCAAACCTTCAATCAACTTTTCTTTCATTCACATCCATCGTCAAGTCAAACCTTCAATCAACTTTCCTTTCATTCACATTCATCGTCAAGTGAAACCTTCAATCAACTTTTCTTTCATTCACATCCATCGTCAAGTCAAACCTTCAATCAACTTTTCTTTCATTCACATCCATCGTCAAGTCAAACCTTCAATCAACTTTCCTTTCATTCACGTCCATCCTCAAGTGAAACCTTAAATCAACTTTTCTTTCATTCACATCCATCGTCAAGTCAAACCTTCAATCAACTTTCCTTTCATTCACATCCATCGTCAAGTCAAACCTTCAATCAACTTTCCTTTCATTCACATCCATCGTCAAGTCAAACCTTCAATCAACTTTTCTTTCATTCACATCCATTGTCAAGTCAAACCTTCAATCAACTTTCCTTTCATTCACATCCATCGTCAAATCAAACCTTCAATCATCTTTTCTTTCATTCACATCCATTGTCAAGTCAAACCTTCAATCAACTTTCCTTTCATTCACATCCATCGTCAAGTCAAACCTTAAATCAACTTTTCTTTCATTCACATCCATCGTCAAGTCAAACCTTCAATCAACTTTTCTTTCATTCACATCCATCGTCAAGTCAAACCTTCAATCAACTTTCCTTTCATTCACGTCCATCCTCAAGTCAAACCTTCAATCAACTTTCCTTTCATTCAAATCCATCGTCAAGTCAAACCTTCAATCAACTTTTCTTTCATTCACATCCATTGTCAAGTCAAACCTTCAATCAACTTTCCTTTCATTCACGTCCATCCTCAAGTCAAACCTTCAATCAACTTTTCTTTCATTCACATCCATTGTCAAGTCAAACCTTCAATCAACTTTCCTTTCATTCACATCCATCGTCAAGTCAAACCTTCAATCAACTTTTCTTTCATTCACATCCATCGTCAAGTCAAACCTTCAATCAACTTTTCTTTCATTCACATCCATCATCAAGTCAAACCTTCAATCAACTTTTCTTTCATTCACATCCATCGTCAAGTCAAACCTTCAATCAACTTTCCTTTCATTCACCTCCATCCTCAAGTCAAACCTTCAATCAACTTTCCTTTCATTCACATCCATCGTCAAGTCAAACCTTCAATCAACTTTTCTTTCATTCACATCCATCGTCAAGTCAAACCTTCAATCAACTTTCCTTTCATTCACATCCATCGTCAAATCAAACCTTCAATCAACTTTCCTTTCATTCACATCCATCGTCAAGTCAAACCTTCAATCAACTTTCCTTTCATTTACATCCATCGTCAAGTCAAACCTTCAATCAACTTTCCTTTCATTCACATCCATCGTCAAGTCAAACCTTTAATCAACTTTCCTTTCATTCACATCCATCGTCAAGTTAAACCTTCAATCAATTTTCCTTTCATTCACATCCATCGTCAAGTCAAACCTTCAATCAACTTTCCTGTCATTCACATCCATCGTCAAGTCAAACCTTCAATTAACTTTCCTTTCATTTACCTCCATCGTCAAGTCAAACCTTCAATCAACTTTCCTTTCATTTACCTCCATCGTCAAGTTAAACCTTCAATCAACTTTCCTTTCATTCACATCCATCGTCAAATCAAACCTTCAATCAACTTTCCTTTCATTCACCTCCATCGTCAAGTCAAACCTTCAATCAACTTTCCTTTCATTCACCTCCATCTTCAAGTCAAACCTTCAATCAACTTTTCTTTCATTCACATCCATCGTCAAGTCAAACCTTCAATCAACTTTTCTTTCATTCACATCCATCGTCAAGTCAAACCTTCAATCAACTTTCCTTTCATTCACATCCATCGTCAAGTCAAACCTTCAATCAACTTTCCTTTCATTCACATCCATCGTCAAGTCAAACCTTCAATCAACTTTCCTTTCATTCACATCCATCTTCAAGTCAAACCTTCAATCAACTTTCCTTTCATTCACATCCATCGTCAAGTCAAACCTTCATTTAACATTCCTTTCATTCACATCTATCGTCAAGTCAAACCTTCAATCAACTTTCCTTTCATTCAGATCCATCGTCAAATCTAACCTTCAATCAACTTTCCTTTCATTCACATCCATCGTCAAGTTAAACCTTCAATCAACATTCCTTTCATTCAGATCCATCGTCAAGTCAAACCTTCAATCAACTTTCCTTTTATTCACATCCATCGTCAAGTCAAACCTTTAATCAACTTTCCTTTCATTCACATCCATAGTCAAGTCAAACCTTCAATAAACTTTCCTTTCATTCACATCCATCGTCAAGTCAAACCTTCAATCAACTTTTCTTTCATTCACATCCATTGTCAAGTCAATCCTTCAATCAACTTTCCTTTCATTCACATCCATCGTCAAATCAAACCTTCAATCAACTTTTCTTTCATTCACATCCATCGTCAAGTCAAACCTTCAATCAACTTTCCTTTCATTCACATTCATCGTCAAGTCAAACCTTCAATCAACTTTTCTTTCATTCACATCCATCTTCAAGTCAAACCTTCAATCAACTTTCCTTTCATTCACATCCATCGTCAAGTCAAACCTTCCTTCAACTTTCCTTTCATTCACATCCATCGTCAAGTCAAACCTTCAATCAACTTTCCTTTCATTCAGATCCATCGTCAAATCTAACCTTCAATCAACTTTCCTTTCATTCACATCCATCGTCAAGTTAAACCTTCAATCAACTTTCCTTTCATTCACATCCATCGTCAAGTCAAACCTTCAATCAACTTTCCTTTCATTCACATCCATCTTCAAGTCAAACCTTCAATCAACTTTTCTTTCATTCACATCCATCGTCAAGTCAAACCTTTAATCAACTTTCCTTTCATTCACATCCATAGTCAAGTCAAACCTTCAATCAACTTTCCTTTCATTCACATCCATCGTCAAGTCAAACCTTCAATCAACTTTCCTTTCATTCACCTCCATCGTCAAGTCAAACCTTCAATCAACTTTTCTTTCATTCACCTCCATCGTCAAGTCAAACCTTCAATCAACTTTCCTTTCATTCACATCCATCCTCAAGTCAAACCTTCAATCAACTTTTCTTTCATTCACATCCATTGTCAAGTCAAACCTTCAATCAACTTTCCTTTCATTCACATCCATCGTCAAATCAAACCTTCAATCAACTTTCCTTTCATTCACATCCATCGTCAAGTCAAACCTTCAATCAATTTTCCTTTCATTCACATCCATCGTCAAGTCAAACCTTCAATCAACTTTTCTGTCATTCACATCCATCGTCATGTCAAACCTTCAATTAACTTTCCTTTTCTTTACCTCCATCGTCAAGTCAAACCTTCAATCAACTTTCCTTTCATTTACCTCCATCGTCAAGTTAAACCTTCAATCAACTTTCCTTTCATTCACAACCATCGTCAAATCAAACCTTCAATCAACTTTCCTTTTATTCACCTCCATCGTCAAGTCAAACCTTCAATCAACTTTCCTTTCATTCACATCCATCGTCAAGTCAAACCTTCAATCAACTTTTCTTTCATTCACATCCATCGTCAAGTCAAACCTTCAATCAACTTTTCTTTCATTCACATCCATTGTCAAGTCAAACCTTTAATCAACTTTCCTTTCATTCATATCCATCGTCAAATCAAACCTTCAATCAACTTTTCTTTCATTCACATCCATTGTCAAGTCAAACCTTCAATCAACTTTCCTTTCATTCACATCCATCGTCAAGTCAAACCTTCAATCAACTTTTCTTTCATTCACATCCATCGTCAAGTCAAACCTTCAATCAACTTTTCTTTCATTCACATCCATCATCAAGTCAAACCTTCAATCAACTTTCCTTTCATTCACGTCCATCCTCAAGTCAAACCTTCAATCAACTTTCCTTTCATTCACATCCATCGTCAAGTCAAACCTTCAATCAACTTTTCTTTCATTCACATCCATTGTCAAGTCAAACCTTCAATCAACTTTCCTTTCATTCACATCCATCGTAAAGTCAAACCTTCAATCAACTTTCCTTTCATTCACATCCATCGTCAAGTCAAACCTTCAATCAACTTTCCTTTCATTCACATCCATCGTCAAGTCAAACCTTCAATCAATTTTCCTTTCATTCACATCCATCGTCAAGTCAAACCTTCAATCAACTTTCCTGTCATTCACATCCATCGTCAAGTCAAACCTTCAATTAACTTTCCTTTCATTTACCTCCATCGTCAAGTCAAACCTTCAATCAACTTTCCTTTCATTTACCTCCATCGTCAAGTTAAACCTTCAATCAACTTTCCTTTCATTCACATCCATCGTGAAATCAAACCTTCAATCAACTTTCCTTTCATTCACCTCCATCGTCAAGTCAAACCTTCAATCAACTTTCCTTTCATTCACCTCCATCTTCAAGTCAAACCTTCAATCAACTTTTCTTTCATTCACATCCATCGTCAAGTCAAACCTTCAATCAACTTTCCTTTCATTCACATCCATCGTCAAGTCAAACCTTCAATCAACTTTCCTTTCATTCACCTCCATCGTCAAGTCAAACCTTCAATCAACTTTTCTTTCATTCACATCCATCGTCAAGTCAAACCTTCAATCAACTTTTCTTTCATTCACATCCATCGTCAAGTCAAACCTTCAATCAACTTTTCTTTCATTCACATCCATCGTCAAGTCAAACCTTCAATCAACTTTCCTTTCATTCACGTCCATCCTCAAGTCAAACCTTCAATCATCTTTCCTTTCATTCACATCCATCGTCAAGTCAAACCTTCAATCAACTTTTCTTTCATTCACATCCATTGTCAAGTCAAACCTTCAATCAACTTTCCTTTCATTCACATCCATCGTCAAATCAAACCTTCAATCAACTTTTCTTTCATTCACATCCATTGTCAAGTCAAACCTTCAATCAACTTTCCTTTCATTCACATCCATCGTCAAGTCAAACCTTCAATCAACTTTTCTTTCATTCACATCCATCGTCAAGTCAAACCTTCAATCAACTTTTCTTTCATTCACATCCATCGTCAAGTCAAACCTTCAATCAACTTTCCTTTCATTCACGTCCATCCTCAAGTCAAACCTTCAATCAACTTTCCTTTCATTCAAATCCATCGTCAAGTCAAACCTTCAATCAACTTTTCTTTCATTCACATCCATTGTCAAGTCAAACCTTCAATCAACTTTCCTTTCATTCACGTCCATCCTCAAGTCAAACCTTCAATCATCTTTCCTTTCATTCACATCCATCGTCAAGTCAAACCTTCAATCAACTTTTCTTTCATTGACATCCATTGTCAAGTCAAACCTTCAATCAACTTTCCTTTCATTCACATCCATCGTCAAATCAAACCTTCAATCAACTTTTCTTTCATTCACATCCATCGTCAAGTCAAACCTTCAATCAACTTTCCTTTCATTCACATCCATCGTCAAGTCAAACCTTCAATCAACTTTTCTTTCATTCACGACCATCGTCAAGTCAAACCTTCAATCAACTTTTCTTTCATTCACATCCATCATCAAGTCAAACCTTCAATCAACTTTCCTTTCATTCACGTCCATCCTCAAGTCAAACCTTCAATCAACTTTCCTTTCATTCACATCCATCGTCAAGTCAAACCTTCAATCAACTTTTCTTTCATTCACATCCATTGTCAAGTCAAACCTTCAATCAACTTTCCTTTCATTCACATCCATCGTCAAATCAAACCTTCAATCAACTTTCCTTTCATTCACATCCATCGTCAAGTCAAACCTTCAATCAATTTTCCTTTCATTCACATCCATCGTCAAGTCAAACCTTCAATCAACTTTCCTGTCATTCACATCCATCGTCATGTCAAACCTTCAATTAACTTTCCTTTCATTTACCTCCATCGTCAAGTCAAACCTTCAATCAACTTTCCTTTCATTTACCTCCATCGTCAAGTTAAACCTTCAATCAACTTTCCTTTCATTCACATCCATCGTCAAATCAAACCTTCAATCAACTTTCCTTTCATTCACCTCCATCGTCAAGTCAAACCTTCAATCAACTTTCCTTTCATTCACATCCATCGTCAAGTCAAACCTTCAATCAACTTTCCTTTCATTCACATCCATCGTCAAATCAAACCTTCAATCAACTTTCCTTTCATTCACATCCATCGTCAAGTCAAACCTTCAATCAATTTTCCTTTCATTCACATCCATCGTCAAGTCAAACCTTCAATCAACTTTCCTGTCATTCACATCCATCGTCATGTCAAACCTTCAATTAACTTTCCTTTCATTTACCTCCATCGTCAAGTCAAACCTTCAATCAACTTTCCTTTCATTTACCTCCATCGTCAAGTTAAACCTTCAATCAACTTTCCTTTCATTCACATCCATCGTCAAATCAAACCTTCAATCAACTTTCCTTTCATTCACCTCCATCGTCAAGTCAAACCTTCAATCAACTTTCCTTTCATTCACATCCATCGTCAAGTCAAACCTTCAATCAACTTTTCTTTTATTCACATCCATCGTCAAGTCAAACCTTCAATCAACTTTTCTTTCATTCACATCCATCATCAAGTCAAACCTTCAATCAACTTTTCTTTCATTCACATCCATCGTCAAGTCAAACCTTCAATCAACTTTCCTTTCATTCACCTCCATCCTCAAGTCAAACCTTCAATCAACTTTTCTTTCATTCACATCCATCGTCAAGTCAAACCTTCAATCAACTTTCCTTTCATTCACATCCATCGTCAAGTCAAACCTTCAATCAACTTTCCTTTCATTCACATCCATCGTCAAGTCAAACCTTCAATCAACTTTCCTTTCATTCACATCCATCGTCAAGTCAAACCTTCAATCAACTTTCCTTTCATTCACATCCATCGTCAAGTCAAACCTTCAATCAACTTTCCTTTCATTCACATCCATCTTCAAGTCAAACCTTCAATCAACTTTCCTTTCATTCACATCCATCGTCAAGTCAAACCTTCCTTCAACTTTCCTTTCATTCACATCCATCGTCAAGTCAAACCTTCAATCAACTTTCCTTTCATTCAGATCCATCGTCAAATCTAACCTTCAATCAACTTTCCTTTCATTCACATCCATCGTCAAGTTAAACCTTCAATCAACTTTCCTTTCATTCACATCCATCGTCAAGTCAAACCTTCAATCAACTTTCCTTTCATTCACATCCATCTTCAAGTCAAACCTTCAATCAACTTTTCTTTCATTCACATCCATCGTCAAGTCAAACCTTTAATCAACTTTCCTTTCATTCACATCCATAGTCAAGTCAAACCTTCAATCAACTTTCCTTTCATTCACATCCATCGTCAAGTCAAACCTTCAATCAACTTTCCTTTCATTCACCTCCATCGTCAAGTCAAACCTTCAATCAACTTTTCTTTCATTCACCTCCATCGTCAAGTCAAACCTTCAATCAACTTTCCTTTCATTCACCTCCATCGTCAAGTCAAACCTTCAATCAACTTTCCTTTCATTCACGTCGAATCCGTGCCCCTTTTTCCACAGTACGGTTTTTTAAACTTGGAACAAAGCTGCCAGACATCTTACATCTTATCTTATAAAATACTGACGTTATCTCAAAAAAGAAGATGATTACGTCCTACGCGTCGTGCTTGTAGTTATGCATATTAACCAATGACTTAAATTCTGCCAAGTCACTGGTTTTCCTGGCTAGCTCAGGCAACCCATTCCATTCTCTAATAGCACTAGGGAAGAAGGAGTATTTGTACAAATTGATTCATTTCAATTTTTCCGCTACAAGGTTTGATCATGGAACTATACTAATGGAACACCAGCTTCGAGTTTTTTACAAAGACAAAGAAAGTCGAAGTGCCGTCGCGCATCTATTTTCGCGCACCATACCAATTTGAAAAATCGATGAGGATGCCAAAGAAGAAATTTACTCCGAGAGCCACTTGGATTGACCTTCATTGAGAGTAAAACTTCCCCACACTATATTTTATTAGATCTGTAAAAACTTTATCCATTTTCTGACTATCTGATAAAATAGATACAATTTTCCTGAATAAGAGATCGTCACAAAAGTTATTTTTTTCGATCACCCTATAAAATGCCACTTATTTTCCAAAAAATAGAATGTAAATTCCGAAAATACAATCTTTCAGTGTTTCTGTGTTTGGTTTATTTACACTAAATCTGGATGAAGACCTGTCTACCGTTCCGCTAAATGCGTATTTGCTACGATATACTAAATTGCACGAAATAAAAATAGGAGGCCTAATACAGTTTTGACACTCCAAGCTACGCATTTCTAATCGTTTTTTTTTTTTTATTATCGAAAGGACTAGGCTATAGGCATACACATCTCGTGGGAAACAAAGAAAAAGTTAATCTTGATAATATTGTAGCCTAAATAAAATGACAAAAAAAAAACAACAAAAAACAAAAAAAAAACTATAGCCTAATCTAAAATGAAATAGATCTAGAGCTAGATTTTCTTGGACGAATGATATAAAATAAGTATAAATAATAAGTCATATGAATCTGATAGATCTAAAACAAATACTGATAGAGTCATTCGTTAATTAATTATTAGAATTACTTGACTACCAACTGGGTATTTTTTTTTGCTAAAATACAATGTATTTTATGTGCATTTATTAAAAACAACAACCAAAAATTAAGCGTTTGACGCAACTAGATCTAATATTAGTAATATATATATTCTAGTTCTAGATCTAGATCCAGAAAGCTACTTCTCTAATTCAGTTTTCTAGTTTAATTCTAGTTAGATCTAGATGTCTAGACCAGTAGATCTAAATCTAGCCAGGGTTTTTGTCATGGAATAGATTTATAAAACTTCACATAAAAAAAATTATAGGCCTAAATGAATCGAATAATCAGTCACTAATTTGACTAATCAGTAATCTAAATTGTTGTTGTTTTTTTTTAATGGCAAGTGTTATTGATGACTTCTGACTTGTAAACCAGTTGCAGAGATTCTAGTTTTTATTTTGATGACATGTTACGATATATCAATGATATTTTAGATAAACGCAAGTACCTAGTGGAACATACAGAAGGACCATTTAATATAAGGCAAAGAAGTAAGATGTTTATAATCCATCAAACTCACAGAGGACTTGTGTCATTTGTGATGGCATTTCATGCATTTACAGAAGCTACAAACTATTCTACAAAAATGATAGGCTTGTCTTTGATTCCGAAGACTTATGAGGAATGCTATGTTTCCAGTGGCTACTCAGCCCCAGCTGTGACCTACATATTATGCCACACTGAGCACAGGCATAACCATTGTCCACCTGTGGTAGAATCAGTTGTTTTTTTCTTTTTTTCCGTCTACCCTCGGCAATTAATTTTTATTGGTGTATACCACACCTTTGTAAGTGACCTCCAGCTGTCTCGTTCTGAAGCTGTATGCAACCAGGTGCTCTCTTATTCTATGTGAGTTAAAGCAAGTTGGCGCCTAAGCTTGTCTTTAAAGCATTTCTGTGGTACCTCTTTATGTGCATATGACATGTTAGGCAAATAGGTTTTGCCTATCGGAAGGCCATTTCGGAATATATAGGTGTTTAAAGTGAAACTCCAAACATCTGGACTTCCATTAACCAAGAAAATAAGCTTAGGATTCAAAGAGACGACACTGGCATTTCAGCTAAGACAATCAGTAAAATTAATAGCAACTTTAATTGCTGTCCACCAAACAAGATAAAAAGAAACAAGCTTCAATAGCATTGATGATATTTAGTTTACTTTTATCTCATTTACTAGTATTACTATTTCATTGACTAAGGTTTTTTATTGTCAAATATGCATAAGTACATGTACTAGTTCCTGCAATTTGATGAAAAATAATAATTAAATTGTGTGTAGCCTATATACAAATGTTTATAAGAGATCACAGCTTCTAAAACTTAATTTACTTAATTTCAAAACTATGATTTTGTGTTCTGACTCTACTCTAAATAAATTATATTTTATTTTAAGAATGCAAAGTTGGAAATTCTGTTCTGATGAAAAAAAATTATTAAACTAAAGTAGATGTTTATGGTTTCTTTGTATTTATTTTTAAATTATTTATTCATTAAAAATTAATTGTTCATTAACATTTACTTGAAGTAAAGATCAAAAACACAAATTCAATACATGATCAGCTCTCAATTCATGCAGATCACAGCCCATCACTTAAATGTATTTACTGTCAATTCTACACACTATTCATTTCAAAATGTTGCTTTAAATTGTTATATGACACAATCAAAGTACTGGTACCTCACATTGATGTAGGCCTAAAGCACCTGAAATAATGACAAATTTTCATTCAATAACCTGTACTGTCATTTATTATCAGACGTGTTAAAACTAATGACCTGTATCGTCATCATTGGCCTCCTTCAGTCGTAGAAAGACTAAGGTTTCATCTCAGAGCACACTTCCTCATGTGGCTGTGGAGCCCTATTTTGGAGACACTCCTGTCCACAGATAGCACAGGCTTTTGCTTCGGTGGTAGAGGAGCTGGCCGTTTTTCGGACTGTACGTTTTTCTTCCTGAGCTGAGACCTATGTACTTTCACTGTTCATAGCTTTCTTGGTCACTGTCTCTCCATCTGTTGCGGTCTAAAGCTATGTCTTCCCAATTGTCAGTATTGATGTTCACTGATTTGAGGTCACGTTTTATTACATGTATGTAATGGAAGTGGGGGCGACCAGTTTTTCTTGTGTCAGTAGTGTGATTAAACTAATGACCTGTATATATAATTTATTAAGCAGGAGCATCAACAAATCTTGAACAATAATTGTCTACAGAAAAACTTTATTCTTATCCAAACAATATACATTCACAATGCATTAAAGCAAGTTAATTTATATTTATACAAATCTATATGGCCTAAAGATTATAGCGTATTTTGATGTGTGAATACCAAGTTACATTATTGCATGAAAATAGTGTACTCATTTTTAAAATATTCTGGGTAATAAAAATAAAAAACTAATGATACAATAAAATTGAAGCATTAGTCAAAAAAAGAAAAATTTCACTCAAGATCTATGTGAACTCTGCTTGAAAAAAATCATTTTGAAATTAATTTTAAAAAAAAATTATGGTTCTTTAGTCAATGGAATGATAGCAGCAATTATTTAACGATTTCATGATTATCCATTCATTTCAATATACTTATAACTGAAAAATAATTCATAAGGTTTAGATAAAACCATTTGAAATGATTATAATTTTCTTCTTAATTTGCTTAATTCAAATCTAATATAAACAAGATTTCCTCTGTCAAGAAACTTATGAGGGAACAACATGCATGTTCTTCTCAGTAGGTTTTGCAAAGGGAATTAAGAATATTTAATTGATGTTGCTTTTTTTTGCCAACATTTTAAACCTTTGCACCAGGTTTTAGTTTTAAGGAGAATGCACCATATTTTATATGTTTACTTTTGTTAGATTCTTATTTTAATTTTAAAAAAGTAAAATTTCCCTTACCACTCATCCACTGCGCTCCCTCTTGTTTTAATGGGGTTCAGATTAATAGTTTTCAAGTACAATATCAAACAGATTTAAGGAAATACTAAATCCAAACTTGTTGGCTGAATGACAGGATATACATAAATATGTATACAGCTTACAGTATAATATATATATCTTAAATTAAAATTGGTCCAAGACTTTTATTTTGCAACATGATGGGATTTTCCTTTCTGGTGGTGCTATGCAAGAGTCCAAGAATCTCATCTTTTCTCATAACAGGAAGTTATCTAGTTATAAAAATAAATAAAAGGATTTAAAAAAAAAATAAAAAATATGTGTGACATATGTGTTGACCATGCTAAACGTATATATGTTATTAAGTATAGTTATATAATTTTGCCATTCTAAAAATAGTCTGTACCTAAAAAGAGCTACTGCGTTAATGTGTAGACATGGCCCTGACCTTAATAGTTATTAATTATTACTATAGGTGAAGGCAGATGTTCAGTTAATTTGATGCACATTGAACTAATCTAAAAGCAACTATAACATATATTATGATTTACATTTTCATGGAAAACTAGTTTTTCAAAAATACAAGTACTTCAGCTTATGAGAAAAGTACATAGGGAAAAATTGCAGTACCTTACCTTTAAGAGGTGCAACCAATCATTGACTTTTCAGGAATGCATGCCTTTTTCTTGCATTTCCAAACATAACTGTAATTATACAATTAGGCATATTGGTTAATTTCTTTTGAAAACATTAAAATTAAAAAATAATATTATTAAATTGAAAACGTTGTTGTATCAAACATACAAATTATCAGACAATTTTTCCTAATTTCATCTAACAGTTTATTGTAAAGGAATGGCCTGCACAACAGCCAAGGTATATTAGGCATTCATGAAAGATGAATGTGCTTAAGAGTGTTATAAATAAAAAAATAAAAAACTTAGAGAAAAATGTTAAATTCCATCCCAGATATTTGGATGTTGCTTGACCATGAAAATCACACAATTCATAAAATATCTATTAGATAACTAAAATAAAAATTGTATAGTAGTACTTACATTAAATATTGAATGGATGCCCAGAGAGTAGAAATAGTATAAGTATGATCCTTGAGCCATTCTGGTACATCATCAGAACTGGTTGCCATGGTTCTACTTGTTAATAACTGAAACATTACAAACATTTTTTTTTATTTATAATTTATCACAGACTAGAATAGAAATGTTGACAGGAAAAATACCAATGGTTAGAATACACCTGATGCTACTTTTGTAGCCTTATTACTGGTTAAAATGCACCAAAACTTCCTTAATTAAATCTGATAAGAAACATATATGTATCACACAAGTCCAAGTTTATCAGTGTCATAGCAAATAATTAACTAGATATGTGAGTTTTATATTAAAGTGCTGAATTTCAGGGAATAGATCCAACTTGACACCACATCATTTATTATTTCATGAACTCATGGGTCTGGGTATGGCATGGAATGGAAACTATTATTTAATATATATGGGGTGTAGGCAAGGCATGGATTATAAATTGTCTTGTATAGATTAGATTGGGTAAAACTGCCAATCGAAGGTAACTTTTACTGATAGATCTGGATCAATTATAAATTTATGGGACCTAGGCCTGCATAAATTTTATCTTTTATTTATATATTTTATGTACATATATAACTAGTCTAGAATCTATAATTATATCTTAATAATAATTTTTGTAGATGTCATATAATTTAGATCAACATATTAAGTATAGATCAGTAGATTTAGAATTTTAGCTAGTGGAATATTTTTATATTCCTAATCTGAACTGGATCTATATATCTAGAATTTAGATCAGTAGATTTAGCATTTTAGGTAGTAAAAACTTTTATATTCTAAATCTAGATCTAATTATTCTAGAAGCTTAGATCTAGAAGACTAGTTGTCAAGATTTGACTACACTATGGCTAATGCACTAGCTTAGTAGGCCTACTAGATAGATCAAGTGACAGAGTACTAATAGACTCGTCTTGCCTCGTTGGGCCTCTCAAATCAGCTACAGACTTGAGAGACAATTTAGGAAGGTGAATATCGATCCAATTCAAAGATCTACAATCTACATGTTAGAGTCTAGCTAGAGATGCTAGATCTAGTCTAGAAGGCTTATCAATTAAAAATAAAATCAATCATTTCTAAAGTTTGTAAAATTATATGTAGATCTAGATCTATCTATTTATAATATAATAAAAATCTATGTCTACTTTTTAAATATTTAAAATGATATGGCTGATGATATTAATTATTTTAATTGAGACATTGACATACTGTCACATACAAAGTAACAAAATAATTAGATCTTATACTAACTCATAGACTCATACCATATTATTGTATTAAACCTTCGAGTTTACGTTCCACTATCTTGACTTGACTATATTGACTAAATAAAGGGTACTATGATTATAGATGTAGATTATTATCTATGATGATGATGTTTATCAACTGGTAGATCTATAAGTAGTATCGCCACTTTAAGTATAATCAGTATAACCACTGCATTCGTTTCATTCACTGTCTGTATCAATAATCGTGTGAATGTGATGTGAAAGTGAAGTCTAGATTTAGATAGAATTGATAGATCTACTATTAAAAAGTATTAACTATACTAACTATAGTGTCTATACTATAGTATAGCCAGTATGACTCGTATGAGTATACTCATAAACTGTAAAAGTGTATAAGTATAGCTATACTAGACAGACTAGATGATCGATAGATCTAGACTCTAGACTAGATCTATAAATAATTAAAATATTCATATTGACAATTATTTGAATTATTGATCTCATGTATGGTCTAGATCTAGATAAAATAGAGTGGATCTCATGACTGTCTATATTAGATCTATTGATTTTTTTTAAAACGTTAAATAAATCTAGAACTTAGTCTTTAACTTTAGTCTAGGTGTTGTAGATCTATAATATTCTAGATATTATACAAGAGATCTAGATCTATTTATAAGTTCGGTTTTTAAAAAAATCGCATTCGAAATTTTAAATACCCAGATTTAAGTATTTATATACCCATATTGGTAGGTCCGAGTTAATCATTTATTAGATCTATTAAAGCATGTCTATATAAAAGATTATTATTTTAAAAATATATTATTATATAAAAGATATAGTTAAGAATATTTACTTTAAAAAAATAAACAAATGAATTTTTCACTTTTGCCAATTAACACTCTGGCTAGCAAAAAGGATGACTGCTCAATACTGTGAAAAGACGATAACTGCATGAGTTGGTTTGGAATTGTATTTTGTAAGACTAATTTTCAAAACATATCCTTCATGAGAGAGAACGAAAAAAGGTTGTCGAAAAAAAAAAAAAAAAGCTGGCTGGACTACGCAAATAATGGACCAGCCTCTCTCTCTTGATATCTTGTTAAGAACATTGGTGACCGGGAAAAGTGGATGGTTTGGTTGCGCGGGACAGATGATAAAAATGAAATGTACATAAAAAAAAATTCCAGATTTTGTGTAAAATACCCAAATGAGGAAGTACTGGAAACACCTATTTTAACGAAGTGGCCTTTAAAAAAAATCTTTTGTGACGATCCTTTATTCAGGGAAATTGTATCTATTTTATCAGATAGTCAGAAAATGGATTAAGTTTTTACAGATCTAATAAAATATAGTGTGGGGAAGTTTTACTCTCAATGAAGGTCAATCCAAGTGGCTCTCGGAGTAAATTTCTTCTTTGGCATCCTCATCGACTTTTCAAATTGGTATGGTGCGCGAAAAAAGATGCGCGACGGCACTCTGATCATAAAATCTCGAAGCTGGTGTTCCATTAGTATAGTTCCATGGTTTGATCACTACTTTTAATACGTGGATGTTATGTACAACCAAGGTAGAGAAAACATTGTGAGCAAGAAAAAGGTTTTGCTCCGAGCCATTAAAGTTGTTTTATAAGGTTGTGTTATAAGGTTGTGTTATAAGGTTGTGTTATAAGGTTGTGTTATAAGGTTGTGTTATATCTGTAATTTTAATACTAATGAAAGATGTCACGAAATAAGAATTGTTTCCGCTTGAAGGTCCTGGTGCCACTTGCTTTCTCGTGATGTGACAAATAGATCTATGTGATTAACGTGTGAATAGTTCTTTGTATCACTTGGTTTTATAATTGTTGTTGTTAGACCATTTCCTATACGTTTAGTTTTTAATTCGACACTAGCTGCAGCGGAGACTCAGGACGCAAAAAGTGGAGAACCACTGCTGTAGCGGGAGAGGGGAGAGATGAAAGCGGAAGTGTTTACGTTAGAGTCCAAGACCAGTCTGTGACAATAAACAGGAGCAAAGAGTGACTGTGGACCGCCTGAATCATTGAGAGTAGAAAGCCATTGAAGTCTCTTAGAGATACAGAAAGAAGTCAGCTGTCTACAGAGTTATAAACATCTTACAGAAATACTTCGACTAGGATCCTATCTCGTCTTTCTCTCAGAGACATAGTATACAATAACAGAGATGGTTTATTTGTGTTCATTTTTTCAAAGCTCTATTGTAACTTATAAGTTACATTTTGTGTATAGTAGCATTCACACTTGATGTTTGCTTGGTATGTTGTATATAAATAGAAGCTCAAGAGACCAATACGTTAATAATATATTCATGAATGGAAGTATTTGTTTATTGAACATGTAGCGAATAGAACAACTCTATGAAATGTTTAATGCATCAAAACTTTGTACTGTAAGGTCACAAGAAAATAACACTTGGTTTTGTCTTTTCTCTCGAGACACTTCGTCTGGTCTACTGAGTAGTTCCTAGAGCAAATTAAAGACTTAAACGAACGAATGAACCTATACCCAGGAAAGTATTTTATTTTCTCGTGTCTAATTGTCATGTAGTTTTTTTTAGCTTACTCAAGACTAAACACAAACAAATGACGTCATGCTACTTCACATTTTCAGTGTAAACAAAGTTCAAGGTCAGGCTTGCCGAATTTGTCTCGTGACAATGACATACACATTGATGTGTCAGTACTGCCACTGTTGGGTTGGTTGCTTTGACCACTAGGCAGAGGCGTAGAGAGCAAAACGTGCGACAGGGGCAAGAAACTTTTCCCATTTCCCATGAAGATCACATAGAAGTATTTGCTTTGAAATAAAAAGTATTTCATACTAATGTAATACAAATAACCTTAGAAATATGTTACTTAACTACAATATCTACAATATTTTTTTTGGCGCCTCTCAGCGTGTGTTATCCCCCTGAGGGAGACGCCAGGGGCATCGTGACCCCTTTGCCCCTTCCCTTACTACGCCTCTGCCACTAGCCCTAGGTTTTAATTTTAAAGTGATTTGAAGACATTCCGTATTATTCGTCAGGACTACACTAGTAGAGGTGCCTAGATTACATTGGCATTATTTATAGAACGGATGCGCGGTGGCTGAGCGGTACAGCGTTTGGCTTCCAAACCGTGGGGCCCGGGTTCTAATCCAGGTGAAGACTGGGATTTTTCATTTCGGGATCTTTTAGTGCCTCTGATGGGTACCTGACATTAGTTGGGGAAAAATAAAAGTGGTTGTGCTGGCCACATGACACCCTTGTTAACCGTGGGCCAAAGAAACAGATGACCTTTACATCATCTGCCCTGTAGACCACAAGGTCCTTGAAAGGAGAACTTTACTCTTTACTTTACTTATAAAATAGAACTAGATATAAGGGTTTAGGTCACTAGATATAAGGGTTTAGGTCACTAGATATAAGGGTTTAGGTCACTAGATATAAGGGTTTAGGTCACTAGATATAAGGGTTTAGGTCACTAGATATAAGGGTTTAGGTCACTAGATATAAGGGTTTAGGTCACTAGATATAAGGGTTTAGGTCACTAGATATAAGGGTTTAGGTCACTAGATATAAGGGTTTAGGTCACTAGATATAAGGGTTTAGGTCACTAGATATAAGGGTTTAGGTCACTAGATATAAGGGTTTAGGTCACTATAATGTCAATATAAGCAATAAATCTCTTTAGACAAGTGTCACAATAAGAGAGCGACGTTATTCTCCTATGTATGATTATTTGTTTTTACGAAGTATCTAAGAATGTACAAAGATTTTTTTTTAACCAGTATGTCGTTGTTTGTTTGTTTTTGGAAAAAAAAGGAGGGGGGGTCGATAACAAAGACTCTACGAACTCACAAAGTATATAAGTAGTCTTTTTTTTTTTTCTCAGTCAAGACAGTAGTCTAGACAAACTGTATCTCCAATTGTATTGTTCTATTGTTGTCCTTCCAAATGTGCTCAAAACAACTAACGTCAAATCCACCAAACCAAATCGTCTTTGACAAGCATTGTAGACCAGGCTAGTTTGTGTCATTTCTTGTAGCTGTCTATTTGTTCCTAGCGTGATCATTGTCACATTTCTTGTCCAACTGATCACGTGGCTAACGTTCGAGACACTGGTCCTCCAGAAGGTCTAGACGGGACCTGTCAATTTATTTCGTTAAGCATCTGGGGGGAGAGGTAATAAAAGTCTAGGTCGCAAAATGAACTTGACTTCCTGATGGTGATCAACAAAAGAGACATATTTACGACAATATGAACATCTTCCATAAAAATTGTTTTCCCAGCATTGTATAATAATAACTTTAAAACAAAGAATTACACTTGACTTGTGATTGGTGAGTGCTAAAGGTTATGAAAGTAAAGCCTTCAAAAGTATTGGCACTCATAAGCAAAGAAATATTTTCATGGGGGGGGGCTTGCTATTCAACATCGAGGTAGCTCCAGTGACGTAGCTAGGGATTTGGGGGCCGGGGGGGGGGGAGCTTGTCCTCTTTAGAAGCCCCTGCATTTTGACATTCCACAATGGCGTAATATTTCATGTCAAAACTAATTTAGGACACTCATTTGCCCCCTCCCCTCAAGAAAGGGAATGTGGGGACTTTCAAATTTGGATTCCCCCCCACCCCACCATAGCTACGCCACTGGGTAGTTCTTGCATATTTGGAATTTCTTACAGCTCAAATATCTCTGCTGTATATGATGTCAAAGTTTTCAACGATGTCTATGTTGTTATAGAGAATGTATTTGTTTTAGATCATGTCTATTTGTATACATTATGTCTATGTTGTAGACGGTATCTGGGTTGTAAGTTATGTCTTTATTGTAGGTGATGTCTATGCTGTATGTATGTCTATGTTTCAGCTAATGAAACATCCACTCATCCACATCCACATCTCACTCTAGCAATAAGAAGAATATTAAGTTACCAAACACAACCAAGCGTCTTTATTTTCACCAACACATGTCACCTAGTTACTTAAACATGGCGTATTACCACAAGAACATCTAGAAGTATGACCAGAAGGACTACATGGACTAAATGAACTAATTGAAATAAATAAACTAAATGAACTAATTGGATTAAATGAACTAAATAAACTAAATGTTGACTGAGATCAAAGAAAAAAAAAAGATTTAAACATTACAATACATACGACTAGCTCACTATTAACAAACGTCACGTCACTCACCTGGTATTCAGATTTGAAATGACATTAAACGTTTGACGTCACTGAGCCAAATTTTGCCTGCTGCTAATAATATGTGGCTGCAGCCCTCCGTGTTTGCAAGTAGTCGCTTTCCAAGACTTAAAACATATTTGTGCTCAAAGAGAACCTCCTCGCCTCACCCTGCACTTGCATAGATCTCAAATAGAATCAATATCTGAAGGTCTTACATTGACTAGTGAGAAGTAGACTTTCCAAATCGCAGACATTTAGTTGCACTCCTAAATATGGAGACCTGGCATACATTAGGGAAGCAAACGCGGTTGGTCGTTGTGCTGGCCATATGATGCCCACGTTAACGTCGGCCATAGAAACCAATGAGCTTTACTTTATCTGTCACCCGACATATCGCAAGGTCTGAAAAGAGTACCGTTTCTTTACTTATGTATATAGTTCGTCCATCTTGGTTCAACGATGACCACTTTCGCCATCCAGCCTGAGGGCTATGCCCTGGAGTTTTGTGCCTTGTCATGGAACCTGAAATGTTCTACAGTACACTGGGCAGGTTATTCCATGTGCATATGTGTGTGTACGTGTATTTGTGTGTATGTGTGTATGTGAGTGTGTGTATGTGTGTGTTTATTTGTTAGGGAGAGATCTAGGTCCGCTAAAGTTCTGATTAGTCTGCGATATTAACCAGGTTGTTTTTTTCAAACCATTTCAGTTGGTTTAAGATTTGACTAGATTATGGAACAAATTTTAAATATTTTTTTATAATCTCATATTTATGACAAAAAAAAAACAACAACAAAAAACAACTGTTTTATTACCTTTTTTATTTTAGCGGTTTCCCGCCCCCCACCCCACCTTTTTCAACCATAAAAATGTTATATTTGTGTATTCTGTCCCATTCCAATCTCAAAAACAAAACAAACAATGACATCAGATTTCATTCCAGTTTGTCTCTCGGCTAAAGTACGTGTGTCAGTCTTTGTGTTCTCTAGTGAAATCTTTTGTTGTTTTTTCAAGCCACTCCTTCATGAAACCAGTGTGGGTGGGTGGACATCTGATCTCGAAAACGGCTCAGACGATTTTCCTTGAAATTTACCAGTTGATGTATATCTCTGTGAAAAGAATTACTAGCTCGCGGGCCTGACGGGGAAAACTCTAGTTTGACTGTTATCATTTTTCAAAGTATAAAAGAAATTAATTTATATTTTGCTATTATAACTTAGAGTAAAAGTTAGGGTTTGAAAAAAAAAAGTTCTGGATCCGCTAGAGCGTAGCAGTTTCTCTTCGTATCACTTCTCCTCTATGACTACGATGTCGTTGCCCACTTGTGTTTGAAAAAGTTTTTTTGTAAGTCCTAGAGTGAAAGTCAAATACCTCCGCTCGATTGAAAGTATTTTGTGCAACACAAGTCGGAGCTTAAAAACAATGGATTCAGCCCTGTCAATTAGTGTACACAAAATGGTGACGTACGTTTAGTGCACACAAAATGGTGACGTACGTTTACACACACACAAATCTTGATTGTGTACACCGGGTACCCCAAACAACTTGCTATTTAGAGTTATCTCGCCATTAATGGAAATCTCCACTGCTATAGTGACAGAAACATTTTACACTTTTTGTACAGCACTGAGTGAATGTAGTCTCTCTATTTAAGACGAACAGGAAGTAATACAATAATACAGATACTTAATCCCTTCCTAATTGATCTGTAAATATTCTAGTCAACTAAACATTCCTAGTTTAAAGTTGACCATGAACCCAAGTATAGGGATGAAAACCACAACATTTGAATTAGTGGTAGCGATTCTCTATTAATTAACTTCTCTAACCAGCTATACAAATATGCGCGCAATTTTATCATGAAATAAATTATTCGCATTTATCTAGACACTGCTGGCTAGAGCCTCCCTATTTTATTCTCATATTAATGTTAATATATCATGCAGAAATTGTATTATATTTTTTTTTATTTAAATCTATTGAAATATTTTATTCCCCAATTTCTGGCTTATCTGTTAACTACTTTAGAAGTATTTCCATAAAACAGTCAATATTTTTTTTTCGAGTCAACACAATTTACTGGATATCTCTCCTCTGACGTCTGTTCGTTTCAACTTTTGCCCAATTTTTTGATTCCATAAAGAAAGTGAAGATAATACATTGTAGTTGTAGTGGTGATTAGAAGAAAACAAAAAGTAAAGTAGACTTGTTCTTAAAATAGCATGCATGCATTGGATTCTTTTTATAGAGAAACAAATCTGTGGAAACAAATCTGTTTTACATCTGTTCTATATCCTATTTTATATAGGGCCTACTTAACCCTTAAATCGGGCGTGGTAGTTAAGCCTCTAAACATCAGAATAGTAATTCCGTTTTGTATGCACTTCATTGTAAAAGAGCTCAGCACTTTAAGGGTTAATTCATTTAAACACAATTTCAGCCAAAGGCAACACACGCGAAAAAAAAATAAACACAAGACTTACAAAAGAGACACAAGATGTACTCAGCCAATGTCCATAACTGAAAATGTCATGACGTTTATATTGTCAGTTGTGACCTTTGGGTAGCATTCTTATCCCTCTTTCATTATTCAGCATTCTAATTTCCCTTTCATTATTCAGCATTCTAATTTCCCTTTCATTATTCAGCATTCTAATTTCCCTTTCATTATTCAGCATTCTAATTTCCCTTTCATTATTCAGCATTCTTATCCCTCTTTCATTATTCAGCATTCTTATCCCTCTTTCATTATTCAGCATTCTAATCCCTCTTTCATTATTCAGCATTCTAATCCCTCTTTCATTCTTTAGCAATCTAGTCCCTCTATCTTTATTCAGCATTCTAATCCCTCTTTCATTCTTCAGCATTCTAATCCCTCTTTCATTCTTCAGCATTCTTATCCCTCTTTCATTATTCAGCATTCTAATCCCTCTTTCATTCTTCAGCATTCTTATCCCTCTTTCATTATTCAGCATTCTAATCCCTCTTTCATTCTTCAGCATTCTTATCCCTCTTTCATTATTCAGCATTCTAATCCCTCTTTCATTATTCAGCATTCTAATCCCTATTTCATTCTTCAGCATTCTAATCCCTCTTTCATTCTTCAGCATTCTAATCCCTGTTTCATTATTTATTTCAAAGGAAACGTTCAAAAATATGAATTAGTTTTCTGTCTGATTACCTTAGACTTGGCTCCTAGTGGTTACCTTAGAGTTGGCTCCTAGTGGTTACCTTAGAGTTGGCTCCTAGTGATTACGTTATAGTTGGCTCCTGGTGACTACGTTAGAGTTGGCTGCTGGTGATTACCTTAGAGTTGGCCCCTGGTGACTACGTTAGAGTTGGCCCCTAGTGATTACGTTATAGTTGGCTCTTGGTGACTACGTTAGAGTTGGCTCCTGGTGACTACGTTAGAGTTGGCTCCTGGTGACTACGTTAGAGTTGGCTCCTATTGATTACGTTATAGTTGGCCCCTGGTGACTACGTTAGAGTTGGCTCCTGGTGACTACGTTAGAGTTGGCTCCTGGTGACTACGTTAGAGTTGGCTCCTATTGATTACGTTATAGTTGGCTCCTGGTGACTACGTTAGAGTTGGCTCCTGGTGATTACGTTAAAGTTGGCTCTTGGTGATTACCTTAAAGTTGGCTCCTAGTGAGTACGTTAGAGTTGGCTTCTGGTGATTACGTTAGAGTTTGCTCCTGGTGACTACGTTAGAGTTGGCTCCTGGTGATTACGTTAAAGTTGGCTCCTGGTGATTACCTTAGAGTTGGCTCCTAGTGATTACGTTAAAGTTGGCTCCTGGTGATTACCTTAGAGTTGGCTCCTAGTGATTATTTTTGAGTTGGCTCCTGGTGATTACCTTAGAGTTGGCTTCTAGTGATTAGTTTTGAGTTGGCTCCTGGTGACTACGTTAGAGTTGGCGCCTGGTGACTACGTTAGAGTTGGCTCCTGGTGATTACCTTAGAGTTGGCTCCTAGTGATTAGTTTTGAGTTGGCTCCTGGTGACTACGTTAGAGTTGGCTCTTGGTGATTACGTGAGAGTTGGCTCCTAGTGATTACGTTAAAGTTGGCTCCTGGTGATTACCTTAGAGTTGGCTCCTGGTGACTAGGATTAAGTTGGCTCCTGGTGATTTCGTTAGAGTTGGCTCCTAGTGATTACCTTAGAGTTGACTCCTAGAGGTTATCTTAGAGTTGGCTCCTAGAGGTTACCTTAGAGTTGGCTCCTAGTGATTACGTTAGAGTTGGCTCTTGGTGATTACTTTAGAGTTGACTCCTGGTGACTACGTTAGAGTTGGCTCCTGGTGATTACTTTAGAGTTGACTCCTGGTGACTAGGTTAGAGTTGGCTCCTGCTGATTACGTTAGAGTTGGCTCCTAGTGATTACGTTAAAGTTGGCTCCTGGTAATTACCTTAGAGTTGGCTCCTAGTGATTACGTTAGGGTTTGCTCCTGCTGATTACGTTAGAGTTAACTCCGGGTAACTACGTTAGAGTTAGCTCCTGATAATTACGTTAGAGTTGGCTCCTGGTAATTACGTTAGAGTTGGCTCCTGATAATTACGTTAGAGTTGGCTCCTGGTAATTACGTTAGAGTTGGCTCCTGTAATGAAGTTGAAGGATAACAAGACAGAGCCAGCTCTCACTGAAACCCCTGTAATCTTTACCTTGGCCTACTTATTTCTCACATGGAAATCTATTTTACCATAAGAAAGCGCTGGAATGATAATATAAATTAGATTATTATAGAGATATAAAGATAAGAGAAAGAGGTGGGAAGGGGAGAAACGGAGGGATTATTACATGATCAATCTTTTTTGGCTCACCCCTTCCCAGCATCGCTTGCGTCCAATGTTTCCCAGCATCGCTTGCGTCCAATGTTTCCTGCATCACCTGACTAGAATCATTTAAAGCCTATCTTGGCGGCGATAGAAAAAGGAAATGAGAAAAATGCTCCCCACCCTCCCCCTCTTGCCATCCCTCGTCATACTTTCGTTTGTTCTGCTGTTCCCACACACACACACTCAGCTCCTAACACTCTCACTTTATAAGTTTTTCTCTTCTGCACTGGTGGCTGAGTGTTTCTCTGGAGTAATGAATTGTTCTCTCCTAGACTCTCTGTAATTTATTAACACACATCAATAGACCAAAAACTATGTAATTACCAGACGAGAGTAACTATACTAATGTGTCGGTGGGGTGGTACTATGATGGGTAATGTACTTCGGTGAACGATGAAGCCACAGGCTGAGATAGATGTGCCGTGATTTGAAGGACTTGAAAATGAACAGGAAATGATGGAACAGAACAATGAGAAAGAGAATGTGTACAGTAGGCAGGAACGTCCGGAACTTCTCCTTGTTCCTGTAGAACAAACCAAATATAGTTTGAATGTAATGATCGTAGACAATCTTCTGAATTGAACGTTGAGAGCTGGATTCAAGTCTAAGCTACTACAGATATTAACCAAGTGTAAAACCTTTAAGAGCATTCCTGATGTTACCCTATTTCCAATTCAAGAAAGATATCCGTGAAAAACCCTAAAAACATTTTTTTAAAACTATTCTAGAAAGACTTTACATCAACCATTTTAACAATGTTCAAATATTGTTGTATGACGTCGTACTTGCTTACATATATATTCGAATCAGCTATTTTTTAGGTTGGGTTCTTTTGAAACAAAAAGAAGTGAACTTGATATTTTAACTACAAGTGAAGAATAAACAAGGAAACCGGAAGCTGTCTCTCAGATTTTGAAGGTGAATACAATCCTTCCGTCAATCTTCAGTCAATCCTTCAGTCAATCTTCAGTCAATCCTTCAGTCAATCTTCAGTCAATCCTTCAGTCAATCTTCAGTCAATCCTTCAGTCAATCTTCAGTCAATCTTCAGTCAATCTTTCAGTCAATCTTCAGTCAATCTTTCAGTCAATCTTCAGTCTCTATCTTCAGTCAATCTTCAGTCAATCTTCAGTCAATCTTTCAGTCAATCTTTCAGTCAATCTTCAGTCAATCTTCAGTCAATCCTTCAGTCAATCTTCAGTCAATCTTTCAGTCAATCTTCAGTCAATCCTTCAGTCAATCTTCAGTCAATCCTTCAGTCAATCTTCAGTCAATCTTTCAGTCAATCCTTCAGTCAATAATCAGTCAATCTTCAGTCAATCCTTCAGTCAATTCTTTAGTCAATCTTCAGTCAATCCTGTCAATCTTCAGTCAATCCTTCTGTCAAGAAGCTTTGCTTGCATTTTTAGGGGGGTGGGGAAGGGCAATTAAAATGTAATTTAAAAACTGTCTAATGAACATTTCAAGTGTTTATAAAGAGATAGTTCAATCTGTCACTTCAAGACATGCGTCCAGTAATTTGTACCCATGATCAAGAACAAACTGAATTCGCATCTGTCTAATAAAAGTGTTCAGAAATGTCTGTTGCCTGGTCGTGTGGTTTGCGCGCTGGACTGTCGTTTGGATTTATCGATGGTCCCGGGTTCAAGCCCTGCCCGCTGCCACCCCCCGTCGTCCTGCGGAAGTAAACTATCTTCAACTCTGAAGGAACATCCGAAATATGTAAAACAAACATTTTACAACAAATGTACCTTCGAATATTTACAGACTTTATGAACGGAAAAGCGACAACAAAAGTTTCACGAAAGATAAATATAATTCTCCTACGTTGTTATTTCTACACGTTTTTCTTGCAATTGTTTTGCTTGCATGTTTTATTGCATTTCTTTTTTTTTTTTTTTTAGCTTCCCCCGAAAGGGGAAAAGACGCAATTAGGTTTTTGTGATTTGTCTTTTCGTCCGTCCGTCCGTTCGTCCGTCCCGTTTAGATCTCGTAAACTAGAAAAGGTATTAAAAATCCGACATCATGATATTTTAGAGAATTTAGACCATTCAAAGTTCTGATGCAACGGCTACTTTTTCTTTTCTGAAGGCGAAAAATTTAATTTTTAAAATCAACTACGAAAGCAGTTTTTTCATAAAAATACACCACTTTTACAACTATTCACTATTAATAGTAACAAACACAAGAGGCAGTTTAGTAAGGGAGATGACATTTAACCATATTTTTAACATATTTATGCAAACGTTATTGTTACGTCTTCATATTGGATGAGACTCTTTAGACATGAAAACGACAAATCACAGTTTATAAATACTTTAATCTTTATTAATACTGAAAACACTTTCTTGTTCATATTCCTCCATTTTGATTCTTCCTTCCTTTTAACACGCAATCGCACCATTTCACATTCACACTAAGATGCGCACGTAACACCCCCCCTGTTTAACAAGTTCGATGCACATCGAACGTCCAAAATACAAATCACTGAATATATTATCAGACTATTCCAAGTTAAAAAAATCGGTAACATATAAAACCATAATGTAATAACTAAACAAAATCAAACACAATGTCATGTTAATACCAATACAATCCCAACATGAAATAACAATTATATTCATCACAATAATAACTGTTATTATGAGCAATTGAAACCACTTCTGTTAACATTTATCTATAAGTAATCATATTTCTATCAATACAACTCCCCACTCATAATTGTATGCCTGTACAAAACACCATCATTCCAGTCGTAATCAAATAGTTAACAAACAAAGTCTATCTTGCTCCATGCATATTGTAACAACAATATTCAATTCATTACACATATATTTATTCATTGTAGAATAGAACAATAAATAATGTCCATCATTCCTACCTTTTCTAATCATATCTATATAATTCTAACATTATTGACATGCCATCCTTTCCGCTTCCCTCCTTTGCAATGATGTCCCATTGTGATTCTACTACCTAATGATCTAGCTGTACTGTTTTCTAGGCTGCTAATATCCCTCTCTTTTCTCGTATACGCCTCTTCACTATTGTACCTTGAATCCTTAATTCTAATTAACTGTTGACACTGTCTTCTAATATGCCCCCTTCTCCCACAATTAAAGCATAAGATGTATGGATTTGTACGTCTGTATGTGGGCTTATATCGCTTTCCCTGTACCACTGATTGCCTTACTTTACTTTGATTTGGACCCATTCCTATTGCATTGCTTTCTACCTTATCTGTTAATTCTTTCTTCTCGTGCTCTCTGCTACCCATGTCATCTGATGTATGAGATCTTATGTCTTCTTCCACATCCCCATTTCTACCTCGCGTAGACTTTATCCCATAATATTTCTTCCAATTCTCAATCTCCCTTACTGAACATATTTTCACCCCATGGATATTCCCAATAATTAAATCTATCTCACCCTGATCTACAACACAAGCTTCCACTGTCCCCTTAACATACGGTGTGTCTATACTAACTTTAGCAATCGGTAATTGTACAATATTCCCATTAAACATAACACACTTCCTAGATTCGCCTGTATATTCATAGTCTTCCACTAAATTCTTATTCACTCCAATAATAGTGCTCCCAGTATCCCAGATGGTCTTGGCTGCCTTGTTCCCTACGAATGTCTGAAAAATCTCCAATGTTCCAGTATCAGATGACAATGATAAGCCTTGCTCTATTCTACCTTTCTCCCAGTCCTTTCTTTCCTGTCTGTTTCCTTGATATCTTCCGTTGCGGCTATCATTTTGTCTTTCATATGTACCACTTCTATACTGTCTATCCTGTGTCTCCCTTGTTCTGTGAGAGTTATTCTGTGTCTCACATGTTCTGTTAAAGGCAACTATTTCTTCTATATCACTGCCTCTAGATAATTTCTTCTCGGGATGTGCCACTTTATAAGCCCTTATCAGTCTTACTATGTCTTCTATGGATTTCGGTTTCCTCTCCAACAGAAATATTTTTAATTCCTCCTGACACTCGTACATCACTTTGTCCAGCATGAGAAATGTCTTAAGACTGTCAAAGGTTTTTTCTACCTCAGCGGTTTCTATCCAGTTATCGAAATGGCTGCTCATTTTGTCCAAGAAGGTCTGCGGGTCATCCTCTGGTTCTATCTCACAATTAACAAACTGTTGGCGATAGAAAGCTTCTGTTTTCCCGAAAGTTCTAAGTAGTTGTTCTTTCACAATGCTGCAGTTACCCTGGTTCATACATATTTTTGAAGGCACCTCCGCTGTCAATGATCTCGACAATAAGAATGTCCATTTGTCTTCAGGGTACTCCAGTTCTCTCATTTCTATCTCGAACTTCTTCAAAAAAATGTCTATGTCCATTTTGTCTTCGTTGAATATCAAACCTTTATATTTAGCCAGTTTATTCCCTGTAGAGTCACTCTTTCTTTTATCATTCTCTTTTCCTTGGTCTGTTTTTAACTTTTTCTCTGCTGTCTCTTTTTCAAATGCTAATCTTTCTCTTTCAATGGCGACCAATTCATTTTTCTTTTCCCTTTCAATTGCTACTATCTCCTTATCCTTTTCTCTTTCTCTTTTGTCTTCCTTATCTAATCTCTCCTTTTCTTTTTCCCTTTCTCTTTTGTCCTCCTTATCTAATCTCTCCTTTTCTTTGTCTCTTTCCATCGCTAATCTCTCCTTTTCTTTGTCTCTTTCCATCGCTAATCTCTCCTTTTCTTTTTCCCTTTCTCTTTTGTCCTCCTTATCTAATCTCTCCTTTTCTTTGTCCCTTTCCATCGCTAATCTCTCCTTTTCTTTTTCTCTTTCCATCGCTAATCTCTCCTTTTCTTTTTCTCTTTCCATCGCTAATCTCTCCTTTTCTTTGTCTCTTTCCATCGCTAATCTCTCCTTTTCTTTTTCTCTTTCCATCGCTAATCTCTCCTTTTCTTTGTCCCTTTCCATCGCTAATCTCTCCTTTTCTTTTTCTCATTCCATCGCTAATCTCTCCTTTTCTTTTTCTCTTTCCATCGCTAATCTCTCCTTTTCTTTTTCTCTTTCCATCGCTAATCTCTCCTTTTCTTTGTCTCTTTCCATCGCTAATCTCTCCCTCTCCATTAACCTTTCTTGTACGTATTTTCTTAGTTCTACCCCTTCAAGCTCCAACAACCTTCCCTCTTCCTTCAACGCTGCTACCTCAGCCTTGTCCGCCATAGTTGATTACTAATAATATCGAATCGAATGTTCTCCTGTCTCTAGATCTAGACTATACTATCTCTACTGTCTGCTGACAGGAGATCCCCTGTGAATAGAGGGATACGTGGGTTACCTTTGCGTTGGGCGCCACTTGTTACGTCTTCATATTGGATGAGACTCTTTAGACATGAAAACGACAAATCACAGTTTTATAAATACTTTAATCTTTATTAATACTGAAAACACTTTCTTGTTCATATTCCTCCATTTTGATTCTTCCTTCCTTTTAACACGCAATCGCACCATTTCACATTCACACTAAGATGCGCACGTAACAGTTATATTTTTTGTCAAAAAAATTTTTTTTTTTTACAAAATGTGTTAAGTTAAGTACGTTCCATCCTATTATTTATTTATTTTTACAAAAAAAAACAACAATTTACTTTTTTTTTTAATTAAAAAAATCTATTTGCTATGCATACAAGTGGAATATAATTTAAAACAACAAATAGTAAGTATTCTTTTACGTGAAAACATCCCACCAAGAGATACAACACAGGAGAATTTATAAGGAAATGTTTTTTACTTGAGACCTTGAATAAGATTGACCCTTTACAAAACAATTAGATAATCATTTGAAATCAGTTAGGCCAGGTTCCTTGGTCTGCTGGACCGTTGGGGCACCACACAGGATCTGTCAACCTTCTTTCTCCATTCTTCTCTGTCTTTAGCCTTTGATAGAACTTCATTATTATATTCTTTCTGAAAATATCGAAACATGCATTTTTACCTGCCTGGGTGGACCACTTAGGGGGTCGATTTTAAGTTTGTGTTTCCACACAAACTCTCTTTGTAACCTTTTTTTTTTTTTATATATAAGTAGTAGGTTTAGAAATACTCACTTCAATTTATGAATATAAATTCAGAAATGTCAATGAAATAACTAAAGCTAATCTTACATTTGTAAAATCCCTTCCTATAAATTTGCACACACCTAACCTTTAGCTTGGTGTTCATTAAAAATCATTACACGGGGTACGTATAACTGACCAACGAGGACACAAGGGGTGTAAAAGGCTATGGGCCACATTGTAAACAAAAAGTTGGCCTGCCTTGTGATACTTGTGTTCATGTTGTCTACGATTCTATTCGAAAGTCAAATTTACCGGCTTTAGCTCAGCATCTTGGTCCACAAAGATATAAAAAGACGATTAGGTCCAGGAAAAAAATGGGACACTTTACAAGTTTTAGTCTTTTCATTGATGGTCTCACGTGGTAGTAGTACTACATAACTTCCGGTCTCATTTGACTTCAGAGAATATGAAGAAGCAACTCTGAAGGAACACAGTATTTGTCATGGTTGGGATTGAATGCTCTCCCAATGGACGTTTTCACACATTGGCCTGAGTGCCAGTATGTCTACAATCTTCCCATAGGTTTACATTAAGCTTTGCCTAGTTGTTGACACCTGCACAGTTCAAGGATTGCAGTGATCAACTTTACTGATTGACTGAATCATTTTCATTATTATATTTTAAAAGCATAATTGTAATATCGATTGGAGTCTGAAGATAATATAGCTAGGGACTCTTTAGTGTGACTTTAATGAAGGTAATATAGCTAGGGACTCTTTAGTGTGACTTTAATGAAGGTAATATAGCTAGGGACTCTTTAGTGTGACTTTAATGAAGGTAATATAGCTAGGGACTCTTTAGTGTGACTTTAATGAAGGTAATATAGCTAGGGACTTTTTAGTGTGACTTTAATGAAGGTAATATAGCTAGGGACTTTTTAGTGTGACTTTAATGAAGGTAATATAGCTAGGGACTTTTTAGTGTGACTTTAATGAAGGTAATATAGCCAGGGACTTTTTAGTGTGACTTTAATGAAGGTAATATAGCCAGGGACTTTTTAGTGTGACTTTAATGAAGGTAATATAGCTAGGGACTTTTTAGTGTGACTTTAATGAAGGTAATATAGCCAGGGACTTTTTAGTGTGACTTTAATGAAGGTAATATAGCCAGGGACTTTTTAGTGTGACTTTAATGAAGGTACCTTTGATATTGTGTTCGAGTCAAGATTTTAAAATGTTACTAAGAATCTCAAACTTTGTATGCGTAAAGCATTGAAGCATTTCAACTGAATCTTGTGTCCCTGCAAGAAACTGAATGGAAAAGTTCATCACGTATAGAAGTGAACATAAAATGAACAATGACCAAAAAAACAACAATTGAGGGATTTCATCAGGATCAGAGAGCTCGGAGTGTCTGCAGGGAGATCTCAGCAGGAAACAATTCAACTTGGTTTAGCTCCAAGTCTCATATTTCTTGAGTTTCCCAGCCAACCTTCTCCTCACTTATACACACATATTTTTGATGGAACGGAGAGGGTTTAGTTAATGTAGAAATATCTGATCAATCTTTGAGGGATCGAGCTGCAAGAGGAATATCTTTTGTCCCACAGATTTGGGAAGTGATGAAGCAGGTCAGAGTTTTTTATTGTCCAAATCCCCTGGAGTGCCCCCGTGATACAGGACGGCTTGCTAGCAATGAATTAGAACTAAGCACTGCACGATTGAAAGTCAAAGGGTTGGGCTTGAATCCAAGGGTATAGTAGGATAATCGATAGTGAGATAACTTTCATATTAAAATTTATTGCTTAGAAAACGCATGGGCTTATTTATGTAGCCCCAAACTAAACATAAGAATAAGTCATAGTTAGAATTAAAATTAACTAAATATAATTGAGAAAAATTTAATTCTTTAAACTAAGAATAACTCAAAATAGTTCTCTTTACAAATATCCTAACAGTCTATAGATAATCACATGGGCGTAGCCAGGATTTTTTTTCGGGGAAGGGGGCAGTTTGGGGGGGATTTTTTTCTCACCCCACGCCTCCCCCCCCCCCGCGAAAAAAAATATATATGTATGTGTGTGTGTGTGTTTAAAATCTTTTTTACATTCTGACCCATCATTCTTTCGGAAGACGTTTATTGTGCCCTAGAATAAGTTCTTCCTGGAGTCAGTGGAAAAATTGTAGACTCCCCGCCAGTGCTAGCAAAGGGGTCTCGGGGAGCGCTAGGAGATCCCCCAGCGCGGGGCGGAGCCCCGCCGCCAAGCACTATTTCTGATATTGAAAGCCAACAAAATGCATATTCTGAGGTATCTACAGTGCATTTTCCTACTATTAAAAAGTTTTATTTCAAAAACCTAATGTGCTATTCTTACTGACTTAGACCCTCCCGCTCCGTTCGGCGCATTTGTCGTCAAGCTGTTTCCACAAAAATCTGTCACTGGTAATGTCTGAAGCCTCTTCTCACCTGCTCTGAGGACCTCCATGAATGTGTGACGCGAAGTTGTACTAGGATGTCATCGCAACTCTTCTTATGCCTAATTCATTTTGTCGGAGAACATGTCCTTCAAACCTCATGCGACGCTCTGTCACAATCTTACTAAGAGGTCGACTCCCAGTTCGGCATAGGATTTCCTTGATTTACAGCCGATCTCTATAACTGACTCCAAAAATCTGTCTTAGCCATCTTTGTTGAGCCACATTTAGTCTTTTTCAATTTCGGCATTTTATTAATTGAGTCCCACCACTGGTGGAAATGTGTAACCTCTTGTGAATACCCTCTTGGAATTAAGTGACTGTAGTTTGCTTTAGATTTTGTATCGAAAAGTGAAGTTTTTTATGTTGTTTTTTTTAAATTCAAAACCCCATTTAGCTACGGTCATAGAATTTAGTAACAGTAGTTTGCTTTAGAATAATATTGAAGATAGAGGTTTTCCACCTCAAAACGCTCTGTAGGGGAATTTTAAGAGGTATTTTTTTACCTTCAAACCCCACTGAAGGGGGGTTTAAACTCAAAACTGAGTCAAAACCCATTTAGCTACGCTCATAACATTTTGAGTGCATAATTTGTTTTTTTTTAAATTGAAGAGGTATTTTTAGCTTCAAACCCTACTGAAGAGGGGTTTAAATTTAAAACTGAGTCAAAACCCATTTAGCTACGCTCATAACATTTTGAGTGCGTAATTTGCGTTTTTTTATACCAGGTATTGAAGAGGTATTTTTAGCTTCAAACCCTACTGAAGAGGGGTTGGGGGTTAACTCAAAACCACTTTGGCTACGCTCATAGAATTTTGAGTGTGTAATTTTCTTTTTTTTATATTGAAGAGGGGGTTTATCGTAAATTTTGGAGGGGGTTTAAAAATCAAAAATCTTCCTTAACTGTGCTCGTGAAATTTGTCGTTTGCATTTTTTTTAATTTTGTGTTATAGAAAAGGGGAATTTAACTTCAAAAACCCCTGGTAGGCGGGTTTTAAACTCAAACTCACCCATGGTAGGGGGTTTTAAGCTCGAACCCCCCAGGTAGGGGGTTTTAAACTCAAAACCCCGTGTAGGGGGTTTAAACTCAAAACCTCCTTTGCTGTGCTAGGACAAGTGATAGTTTAGCATTAAAATCTCACCTAAAAATACAAAATCAAAGCAAAAAATCAGTCACTAAATTCCTATGCCCTGCGGGGGGGGGGGGGTTAATTTCGGGGGGGGGGGATTGGACCCCCCCCCCCCCTGGCTACGCCCATGGACAATCATATACTTAGAAAAAGCAAAATATAAAAAATAAAATCCTTTTAAAAAAAAAAAAAAGCTTAAGAACTCCGCACTTACAGCTATATATCTCAATAATGTAGAAGCTATTTTCCTTATTTGATATCAAACAAAATAATTAATTACAGATAACTAATTTAATATCTGTATTTTTTTATTCATTCATGTTTAAGTTTACAATAAATAATTGTTTTAAATTTTCACTTGATTGTAGAATGGGTGTGGGAGAAAGAACGTGTTCAACTATCTAAGGGGACGAAACCTACATATTTAGCCGTATCTGTGAATACTGAAGGATACATTTCCCTTGTCGATATTAAACAAATGATTATTTACCTGTAATTAATTGACTAATTGGTTAATTCTTTTTATTGATTCATGTCTTGTCTATACCATAGAATAATTGTGCAAACTTTCAACTTGATCCGAGAATGGGAATTGGAGAAATAACCTGTACAAACGTTTTACCAGACAGATCGATGGACAGACAGGCAGAGTGAGTTACTATAAGTTTTCTTAAGATAAATATTCTGATAGTCTGTGGACTATTGATACAATAATGATCTCTAGAACAATAGTTTACAAAGAGTGATCCTAGCAGTCTATAAACATTCCTGCAATGCATTTGTTAATAAAACTACTAAAAATAAATCCAGAACGAGGACGCTCTAGACTCCAAGAATAATAATAATTGCAAGCTAATACAGTCTTCTGAAGATTGCATCGAGTCCAAGCATCATAGCAACTCGACTTTCATTGAGCTTGCACGTCAGTCATTCAATATTTTCTTTGCTTTAATTTGATTTTTTTTTTTACAAAGAAATGAAAGAAGAATCTCCATTTCAAATTATTTTTAACAGCTATAAACAAAAATAAATAAACAAGCGAAAAAAAAATCTATTATTTTAAACTAATGAGGCTATTTAAGTATGAGAGATACCTTGACATCTAAAGACATGCGCAGAACAGATGCTGAAACATACCTATATCATATGACAGTGCGGCCTCATCTCTCCAGAATTCGTTAGAATTAAGCCTGGGTTTCTTTTTTTTTCCTATTCGTTAAGAATTGAAAACAAAATATTGGTGTGGGTGGGAAAAGTTAAAACTGAGTTAATGTTCTTGTTCATAACCTTAAGAAAAATGAAGCTAAAATATTCATAATGACGTCAGGAATTGCATACGAAAGTTTATCCACAGTAATCTTAGTTAACTTTTTGATTTTTCAGATCCAGATCTTTAAGCAAAAAAATGTAATAGAGAAAAAGAAGGGAAAGTGACTTGAAGAAATTTAGGAGCGCTATAATGGAATCTAAAGAAAGAGAAACGAGAAAGTTTGCGTGAGATTGTTCAATCTAAAGAAAGAGAAATGAGAAAGTTTGCGTGAGATTGTTCAATCTAAAGACAACATCATCAATAACAAGGACTTTCTAGTGAAAGATGAATGCTGCCAACTAAAGCATACAATTTATTGCGTGATACAAACCTTAGTAGTGAAGAATTAGATTCTGCACAGCCAAAAAGTGCACATTTGTCATTATTAATTCCTGTTTAACATTTCCGTATTCTGTACACCGTTACACCAAAGTCTTCATTTATGAAAATTCTCTAGTTCTATACAACACCTCTAGAGCATCTGGTCCACTTCTCTACATTAGTAATATCTGGTCCACTTCTCTACATTAGTAATATCTGGTCCACTTCTCTACATTAGTAATATCTGGTCCACTTCTCTACATTAGTAATATCTGGTCCACTTCTCTACATTAGTAATATCTGGTCTACTTCTCTACATTAGTAATATCTGGTCCACTTCTCTACATTAGTAATATCTGGTCTACTTCTCTACATTAGTAATATCTGGTCCACTTCTCTACATTAGTAATATCTGGTCTACTTCTCTACATTAGTAATATCTGGTCTACTTCTCTACATTAGTAATATCTGGTCCACTTCTCTACATTAGTAATATCTGGTCTACTTCTCTACATTAGTAATATCTGGTCCACTTCTCTACATTAGTAATATCTGGTCTACTTCTCTACATTAGTAATATCTGGTCCACTTCTCTACATTAGTAATATCTGGTCTACTTCTCTACATTAGTAGTATCTAGTCTACTTCTCTACATTAGTAGTATCTGGTCTACTTCTCTACATAAGTAGTATCTAGTCTACTTCTCTACATAAGTAGTATCTAGTCTACTTCTCTACATTAGTAGTATCTGGTCTACTTCTCTACATAAGTAGTATCTAGTCTACTTCTCTACATTAGTAATATCTGGTCTACTTCTCTACATTAGTAGTATCTGGTCTACTTCTCTACATAAGTAGTATCTAGTCTACTTCTCTACATAAGTAGTATCTAGTCTACTTCTCTACATTAGTAATATCTGGTCTACTTCTCTACATAAGTAGTATCTAGTCTACTTCTCTACATAAGTAGTATCTAGTCTACTTCTCTACATAAGTAGTATCTAGTCTACTTCTCTACATAAGTAGTATCTAGTCTACTTCTCTACATTAGTAATATCTGGTCTACTTCTCTACATAAGTAGTATCTAGTCTACATCTCTACATAAGTAGTATCTAGTCTACTTCTCTACATAAGTAGTATCTAGTCTACTTCTCTACATTAGTAATATCTGGTCTACTTCTCTACATTAGTAATATCTGGTCTACTTCTCTACATAAGTAGTATCTGGTCCACTTCTCTACATTAGTAGTATCTGGTCTACTTCTCTACATAAGTAGTATCTAGTCTACTTCTCTACATAAGTAGTATCTAGTCTACATCTCTACATAAGTAGTATCTAGTCTACTTCTCTACATAAGTAGTATCTAGTCTACTTCTCTACATTAGTAGTATCTGGTCTACTTCTCTACATAAGTAGTATCTAGTCTACTTCTCTACATTAGTAGTATCTGGTCTACTTCTCTACATTAGTAGTATCTGGTCTACTTCTCTACATTAGTAGTATCTGGTCCACTTCTCTACATTAGTAGTAACTAGTTCAGTTCTCTACACTAGTGTACAAAAATAATTTGAGAGGTAATTAATTAATTTAGTTTGATATCGGAAAAAGAAAATAAATCTTACAGTATTGAGAGAAATTACTGTCAATAACGATCTGTTTACCTTGGATAAGCTTTTTTTTTTATTAATAAATTTTATTTCTTTATTCTCAGTTATTAGCTACGCACAGAAAAAACAAAGGAGGAAAACTACAACTCGAATAGAACAAAATAGAAATAGTGAAACTTTCACCGTACTCTCCACATTACTCAGGTACTCAGCACAAACTTGTGTCATGGCGGACAGACAAGATGTATATATATATATATATATATATATATATATATATATTGGTGACATCTATAAACTCCCCCCCCCCCACCACCACCACCAATCTGTCCCCGCCTCACCAGCCACTTCCCCGGCAAATAGCCCAGGGCAGGACGGGGAGATGCATATCTCCAGGGGCACATAATCCAATCCTTTTGTGGCTGCGATACGGGATTTATCTCCCCGCCATCTCGGCATAATAATTTTAATATGATCTCAGCGCCGTTTGTGGTTGAATGGTCTTCTCGTCACCTCTGTAGTCTACCGCCCCCTCCCCCTCCCCCCGACATCTACCACCAAAATACGCCAATACATTATGAAAGCTTCTTTTGGTGGGTGTTTTTTTTTTTTTTAAACTCTGGGCTATTAGAATTTTGAAGTTGTTTTGTTTTTTTTACAGGTCCACGCTCATTCACTGACATATAATGGGGGACTCTCGTGATAAGGGGGGGGGATTTGGTGGAATAACTGTTTGCACCTTATTGTTTGTGTTCTACACAATCAGGTTCACTGAGCATTTTAGTATCAAAAGAAAAGAAAAGTTTGTTTTATAAGAATTGATAATAAGAATCGTGTTCAAATATCCACTACCAATGCAACAACAATGCTTTATTTGATTACTTCCTGATGGTCACTCCAAATGAAAGGGAGCAACCATTCCGTTCATCAGCTCTACTAAGTTGTATACAATCTTGTTCTTTTGAAATGATGTAGTTACTTGGATAGGGCAGACACCGTGTGTTTTGAAATCTAGTTCCTAAAGTGTTGAATCTGGTTCATAACTTGTAGAGCGTGTGGCGATAGAGGTCATTGTGCTAACAGCTCAATGCAATTGGTTTTATTTATTTTTTTTACTAGCTTGTTAGCAACGTTATGCACAGTACAGGTACCTGCCCTGCATGAGAGTGGCTTCACAGAGTTTCTTTCACTGACAGATGAAATGCGTTAGTCCAACAAGTAACCGAAAAATACAGTGTTTTAAAGACAATTGCTCAATGCCCTTCCCGGAGCTGTCTACCTGTGAGCGATTACGCATTAAAAGACAAGATTCTAGTTTGAAAATAGGTGAATAGATCCAGACTTAGAAGACGGTGCGCAAACTATTCCTGAACGTCTAGTTCACTCTTGATTGAAGACATGCGGTAATAGAGCTCCAACTATTAGAACGGTCTAATTCAAACTTTCCATGTGCCACATTATTAGCTAACTACTGTCTCCATTCACCCAGAATTTTTTTTGTTTTTACTTATGAAGAATTAACAAGTTGAATAGAGGAATTGTAAATACAGGGTTAGTGTCATCTAAACTATTCTCCCCATTGCGCTTTTAAGGCGGAGTTAAACTTTGAAACAAATTCAGAAGTGGAGCCTCTAAGGTGTTGTGACTATCAACTTTGATTTTCATGCCTGCACATCCTTTAACTGTGGATCAGACGAGGACGAGTTAGGTTGATGTGTGTGTGTGTGTGTTCAATGTCTGTTTTAGACTTTTCAGTTTGTTAGTTATGAACTTTTCTAGTCTACTATTGGAGCTCAGATTCACATTTCTTTCAAATTTAATCACGAAGGTTAGTAACTCAGCAAACAACCAGACAGACAAACAGACAGACGTGTAGAAATCAAACCGCTACTGCCACTTCAACATTGGATCAACATATTTGTTTATTTATTTTTCTTGGACAAATGTTCATTCTCTAGCAACAATAACAGTTTTGGAATATTTGTCAGTTGAAAGTCTCATTTCACACATCACAGCCTCTTCTCTAATATCAATTGCATTCTTTTTTCTTTCTTTCTCTCTCTCTCTCCCTGACAAACAGAAGCATACTTTTGTATTCTTCCACCCCCCCCCCCCCTTTTTTTTTCTCTCTCCACACAGGCACACATCATACAGATCATTCACATCTACATATCAACTGAAGATTTCATTGTACATTCTTTAAGATACATCAACAATTATTAAATTAAATACAAAAAATGAATGAAACAAATATTGCATACAAATATTAACAAGTCTTCTATCGTTTTTTTTAAATGTCTAAATTCTGATTTTAGAAGAAATTAAAAGCAAAGATTTGGAAATAAGTAAACAAAAAGCATCGATGGTGGAAGTTTACGAATCAAACAATTAAAAGTGTGAACTATTAGATAGCCATGTATGGTATTGATTTAGTTCAAACCTATTCTCTAACAAATGTGACAAAATTCATGAAACTTATAAGGTCAGTGTGTTCAGGACTAAAACAGCAATTCTATTACAACTTTCGTAATTATAAAATGTAAATTTAGATGCATGTTAAATTATAAATACTACATTATTGTTGAACAACGGGTGATTGATAGATGACAGAAATACCAATGATCACGGTCAAAGACTTAAGGCAGTTGTGTGTATGGGTTACAGAAGTAAAAGTTCCTCTTTCCGACCTTGTGGTCTACATCCTCTGTCTTATAGACCACAGAAGAACACTTAAATACAAAGTATTTCAAACTGAATCCCAGGAGCAGTAATTTCACGTTGTGATACATATCTAGGCACTAATGCACAGTTTTATCTCCAGAATGAGAAGAGAGAGAGAGATTTTTTTTCATAAGTCAAGAATTTCCTTGTTATAGATAGTGACTGGCAACACCTAATGACCAATGACACCAATACTACCGGTAATAAAGATTTTTTTGTTCATTAAAGCTGACTTCGACCAATCAGAAAGCTTGTATTATGTGAAGCAGATAGGGATTTGTGCACACCATATGGATGAGACCATTGAATCAGAAACCTACGTGTCCTGTTTATTAGCAGGTTTAGACTACACCGGGATGGGCAGATTCAAGAATGTAAAAATATCTAAGTACTCGCTGAGTCACCAAATTAAATTTTGTGTCTTACCCATGGGAGAATTTGTTCCGCGAGGAACATGCTGAGAAAATGAAAGGGAGAAGAAGGACCGGAACAACTCTGTGGGTACTTTGGAGAAGCACTGCTTGAGAATCGCTGCTAAGTAGGATTCATGTCATGGAATATTTATAAATATTAATAGATTGTCTATCAGGTTTATTGACATTTTTGTTTCATTAAAATGATTGGAATGAGCCATTGGAGAATGAAAGCATGACAAAGTATTCATTGAAAGAGATGTCTTTGTGTTATCTTGTCTTACAGTACTGGTACTTGTCTGTCTACTTCTTCTGTCAGTTGTCAATGTGTTTGGTCGGTCAGTTCTGTTATCACAATTATGTATAGATATTGATTATTGATTATCAATTATATGTACAACATACTTGATTTTTAGCATTCACGCTACAAGCAAACTTACTCAAAACTATGTACACGCTAAATGAACAAAATAGAGACTTGGAAATGTTTACAGTTGGAAACAAATACTCTCATTTTAAAGCTTAGGGTAAACAAAATAATACAGTTTGAGAATATTTGAGACATGTATGTGTATGTAATATTGTCTATAATGTTGAAATGTTGCATATATCAAACGTTCTCTTCTTCCAGTTCATTAATCGCCACTTGGTAGACAAATTAGAATGGTGTCTACAGGTGGATAGTCAACTATTGGGACAGATCTTATACATTATACAGCTATCGGTAATATATGGTACATAACAGGACACTCAAAGTTGGCAAGGATATACCATTGTTACAATATTCTGGTGATACTTTGACCATTTTAAATGAGAACGTAGGACTTCTACAATAAATGTCGGTCTAGATAACTAATTATTTCATTTACTGAACAGCTCTCGGGACATTTCGAAACATGAAAGATCAGAACTATGGAAACACTATTTCCAATGAGAGAACATTTCGAAATATGAACATATTTTTCTGAAAATGAAAAACTAACAGATCTTAAATCATTGTGTCAAACTTTGTTTGTCATGTCTGGCAATTTAATTATCCGTGACGTCTGTACTTATCTCCCCTTGAAAATCTCTTAAAACATGGAACATTCCTTTGATGGTGAAAAAAGAAAAGAGGGCGGGAGTCTTTCAAGTGGCATAGTGAGGAGTTAGTTACAGAGATGTCACAAGGTTGTCTATGATCTACAAACTCATTTCTTCCAGATGTCTTACAGACCGTATCAGTGGGAGCAGCTTCAAGAGCTACTTACTCGTAAAAGTATTGTCAATGGAATGCATTTCCTATGATCTGTACTTTCAGCTGACCACTGGTGTGAGATGACCACTAAAACATAATAAACATAAAAAAGTGTCCACTAATGGCAGCTCAGATATCCTAAATGTTTGATTGAAGAGAAATTGAAAAAGATATTGAATGAGCTAAATATGACCGACATCTTCACTAAAAATTCAAACATAACTTAAGTAATCAAACGTTTGTATTGGTTCTAAATCCTCAACCAGAAGCAAGGAGTTCTCAAAGATTGACTCATTATTAAAGATAATGTGAACACAAAACAACAACAATAGAAACCAACCTATTATCTATTGCGAATCTACGAATGTGTAGACCTATATATTCTATATATATGTAAAAAGGGAAAAATGAAGAAAAAAATGTTTTCAATTCATCAAACTATAATTTGTAAGGAACAATGTAGGAACTAGACTTAAGAAACACATTCACATATTTAGTAAATAGAAAGCTACATACTCAAGAAAAACAAAGTGACATGGACACTAAAAACTGAGACTGTGGTGAACTTTTAAACTGGAGGAACTTCTGACTCAATTTTCTTATCCACAGGCAAGAATTTCAGATTTAATACAGAAAAGGTTTGCATTGATGAACTGGTAGGAGTCAGTAGAACTTTTGTCACAGAAATTATAAAATACAGAACTAGGATTGTATTGGTGAACTGGTAGGAGTCAGTAGAACTTTTGTCACAGAGATTATAAGATACAGAACTAGGTTTGCATTGATGAACTGGTAGGAGTCAGTAGAACTTTTGTCACAGAAATTATAAAATACAGAACTAGGATTGTATTGGTGAACTGGTAGGAGTCAGTAGAACTTTTGTCACAGAGATTATAAGATACAGAACTAGGATTGTATTGGTGAACTGGTAGGAGTCAGTAGAACTTTTGTCACAGAGATTATAAGATACAGAACTAGGTTTGTATTGATGAACTGGTAGGAGTCAGTGGAACTTTTGTCACAGAGATGAAGACACATTGTGGTAGGTGATAATAAAATCTTGAGGTCGAGGCTGTTAGTACCAGACACGTGCAGACATCTGAGGTCATGACACGTGAGCACTTAGGTTGAGATAGCAAGGCAAGATAGTCCTGGCAGCGGCCACAGTGCAGGCAGGGGCGGCACGTTATTCAAATTAAAAACGGCTTGAGTGGGATGAGGGGTTGGGGGTTAGGAGTGGGGTGAGGGCGTGAGATATATCAGGAGAGCGAGTGCTGTATATTAATATATTGATGTCTTGCTTCACCCCCCTCACCCGGTCCCACCTATCTCTTATTACAGTGCCGCCACTGTTTATGATGCATGCACACACGCAGTCGTTTAAACAAAGATTTTATTTACATTTAAAAAGTGTCCAGTAATAGAAAGTGAAATGCTTCACTAGAACTCGAACTGTTTCACAGAGTAACAACAGAAAAGTGAAATATTCCACTAGCTTCTTCAAAAACTGAACAATGCAGTAAGTGAATCTAAGTTCACTAACAACTCACAATTTCATCTTTCAAGCGAGACAACTCAGAAGATAAACCTGAGTGGCCTCTCATTTATCAAGTGCTTCCACTGCCAAGACAGATTAACTCTCTACTCACTAATCAATTGAATATAGCAGGCTTCTCGTGTACCAGTACTCATTGATTCTGTTCACCTAAGACTTGACTCAATAGATAGATGGTGACATAGTCTGTTAAACAACCTGCTTACATAGATCTGACATAGTCTGTTAAACAACCTGCTTACATAGATCTGACATAGTCTGTTAAACAACCTGCTTACATAGATCTGACATAGTCTTTTCAACAACCTGCTTACATAGATCTGACATAGTCTGTTAAACAACCTGCTTACATAGATCTGACATAGTCTGTTAAACAACCTGCTTACAAAGATCTGACATAGTCTGTTAAACAACCTGCTTACATAGATCTGACATAGTCTGTTAAACAACCTGCTTACATAGATCTAGTCTAGGAGAGGAAGGGAAAAAAACGCAAAGATAAGGAAAATGAAATGCCTGGAAAAAATAAAGCTAGAAAATCTCAAATGGAGCTCGTTTAGACTTGTTAGTTACATAATATTGTTAAATTTAAAAAAATGTGTATTTAAAAAAAAAGCCGCCAGAAATACCACTATGAAAAGGCACATGATATATAAATCTCTATAAAAACCTAGGTAAACAAACATCAAAGCCAACATTAAGGTCCTCTCTATTCCTACCTAAGTTGAGAGGAGAGGAACATGTCGAAATGAAAGATAAACAAACCCATCCATCTGGACTACTTCTATGTCATACACATGTTTTTTTCTCCGCCTAATAAATGCCCTCAAACTCGCTCTGCGCTACAAACACATACAAAACAAAACAAAACAAAAAATCCTTGATGTCCTCTCTCTCTGTTCTGGTGTTGAACTCCTGGTCGAAAGCCGTACAATTTATTTGACGCCCCTTCCTTCCTCCCCCCTCTACAGCTCCCCTGATTCCCACCTCTAGTGTACTCCCAGACATTGAGTTCACAAAGAGAGCGTCTACATTTATTAGATCATAACAAAGAGCAAACAGATGTACTCACGCATGGATTTGGGGGGGGGGGAGGAGTGATGTTAGCTAGTGAAAGAAAAAGGCCCCCCTGGGTGTGTGTGAGTGTGTGTGAGGGGGGGAATAGCCACTATATAGTATTTTCATCTGGTCGGAATAAAAGAGAAGCACGATGGCACATACAAAACATAGAAACCAGTCACTGGCATAGTGGTGTGAAGGGGGTGCTTGGCGGATCCAGAAAAATATATGGGTTTAAGGGCGGGGTGGGTGGAATAGCAGAGAGACAGAGGAATGGTTCTAAAAGAGTAGCCGTGATTATAGTCAAAACTGACTTAGGAATATCAGTCGATAGGAGACAGGAACACACACACAAGATTTGAACTAAGGAGAAGGAAATATAGACAGAGTTCGACCACTCTCTGTGCAAATTAGCATTACCTCAGTCTACTAGCCTCCCTCCTCACCCTCGATGTCTATGATTTTGTTGTTCTATCTATTCACTGTATGAAAAACAAAAAGTCCTACAGTCAGCTGTACCTTGTGCCAGGGATGTGTTTTGGAACAAACAAAATCTTTGAGTTCTTCTGAAATAAATCATTGTAGAAAGAGATGCAATGGCAACAAAGATTTTCCATTTGATAAAACTTGTGGGGATTCTTTTAAAGACAATAATGATAATAATAAGAGAAGTCTACAATATTTTCAATGCACGGGTCAGGGTTGGTCATTTCAATAGACAAGATATACCAAATAAATATCCTTCATAATTAACAAAAGAAAATGAGCTCTCATTGTTTAGGAGAAAGCGGCACTATTTAAGTGATAATTCTCATTCATTCATTACTGATTGTGTATCTGATTTTTGGAAAATACAAACTTCAATATTTACATAACATTCGGTAGCATTGATCACCACATATCAACATTTTGACAGCATTGATCACCACATATCAACATTTTGATTTTAAAGCAGAAATAGATGTCATAGTTAGTGTGTATTGCATTTTGTTTTCTTCGTTATATTAAATGAATGGATCTAATTTTATCCCAAGATTCTACTAGTTATTTTGTAATCCAATCTTCCATTTGCTATCTGTGAGTCAAACAGAATTGGACCAGGAATGGTCCCTGGAAACAGTTTTAGCAATGAAGGCAATTGAGCTGCAATCTTGGGGGAAGATCTAACTGTTGGCGGCCCAGCACAAGATCTACTTTGTACATGTGCCAGGACAATGGAACAAGAAACCACTAACAACTTTAAAAGCCACATGCCCTAGTGAGTACTATCTCCCAAACAACTGCTCACACTTAACTATCTGTTGGAATACATCGTTAAGTCTCTGCTGTAGAATTTTGAGATTTTTCTCTGGAATGGCGGCAATGTGTTTGTGCAATGTCTCCTGGGATGCAAAGAGATTGTGAAGTTCGCGACCTATAGAGCCCGAGGCGTGCAGCCTTTTAATCGCCTTGACCGTCTCAGGTCGAAAGACGCAGACAGCGTCCAGCAACGTCCGGTGAAAGCTAGCGTACTTGTCCAGCAGTCGGTATCCGTGGAAAAGACCAGACTCATTGTCCAGAAAGACGAGTGTGCCGTCTTTTTGTTTTTCAAGGTTGTGAGCTGGGTTCGTCATCATCTGGTCATTCCACTGCTTGTTGAACATGTTGTTGATGACGCGGTCCAGGTTTGCGGTCAGATAGTCGAAGACGATCAGGTCTGACCACTGAATCAGCTCGCAGAGTTCTTCGTGAGTTTTCCCCCCTAATCCAGCCAGCGTGGGCTCCAGCCTAAGCTTCTCCTCGCGGAACTCAGCCGGAATGTGGGCCGGAGAAAGCCCGCCTATGTGCTGTGTGAAGACGACTATTTTGGAATCTGCCCACTGGGCCAGAGACAGTTGAAGGTGAACTGTTCTCCACTTCTGTGAGAGCGGGTCCACCTGTGCCAGAAGTGTGGGTGGCATGTTAGTGATGTTGAGCAGCTGGGCCAAGTAGTACGAGTAGATCTCACCTTGGATCTGATCTGTATTTAGTCTGTACCTGGCGCAGGCTCTAGAGGCGTCCTTGAAGGTGACCAGCCTGTTTTGCATCCTTCCACAGCCTTCCTCCATCTTAACAACGTCCAGTCCTTCGACCCTTCTCCTCCATTCTTTAACCTCGTGTGGGGGGAAAGCCTTGGGACACGAGGCCCCGAGTTTTTGCGTCCACAACACACCATCAACAACACTAGACAAATAAGAGCTATCTTCTAGTGACATACTGCCAGCAGTGGCTGACCTGTTCACTGGTTGGCTGGCGTTTGCCATTATGGATCTAAATGCTCCATTTACATTTGGAGCTATAGGCTCCGTGATCTGACTAGTTTTAACTTCTTTCAAGTTAATAGATAATGATCTATGGTCACTGTTTTTAAGATCATGTGATCTGTGCTTCTTTATATGTATCGATTTACTCAAGTCCACTTTGCCACCATTATTAGAAGAGCTCTTCCTAAGAGAGTCAAGGAAGCGAATGGTGGACACTGGTGGCTGTGGAGCTTGCTGTTGCTGACGGTAGTTGGCAGCCTCTTGACCATCACTCAAACTTCGTCTTGACTTGAAAGAGGAATGACCGTTGGGGTGAACGCTGTCTGCGGGCAGGCTAGTGTCAATGGGCAGCTGCAGTAGGAGCCCGAAGACCACGCCCAGTGTAAAACCGATGCCTGTCATGATGACCAACGCAGTCTTCATTCTAGCCCGGGGGTCATCCCCGAGGTGAGTCAGTGCGGACCCAGAGGGCGCAGCGTTCTGGACAATGGGTTCACTCGAAGATTTCCGTTGAGACAGTGTAGTGGTAGGGACAGTTTTGGTCCGGATTCGACGGGGGCGCACTTCTGTAGACGTCAGTCCGGCGTTGCCTTGCTCTTTATGGAACCAACATCAGCAGCTTGTCTAGTTCATCAGAGCTGAAACGTATAAAAATAAAAAGGTCTCTCTGAGTTTGAGCTAAAAAAACAAAAATATTTACTTCTAACATGATACATTTTGTTGGCATCAATTTTTTGATATTTAAAAATATATGTGTACAGCCTTGGCTTAGAAGAGAACATTTCTCATGAATAAATTAAATACACAAAATGAAGGAAACTCGATATTATTGTGTTCTGTTTAAATTAAGACAACATTACTAAACAAAATGCCTTCAAGATTGCATTGAAATATTCTTATAGATCTAATCTAAAACAATGACATATTGACTAAATATATATGAATATCTTTAGGGTACCGGTATTGTACGTAGTTCTAGATTCATGACTTTTTCGCCAATATATCATATATACATATATATGTGTGTGTGTGTGTGTGTGTGTGTATGTTGTCTGTCACATTCAGCCATTAGAAATAGAAGAACATAGACAAAATGACAAGGAACTAGACATTGAAACAAAACTACATTAAAACAGACAATGAACCAAATGACAAGGAACCAGACTTTCAAACAAATGACAAGGAACTAGACATTGAAGCGAAAGAAGGAACAAGGAACACGGAACCAGGCATCACGTTAAAAGTAATGACTATAACCAAAAAAAAATGACAATTTGACAGACATTGAAGCAAACGACAAGGCAGGCCTTGAAAACAAAAAGAGCAGAAACACTGGACCTGGTCTATCTCGCATAAATATTTTCAAGATAATTGAAGTTTATCGTAAGCTGATACAGGCTGAAATTATCAAGGTGAATGTGGGGTTGTTCCCTCCATGCCCAGCAGACGACAAGAATGTAAACACCCCTGGTAAAGTGTGGGGCGTGGGGTCACTCCGTTGATTGAGACGACACGGTCGTCTTAAGGCAGACATTGAGTCACGTGAGGCTAATGAAAGAATAACAATAACCAGGCTGCTCCACAGTGGAGACATGCTCGCGCTAAGGGGAAGGAATAACTTAGAACTATTTCAATCTTACGATTCAAGGGTTCTCATATAGTTATCTAAAAGTGTCCTTTTCTTCGTACTTATTTATTAGTTGGACATCTAAGTTTCCGTTTCAAGGCTCTTGACAAGTTTCAAGCGAGTGTGAGTACTACGTTTTTCACACAAGCGTGAGTACTTAAACGACTTACTTTAAAAAATTGTTTACGATTGAGCTTCAATATAAGAAAACAAATATATCTTTTGTATTGAGCCCAAAACTGGTCAGTTTAAGAAATCCGCCCCCTCGCTCCACACACACACACACACACACACACACACACTGATTTTGTTCCGCTCTAACAATACGACTGAGAGTCCTTCACTCAGTTTTACACTGCTACATAGTTCTCTAGTTCAAACTATTCAAAATGTTAGATCGCACAATGCCTAAATGCCAGTGTAATAACATTCAATTAATGTTATGGCTAATTAAGTCTGGAGATAAAAACTTTACCTAAACATAACCAAAAAATGTTTAGAAACGATTAAACTTCTGTTTGTGTGTTGATATAATTTTAATTCAAGGCATTTCCTAAAATTTAATTTTTCTTCCACTGATTTCAATATGAAGCGACATTCTTTGTTATTTCCAAAGTCTCAACAAACAAATGGCTTACAGTACAAAAGCTCAAACTTCAAGAAGATAAAGCAGGAGTTGTGTTTTAAATAATATAAGCCCTGACTTAAGGTTCATCTTTTGTTCACAGGTTTGATGACTGTGTATTCTTGTGTGGTGTCTGAGTCGGGGGTGGGGGGGGGGGTGGATGCTATACTGACTGACATCTTACGCTATGCGACTATAACTTTGCTTAAGACTTAGTAAACAATCTCTTTAATCTTTTTACATTTCTTTGTGTAGTCTTCTCTCTTTTGTAATCTCTCTATCTACAAATAGATTTCTTTTCATTTGATTATTTCTCGCTAAAACACACACATATAATTGAAAAACAATTTATCAAATTTTCAATATCCATTTTATTTTCGGTCATGCGGTAATAAGTTATCAGTGGAGTAGAAATAGTTGACTTCGATGAATTCATTAATCTATTAATTGAACAGGGTCCTATTGCTTCTCAATGGAACAAAGAATAGTTTGTCTAAATATTTTAGTTCTAATTATTGTATAAGTCTCTAGCAATCTGTTATGTTCAAGATAATGTTCTAATATTATGAACGTAACGATGTGTAGGTGAGACAATATTTTATGTTTGCTTGAACATATATACGTTAATCAGAATACATGCGTATTTATTGACCTTGGTGGTCAATAGGGCAAGTGTTTTGGAGCTAATGACATGGACAGGTGTGTCATGTCATCAATGCAACTTGTTTATGAAACACTGAATAGGTTGGAGCTAATGATATGGACAGGTGTGTCATGTCATCAATGCAACTTGTTTATGAAACACTGAATAGGTTGGAGCTAATGAAATGGACAGGTGTGTCATGTCATCAATGCAACTTGTTTATGAAACACTGAATAGGTTGGAGCCAATGACATGGACAGGTGTGTCATGTCATCAATGCAACTTGTTTATGAAACACTGAATAGGTTGGAGCTAATGACATGGACAGGTGTGTCATGTCATCAATGCAACTTGTTTATGAAACACTGAATAGGTTGGAGCTAATGACATGGACAGGTGTGTCATGTCATCAATGCAACTTGTTTATGAAACACTGAATAGGTTGGAGCTAATGACATGGACAGGTGTGTCATGTCATCAATGCAACTTGTTTATGAAACACTGAATAGGTTGAGAGCTAGGAACACGAGCTAGCCGGAAACCAATCGCCCCAAAACTGACTTGCAACGTCGCTGTTTGAACCGAAAGGTCGTAAAGTCAGACATGTGACAAGGCAACGAGCTATTGGTTCGAACTGCCCACAGGTTGTGACGTCTCAGGTCAGTGTTCAAGCCCTTAAGATCGAGTGGTCTCGGATAGTCTCCATGCATGGGAGGTTCTAAAATTGTCATCCAGTAGCCAGTAGTATTTAGTAACAGATGCTCTCTAACAGAGAAGCCGATAAAGAATCGTCACTCATTCCTGGCCTGATCGAACTAGACTTCTTTGTAATCAAAAGTTAGGACATCTACTAAAGACTGGGTAAAGTCCCTTTGACGATGCCCCGATTTTCCAACGGGATTCAAACTCAACACCCTCGGTTTAAAGTCTAGGCTCTTCCACAAAATTTCATAAAGATAAGTGTACCGGGGGGGGGGGGGGTAAACTCATAACACTTCTTCCAACCGTTTTAAGACTTTCAAATTGAGGCTCTATTTCTCTGCCTGTCAAGTTAACAGACACAGGAAGCATTAAGTTTGTATCTCTGTAAATGTGTGTGAATGAGTGTGATAGTCATAACTGTAAGTGTGTAGACATTTTGTGACAGTGGCCAGTGTCATTCAGTTAGGTAACCTATAAAAATACTTAACTCCATTGTGTCACATATGTTGTCAATGTTGAGGTAAGGGAGCGTTACTATGAGTTTAATAAAACAAACGCTTCTGAAAGTATGCCTATAGACTGAAAGTGTCAGTCCACAATGAAAGGCGGGGCGTTCCCTACCTGCCATTTCAAGCTTTTTTTTTTCAATCATTTCAGAAAGTCGTCAGATAGCCAGGAGATAAACCATGACTTATGAGCGGGTTGTGTGCTCTGCTTCTTGAGGTGTCGAAATAAATGACTTCTGAGAAATAAAGTAGAGATGCGATATACAGAGAGGAGAGGGGAGGGCTGGGACTAGATTTGGTCTCGCAGAATTGTACTCTTAAATAGGACAAAGAGTTCAGCATATTCAAGCTACTTGTTCTGATTAGCTGAACTAAAACTTGCCAGGCAGGACTGTATAAGTACATATTGTATTATTACTGTTTTTAGTACAATGAAAAAAAAAACAAAGAATGCGCATAGTTTATACTTTACGTAAACACTTGTCAATAATGATTGATTTCTTTACTTTGGAGATTGTTTCACATTTTATTATATGGGGGCCCATCTCAAGACATTGGGGGGGGGGGGGTTACATTTCAAGAACGACTACTACTTAATTGGTTTAGAAAAAAAGAGATCCCTGATGATACTGAAAAGGGCAGGGGGATCATTAAACCTTTCTATCTCATCTGAAGGCTAAGTCCAGGTGTGAAGTTTTTGTTTTCTTAGAACATATTGTATACACAGTTTAAAACGAGAAATATCTCATTGGTTCTTTATGTGCAAAATATGAAAGTGAAAAAAAAAAGGGGCGGGCATGGCAAATTTTAAATTACTAGATAACTGTTACAGATAGAGTGATACAGAGAGAGAGAGAGACAGAGAGAGAGAGAGAGAGAGAGAGAGTAAAACAGAGATCTTGAGTAGATAATATTCTGCATTAATTTTAAGATATGTTGTACTAATTCCTCAACCCAAACCCAATATGTCTGTTTCGTATATTACAACTGTAATTTTATCAGCTAATCAGTTTGAGAACTACTAGACCTAGTATTTAGACTTGATTTAAAAACAAATGGAGATCCTCTGATATCTATAAATAGCTGAATTTGTTAGGTTACTTCCAGGTACTTGCTACTTGAAACTCTTAAGTCATTTATCTGCGTTGGTATTAACATAGAAAATAAAAGCACTTCCTAACGTAGCCTTCTCTCCAAGAAGGAAATATTGGAGTGGACACTTATCAACATATTGAAACACAATCTCCAAGAAGGAAATATTGGAGTGGACACTTATCAACATATTGAAACACAATCTCCAAGACGTAATGTATATCTCACCTCATAACTCCTTAACTTGAGCAATTGATCTCATTTGATCAGTTCATACAGGTCCAAAGGTCACTGGATTTACTCTTGGTTTCTAGAGACACTTTGTCCTGAAAATACACATGTCATAAAAACGTCATTTGTGTCACGTGACTTCATTATTTAAGGTAATAACAAATATTGATTATGAAATATAAAAAATATCTAATATATATATATATATATATATATATATATATATATATATATATATATATATATATATATATATATATATATATATATATATATATATATATATGGGTAGGTTTGGTCAGTTGCAGATATAGGTATATATATATAATATTTTAATAACATTTCCAGTGAAGTTATTACTTTAATATCTTTTATCCACTGGCAACCCTCCGGTTCTATCTCTACATATCGCACTGTGTTTAATCAAATATGGAGGGCTTTGGAGAAGCTTAGGAGAGTAATAAAACTGATAACATCTAGATCCAGACATGTCATCATTAAACCGGAAAGTGATTAAAGTTTGACATTCATAGACAAGAAATACATGCTTGGAGAAGAATAAACAATGCGTTGCGTAGCAACATGAAAAAGCTGTATGAAATTATTTCTATAATTGCAATCAGCCGGAAATTTGACTTCAATAAAAAAAAGGTGGTGCAATAAAAAGTTGGAAGAAAATATTCTGCTAAAATATGAAAACAAATTACAAAAAAAAAACAAAAAAAAAAAAAAAAAAACAAATGAAAGTTTATAAAAGAGTCTCTAGGAACTATAAAGTTCTCTAAGTGACATAAATAAAGCGTAATTATAAGGTTCAAAGTTTTGTTTGTATAAGTAGTGAAATGTGAGACGTAGTGAAATGTGAGAAGTAGTGAAATGTGAGAAGTAGTGAAATGTGAGAAGTATTGAAAAGTGAGGAGAACAAATGTTCAATAAAGCAGCAAATAAAGTGTGTGTGTGGTATGACGTCTTGGTAAATCTTGATGGCGGCTTAAAGAGGTTAGAGAGAAGGAGAGACTCAAACTTAAGACTACAAACGTGGCAGAACACGAATACATTGGACCCGGAGAAGACTTGCAGAGAACATGTCACATGTCACGTGCTTTAATGTCTTCCAGTCTGGAAACATGACATCGGCTGCAAGACCTTCCTCACCCTCTCCTCCCCTCTTCAATTATTGGCTTTTGTTTCTCACACCACGCACTGACACACGTCTTTGTCCATCACGCCCCGGCCCCAAATAGTTTTGAGGTAATTTGAAAACATCTACGTGGGATCTTCAACACACAATCACTTACAGGAACACGTTTTAACCACCCCGCCACCCTATATCAACGCCCTACGAGGGGCTACCCCCCCCCCTGAGTCCCGCTGTAAATGGAGTTCGCGCTTTTTCCCGACAAATAAATTTTCCGACTTGCCCACGTGTCTGTTTTAAGGTTGTGACACAAATGACATGCCGGAGATGTCAGTCGACTAAAGTCTTCCTGTCTCCCTTAGGACGACTTGAATGTTTAGATCTAGTTCATGTCAAGGCCAGGACAAGTGGTCAAGACGTGTTCCAGTCACAGCTTTAAACAATGAAACTTGGGGAGAATTGAATGTCTGTCTATTGGTGTACAGAAACTAAACATTGATGCAGAGGTGTACAGAAACTAAACATTGATGCAGAGGTGTACAGAAACTAAACATTGATGCAGAGGTGTACAGGAACTAAACATTGATGCAGAGGTGTACAGGAACTAAACATTGATGCAGAGGTGTACAGGAACTAAACATTGATGCAGAGGTGTACAGGAACTAAACATTGATGCAGAGGTGTACAGGAACTAAACATTGATGCAGAGGTGTACAGGAACTAAACATTGATGCAGAGGTGTACAGGAACTAAACATTGATGCAGAGGTGTACAGGAACTAAACATTGATGCAGAGGTGTACAGAAACTAAACATTGATGCAGAGGTGTACAGGAACTAAACATTGATGCAGAGGTGTACAGAAACTAAACATTGATGCAAAGGTGTACAGGAACTAAACATTGATGCAGAGGTGTACAGGAACTAAACATTGATGCAGAGGTGTACAGGAACTTAACATTGATGCAGAGGTGTACAGGAACTAAACATTGATGCAGAGGTGTACAGAAACTAAACATTGATGCAGAGGTGTACAGGAACTAAACATTGATGCAGAGGTGTACAGAAACTAAACATTGATGCAAAGGTGTACAGGAACTAAACATTGATGCAGAGGTGTACAGAAACTAAACATTGATGCAAAGGTGTACAGGAACTAAACATTGATGCAGAGGTGTACAGGAACTAAACATTGATGCAGAGGTGTACAGGAACTAAACATTGATGCAGAGGTGTACAGAAACTAAACATTGATGCAGAGGTGTACAGAAACTAAACATTGATGCAGAGGTGTACAGGAACTAAACATTGATGCAGAGGTTTTCATTCTATGTTGAAACTATTCGTATCTTTGGCCAACCGTTTTTCTCAATACAAGATTTGAGGTTAAACACAAAAGAAAGTCAAAGACGCTTATGGCACACAACACAATGCGTTCTAACTCTTACAGCTGTACTCCAACACTGAGCTGTTACAGCTGTACTCCTACCCTGTGCTCTTACAGCTGTACTCCAACACTGAGCTGTTACAGCTGTACTCCTACCCTGTGCTCTTACAGCTGTACTCCAACACTGAGCTGTTACAGCTGTACTCCAACCCTGAGCTGTTACAGCTGTACTCCAACACTGAGCTGTTACAGCTGTACTCCAACCCTGAGCTGTTACAGCTGTACTCCAACCCTGAGCTGTTACAGCTGGACTCCAACCCAGAGCTGTTACAGCTAGACTCCTACCCTGAGCTGTGTATCCTCAGACTCAAAGACAAGCCTTATTAGTTATTTTCATTTAAAAAGTCATGATTGTGGTTTCTTGCAGGCTGTATACGTTTAAGAAATTGAACAATCAATCTAATGAAATGTTAGGAATTGTATTTAGTGCTAGTCTCTCTATCTCAATCAGACCAATTGTGTTCAAAAGGTGTTATTAGTAGAAAGGTGATCAAACTCAACTATGTTCACTAAATAGATAGCCTGAAATGTTTGTAAAGAGTAGTGCATTACTCTTTCTTACTACTCAAATAAGAAACATCAATGAAAAATTACTTACAAAGTCTTTTTTTTCCGTTATGTCAGAACATTATACACATTATTGAAACGGACAGAGCTACTAGATCTACTCACGTGAATCAGAACAGGCAGAGAGGACGACAAGCTTCATTAAGGATAAGGCCGGGGGGAAGGAAGGAGCATTTACAAGAACCTCGTTGACCAGAGGGTGGGGGTGGAATATACCAAAGTGATGCTCAGATTTGTTGCAGATGTCATGTGTCATGTCAGATGACAGCTATGCGTGACGTGATCATCTCCAGACTTGATTGAGTTATTGACAAGTCAAGCTTCTATTTTTTTTTCAATGTTTATTACATTCGTTACATTGCGGGGCGTGGTCAGCAGCTCAGGAGTTAGGGGCCTTGGTGGGCAGTTATGTATCATAGGGGTCAGTTATGTGTCATAGTGGACAGCTATTTGTCATAGTGGACAGCAATGTGTCATAATGGGTGATTCAGTGTATATTAATCTGCAGTTTGTCTCAAAATTAATTTTATATTGCCATTTTTTGTTTACAATAAAATTTTTGTTTGTAAAATGTTTTCCATCTTTCGGATGTTCCTTTAAAGTTGAAGATAGTTTACTTCCTAGTCCAAACCTCCCGCAGGACGACGGGGGATGGGAGCAGGCAGGGTTTGAACCTGGAACCATCGATAAGTCCGAACGACAGTCCAGTGCGCAAATTGCACGAGCAGGCAGCCATCTATGTAACAAATATGAATATTACTTTAAAATGTATGAATATTACTTCAACAAGTATGACTGTTACAATGCATAGAAAAGTTGGTGTGATGTGATGAAGTAGACATCAGATTATTATCATCATACTCTGTACTCCCAGCGCTGCAGGCACAATACAAGATTTTTGGTTAATAAAATGACAAAGTCTTAATTTAAGTTTGTTGGTGTAGGCGCTCGATCTTTGGACTACCACTTCTAGATGCACTTTCAAATCTTTCATTCTTTTAACATAGCGCCCCGCCACCTTGAAGTTGGTACGATGAGCCTGGCCTGTGTCTGGCTGTTATAAACAGGGCGTCTCTTCCTAGAAGTTACGGAGATGACAACTAATACAGTCATATTTACATTTTTCAGTCGGCCAAAGCACACAGTTATTCATACACATAACAACCTTTTCTAAAATATCAATGGGGAAAACGTGTGGAAAAAATAGAATTAACCAAATTTACACAAATAAGCAGGATACACCTAACAAGTGAACTTGAATCCTTGACTTAACATTCTTTGCACTGTGGGTCAATAAAAAAAAAGAATTCGAAAACTTCCTCTTAGTACAAGACATTAGTCCGCATTAATGAGGACATCCTCACATCTCTCTCTCTGAATTTTGTATCTTTTTTTTTTTCTGTTTTTTTTTTTCATCATTTAAAATGCACATCATGTACTTCGTACAGTTATTTATAGACTACTTTTAATTTTAAAAAAGTTTCCCTCAGAACTGCCTTGGGCGTGTGACGTAACGAGATTTCTTGCGTCACTAGCTTTAGTCCCAGGCCTGAGAAACGTTTACTAGTGAGTGGCACAAGAGAGGAGAGAGAGAGAGAGAGAGAGAGAGAGAGAGAGGAGAGAGAGTGGGGGTGGGGAGTGAGAGGATGAAGAGGAAAGGAGATAGGGAAGTAGGTTGGGTGATCATGATTGATGGGCTGACTAGATCGATTGATTAATCACGTGATTCGTAGTTGACATGACTAGATGCCATCAGACAGGTACATTAAACATGTGACATCAGTCTGCACCACCTGGCAAGTAATACTGTAAGGGCAAATCTTCCTATGTTCTCTGAGCACTCCTAAGCGCCCGTTTCAAAGCATTAAAATGAATCGCCCCTGTCCTTTAAAATGTCAGCAGAACAAACCACGTAACAAGTTTAATGATTATTACCAAATTGAAAAAGAAACTAAGGAGATTAAAATGCCATCCATTGAACGAGGTGAGGTTTGGGTTCAAAGTACAGGGGAATCACTTTGACATAGCTGTCATCTCTGAGATTTACAACATTCTAGGGGGAAACATTCTAGTGGTAAAGATTCGGGGGGGGGGGGGAATATATTCTGGGGGGAAGACAACTCTCGACCATTTCACATTTCCCACAGTCACCCGCACATAGTCAGTCACACATTGTCACCCTAACCCAGTCACCCCCACATAGTCACACATTGTCACCCTAACCCAGTCACCCCCACATAGTCACACTTTGTCACTCACACAATCACCCACACATAGTGAGTTACACATTGTCACTTACAAATGATCACCCTCACATAGTTCACCATACATAGTCGTAACACATAGTCACCTACGCTTAGTCGCACCTATTCACAAACACGACTTGCCCTATCTTCTTCGCTAACTAAACAAATACTATCTTTATAAAATGTAAGCAGGTCTTTTGACCACCTTCTTTAGACCTTTTCCCACCCATGAAGAAAGTGTTAGCTAATAGTTTTAAAACAATGACTAAATCATTCCTAACATAACAGTTAAAGTAGCTACTGGCTGTTTTGTTGAAACAAGATAAAATATGAAAAAAATACTTTTTAAAAAGCTCATATTAAGAGTAATTGTATCAATTAGTTTGGATTAGTCATGTAATTATATATACCAAAGAATTGACCTAGACCTATAAATTTGTGCGATAAAAATATTCTTACCAATTGTTTATGTTTAGCTTTTAGCGCTATGATCCTATCACTTGTCTCTCCAGTTGTAACAGGGGGAAGGGAAGAAGGGGCTATCTTGGTGAATGTTTACATAATCGTTTTTAAATGCATACAAAAATATTCACTCAGGGTTCAAGATTGCTCAAGGGGAATACTTCTACGTATACCACCACATCCCCATCCATAAAGTATTTCTAGTCACAGTGAGAGCTTATGACTGGCATTTCTCTACTGGCAATACTTACAGAGTTGGGCCATTGACCGTGTTCAAGAAACAAAACAAAATAATTAATTATTAACAGTTAGTTAGCTTATTGGTTAATTTTTTTAGTGATTCTTGTGTTGTCAAGTAAAAGAAATAATTGTGAGAAGTTTCAGCTTAATCCGAGTTTGGGTGTGGGAGAAATAATGTGTACAAACTTTTTACGATACAAGCAGACAGACAGAGTTGATAAAGCTTTGTAAAAGTCAACATGGACACATCAAAATATTTAACTTGTTAAAAAATCAAAACTGCCACGGTTTGCAGTTTATGTCGACAAAGGCGTATCTCTTGGTAGTAAGACTTGACAGAGGCGTATCTTTTGGTAGTAGGGCCAGAAAGTGGCCTAACTCGTGTGGCCAGTGGAGAAATTCCAGTGGTAAACTCTCACCAAGACTAGAAATACTTGATGGGTCTGAATGACCTCCTGACAGGCCAGACAGCGGGGCAGCAGGCGACCTCCAATTAACCAAAATTCCAGGCCAGCTTACCCTGGCATGAAGAATGTCGAGTCTATATTAACGTATTGCAGGACTTAATGGTGAACTAGAGGGCGCCAAGATAAAAAGATTTGTGGTAGTCATGGGAACATTTAGGTAAAAAAAAACAAAAAAACTCCAGTTTACTTTGAGCGGGAAACACGTTGAGTTGACAGACAGGAAGTGATAGTTGCCATGTCAACAAAGGTGTACGCCCACGCTGCGACCCGGATGTCACCGTAAATACATCAAAAATATGTGATGCGGACGAAATTCTTCGTAGTTAAAAGAAAAAAAAATAAAGCTTTTTTTTCCACTTCGGGATGACGTAATATATGGCGTCACGGGGCTCCTAACGAAATGTAGCACTGGCTTCTAAGTAGTGTCCTCCTGACCCCGTCCTAAATGAAATACTGAGAGGTGTCGTACACTGTGACAGAACTGAAGCCAAGACACAAGTCCTTAGATGTAGCAGGTCTACATGAGCTGGACTGCGCCGAGTGGAACGGAGGGAGGAGACAAAATAAATCTTTGCCCCCCCACCCCCCCTACATCTGTAATCTATTTTAGAATTCCTCTACAAGTTTTGCTGATATGTGACGACTGCATCAGTTTCCACAGAAAATTTATTCGAAATTAGTTTTTTTTGTTTTTGTTTTTTAATTTCACATGTAGGTCGTTAGTTATAATTGTACTATTGACTTTCTGCTAGACTCGGGAGATTTTAGATGTACACACTGGTTACACTCAACGTCTGCGATAACACATATAATTTCATTCACACACACACACCAAGTTTCTTGGAGACTTTTTAAACTTAACAATGTCAAGGACACCCTATTGAACTACACCATCGCCGACTATATAAAAAAAAAAAAAAAAAAAGAACTGAGCATTAACTGTAAGAATAGGCCACTGCCTGATCTTCATATTACATGTCTATTACCGCTAGTTAGTTACCCATTGCTTTTTGAAATACCCGTCGTTTGTTTTTACATTTGTAAGTGGGAGAGGGGAAGTTCAATGCTTCCTTCATATTTAGTGTACTAACTGACACACTTTGCTTGTACAGTGGTACAACAACATCCCAAAGCCTAACCTCTGACCTCTCCTTCAATCAATAGAAAGCTCTTCCATTAGTTTCTACACCGGAGACACCAACACATATTTCTGGTCACACTTTGTTCCCGTCATGTCTGAAAATGTCCACTAGTTCAACGACATGAAAATGAAATCTGTCGCGTAACTAGTTGCCCCCCCCCCACCAATCTACATATTTGAGAAGGTTAAATCAATCTCAGCCTGGAGACCTGCACTAGACCCTCCCCTTATCTATCCCCTTACCTAACCCTCATCCTGTTGTGGCATCCCACAGCAACACAGACAACACGACTCGCGGCCCTCTCTATCATTTAGATAAATATTGTTGCAGGTCTCTGGGAAGTTTCCCATTTTATTGGCCGGCTACAGCAACAGCCCGTGACGTGGTTTGCAGATTCACCCCCAAGATGACATGTTTATAGAGCCGGTGGTTGCGAGATACCAGGAGAGGGAGGGGGGAGGCTATCATTGGCATTATTGTAGAAACGTTTGGCGTTGGAACTCATTCATTAAACTGAGTGAGACTCTCTTCATTGCCAGTGTGCTGTCGTCTGCCCAGGGGAGAGAACAAAATAAAAACAAAGAAAAACAAATGCCCAGACGTGCCAAGGGCAAGGCATCCTGTCAGAAGATGGCCCACTAAAAATGTTTCATGAAAATACTACGAGACAAAAAAAAAAAAAAAAAAAAAATCTTCGGACTGTAAAAACAAAGTTTAGCAACAATTATATGTCGACTTCTCTTTTTTCCCAGTAATCTCTTTCTTCTTGTGTTTAAACATCAAGCAAGATTTATTGCACTGTTGTATAAACGTATTGTTTTCAGTGTGCGTTAGTTTTCTATGCTATTAGACGCAAATCTGAAAGAATGTACAAACTGGTCTTTGCAAGAGAGTTAAGGCGACACCTTCGATATAGATATATAGGGGTCATGGAGGTCACGGTTGAGAGCATGTAAAATAAAGGAAGGGGACACAGTTCAGTGAAATATCTCATTAGTTGTGTTTCACAGAGATTCTATGGTTTGAGAACCAGAATTTGAATTAAAGGTGTTTGTGTGTGTGTGAGTGAGTAATGTGTTGGTTATGATGACAACAATACATTCTCTTGTCTGATTAGTTCCAATACTTTTAGTGTAAGAAAGAAAGAAAGAGAGAGAGAGAGAGAGAGAGGAATCTATGTGACCTCTTGAAAAGTTGATATTGTTACAAATGAACAGTGATAGGTAGAGGTCAACGTATGACCCCGGCGAGATGACACAGCAACTAGTGTTCCCTGGAATCTACATGTACAAACAAAGACAGGATGTGACGTGTCCACACGTGTTGTTCCAGGGGACGAACAGATCTAAGTAGGGGGACAGTTACTAATGAACAGTGACAGATAGAGGTCACTACGTGTGACCCCGACTTGATGACACTGCAGCGAGTGTTTTCTGGAATCTACCTGTATAAATAAAGACAGGATGTGACGTTTCCTGACATGTTATTCGAAAGGATACTAGGAGTGTTTGTGCAACTTTGGAGAAGCGATTAGGGACTCTATATAAGCCAGAAAGTTAATGTGAAAGTGGGTCGTATGGAGTCGTGAGTGAGCCGTTACAGTCGATACAGACTATGTAAGACGTGTGCGGCTCTGTGGAAGAGAAATGTGTACGACTCGATGCAAGTTAACTAGGGTAGAGTTAACTGGAGTGGACTACTGTCGTTAAAGTCTATACAGCGAACTACAGTGGACTTGAGCCGTTACAGTCGATACAGTCGATGTAAGACGTGGGCGGCTCTGATGTGGTAGACTGGAGTACGACTTGGTTCAGCTTTGGGAGACCTGGAGCGACACTGGGAAGTGTGTCGTTGGTCTGTTCTGTGGAATACGACTCGATGCAAGTTGAGATAAGAGGAATTGCAACGAAGTGAAGAAATGCAGTGCAACGAAGTATAGCTAACTGTAAACTGACAGATATTGTACAGTCTTCTACGCTACATGTTACAGTAATGTTAGAGTTAATAGTCATTAAAGTTATATGAAACTGAAAGTTTAGTCGTCAAGTTCTTTACAGTGTTTTTATTTGTGTGCCAACTAATACATCTAGCCAGAAGATTCAGAAATACGTAACAATTGGTGTCAGAAGTGGGATCTTTCTGGCTAGAATGTGCTCCATCAAACTTCTTAATGAACTTGACATGAAAGAACTTAGACAAGAGGTTCGAGAAAGAGGTCTACAGCTTAACGGAAATAAGGAAACGCTAACAGCACGTCTCAGACTAGCCCTGTTGGAGGAAGATGAGAATCCAGACACTTGCCAATTTGAAATCAAACCTAATACGATGGAGCTCCTGAGAACTTTGCAATACAAAATGAACTCGGTGAAAGAGAGCATTAAGGAGATAGAATCAGAAATCAACACTAGATTTTCTTCATTTAACCATTTGATCAAAGTCATGAATGAGAATGAACAAATAGCTACCACGCCCAACAAGACAGAAGAACAAACAAATACGATAAAAGATCAAACTAGAATCATGATGAACGAGCTACTGAACACTCAACAGTATCAGATTGAGTCGACAGATAAAAGAGCTACACCATTGATGAACAGCGAACAATTGTCCAACCAAGAATGTGGCGTTACAGACAATTACGATAGGGATGCTGGTGATGGTTGTGCTGTCTGTGACTGTGATGGCAAACCAAACGAATGTGGCCCACAAGAAATGAAAAGAGACGGTAGCTGTTACTATTTCAACAAAAAGCAGAATGAGACCGCTGAAGAAACAATAGAAGAGACCTATAGTTTGACCGAAGCTTTAGCTATAGATAAACCTGATTTGAGTACCTCAACCAGCCAAACAGATCAAGACAACGTTGGGTCTGAGTCCAAGCCTGTTGCTGTGGGCCTTAAAGACTTCTGTCTTCTATCTGCCAGTGTCTGCGAGAGGAACTCGATGTTTGATTGCTGCACTCATGCGTTTGACAAGAACTGTACGTACGTAGCTATGCAAGAAGATTGTGAATGCCAAGAAATACACCAACAAGCTCTAGACTTAACAGAAGCTTGTGCAGCTATCAAGGTAGGCGTGAGAAGCCCTGGTGATAGTCAAGGAATTACAATAGAAACTGATGCTGAAGTTGATGGACCTTTGCACGTTGAATGTTATCAACCTGCCCCACAGTCGAGTCCTCCAGACTCGGATGAAGGTGATGACGTGTTTGACAACTTGCCTTCAAGTGGACTTGCAGCTCATTCGCAAAGCACCCATCGAAGAATAATGCTGAAACAACTTGTTAGATCAACAGTCTTGATGACTACAGCCATGAAATGCAATACCTTCCTATGTGCTATGTGGCTGCCATCAGCATTGATTGACAAGAGAGTAAGACAACGACATCAACGCAACCAAAGAAATATCAAATGGAGGAAGCGGAGAAAGCGACACATGCAGAGTGCAATGTGGATGGCCCCAACAAGATCAAGATACAAACCCACCCCTTCTCCCACTGATAGACCCCCACCTGCATTTATGAAACTCCATAGCCCATGTTGTTAGAAAACAGGCCCACCACTTCTCCCACTGATAGACCCCCACCTGCACTAACGAAACTCCATAGCCCATGTTGTTAGAAAGATTCTGTCCGGAACCATCAGACCAAAGAAGAAAGCCTTACGAATCAGTTGAAAGTATGAAGCCACTAAAGAATAATCTAAGAACATTCCTCATTAGAATAGGTTTGATGAAGTATAACAGAGGTTTTAGAAGAACGATAATCAAGTCAGAAGCAAGAAGGACAGAACTAGTTTAAGATGCCAGAACTGTGAAGTGAGTAACCATCTGAGATAGAACTGTACAAATAAAACTGTGCGAGAAGATCAACCCAACAGGCATCGTACAAACCCAAAGTCAGTTGCTGTTGTAAGAAGAACATGTGAATAATGCTGTACTGTAATGAACCTGGTCATCTCTGAAGAAGCTCTGGAAAAAGCCCTAACCCATCTGTAAAAAGATGCTTGAAAATGTAAAACTCAGCCAGTGAAGCACGAACTCGTTAGAATGCTGATGAATTTTCTCGACAAGAGTGCCCAATGTCGTCATCTGAAGGTCGATGTTTCCATACCAAGATTGATGAAAACATTTGTGAGGAACTGCTGAAAAATGAGGATTTGGCTCCCATTCTTCTATGGAAAGAAGATGGACAACGGCCAGATTGAAAGAACATCTCTGAGAAGGGGGCAACCACCAAAGCTTCCTAATTGATCGTTGATCGATTTCATCAGTATCGTGATGAAGTAGAATCTGTTCGGGACGAACAGATCTAAGAAGGGGGCAGTGTTACAAATGAACAGTGATAGGTAGAGGTCAACGTATGACCCCGGCGAGATGACACAGCAACTAGTGTTCCCTGGAATCTACATGTACAAACAAAGACAGGATGTGACGTGTCCACACGTGTTGTTCCAGGGGACGAACAGATCTAAGTAGGGGGACAGTTACTAATGAACAGTGACAGATAGAGGTCACTACGTGTGACCCCGACTTGATGACACTGCAGCGAGTGTTTTCTGGAATCTACCTGTATAAATAAAGACAGGATGTGACGTTTCCTGACATGTTATTCGAAAGGATACTAGGAGTGTTTGTGCAACTTTGGAGAAGCGATTAGGGACTCTATATAAGCCAGAAAGTTAATGTGAAAGTGGGTCGTATGGAGTCGTGAGTGAGCCGTTACAGTCGATACAGACTATGTAAGACGTGTGCGGCTCTGTGGAAGAGAAATGTGTACGACTCGATGCAAGTTAACTAGGGTAGAGTTAACTGGAGTGGACTACTGTCGTTAAAGTCTATACAGCGAACTACAGTGGACTTGAGCCGTTACAGTCGATACAGTCGATGTAAGACGTGGGCGGCTCTGATGTGGTAGACTGGAGTACGACTTGGTTCAGCTTTGGGAGACCTGGAGCGACACTGGGAAGTGTGTCGTTGGTCTGTTCTGTGGAATACGACTCGATGCAAGTTGAGATAAGAGGAATTGCAACGAAGTGAAGAAATGCAGTGCAACGAAGTATAGCTAACTGTAAACTGACAGATATTGTACAGTCTTCTACGCTACATGTTACAGTAATGTTAGAGTTAATAGTCATTAAAGTTATATGAAACTGAAAGTTTAGTCGTCAAGTTCTTTACAGTGTTTTTATTTGTGTGCCTACTAATACTTCTAGCCAGAAGAATCAGAAATACGTAACAATATAAACAGCGTTAGAAAGTGACAAATGAATTTTTTGAGAAGGTCAAAGGTCACTGCAGCACGACGTAGACAGAGGTAGACAGACATAGACAGACGGGTCAGTTTTAGACAAGTTGGTTTCAGCTTCTGTTCCACACCACCCCCCTCACCTTCTTCAACAACAATCGAATGAAACTTTTGATTGAATAAAAAAAAAAAAGTTGTCAAACATCTTGTTATGTTTTATTTCCATTTTGTTCTTCAAGGGTTTGTCTGAAATTTAAAATAGGACGTCAACTATCTTCTTCCATCATCCGGTCCTGAGTCATGCCCCAGGAGCTACAAGCAGAGAAGTTCCTTCTATTGCACAGTGTTTAAACACCAAAAAAAAAACTATAGCAAAGTCAACAGACATATAAATATTTCAGTGTCAACAGAAAGCTTTTATGGTGAAACACATTGCAACATACAAATACATCCGCAAATCTGAAATTTAACTAACAAGATAAAGAAGATAGGTTGTGTTACATAAACTCGCAGTCAGCCCCTGAAGGTTAGTTGTACTCACGCATTAGTTACATATTGAGTCTCACACAACTGCTTTTCGTGTACGTAAAAGGTCATCAATTGACGCCTCCACGAATAATTGTGTTCCAGTCCAATGTTTGAGTGAAACTGTGTAACAGGGAGAGGGGGGACAGGGTCGTATTTTATTTCCAGTACAAGAAATGAACATGTTCGGACCGGAAGTGAAGTATTATGTGTCGGTCAGGGAAGAGTAATTTCGAAGCTGCTTCCGCTCTGTCTACATTGAAGCTAAGAACAGTAACTTGTTGTCCTGTGTGTGTATGTGCATTTGTGTGTGTGTGTTTTTAAAGAAGGGCAAAAGAGATGAAGGGGAGGTCAGTTTTGAAACCCATCGCATACCAGGCTGAAGTGACCTACATTGAGGTTCAACTAACAGGCTCACCTAACTTCTAGGCCACTGGCAAAGTAAGATAACTTCCCCTTGGGATTACAACGGGATTTGTTGGTGCTTTGGTGTGTCGTCCAATGTGTCCCTCGTGTGTCCTTCTTGTCCCTCCCCCCAACCGTGTGTGAGCAAGGAATCAACATGGTCCCAAAAACTACAGGTCAATATTGACACTGTTTTGGCAGTACTAACCGGACATCACTAGGAGATGGACAAGAAAAGAAGAAAAAAAAGGCGGGGAGGGAGAGATAGAAGAGTGGGGGCTTGAAAGAAGATGGAAAGGGGCGATGCGGGCGCAGTATTTCGGTGCAGTGTGTCCGTCAGTGAAAGAAATTATTGTTTTGACAGACGGACGAAAGAAATCTGTAGCTGCCAGGTCGCAGGCCATTAGAGAAAAGACAACTCTTCCAATTAGCACGTACAGTGCACTAAGAACGTAATAAAACAATTAGAATAAATAAAACAGCTACCTCAGCAAATTACATTTTAGAACTCATTATGAACACGACTTCTTCATTTCATAAGCTTCATCCTAATGTGAGATTGCTTTCAGAGAAAACTAATTAAAAGAACAAAAAAACAAAACTTCAGGTCAGAAACTCCAGAGTCTTATGAAGTGCTAACTTTGAACGTAGTTACTTGTAACAGCTTCCTGAAACTTGGGAACATAAAATTGACTATAAAAAAAAATAACAAAACATTTGTTTTCAACAAGATGATACAAATAGTTGTTCGTAATAAGCTCGTGTACACACGAAATAGTCATTACAGAGTCATTCATTGCGTTTTCTCCTTTTGTCTTTGGTATTTAAAGTAATACAAAAGGACGTAAGTCTTGACTGGACAGTAGAGGCAATAGTGTAATTCTCAGAGTTGACTGGACAGTAGAGGCAATAGTGTAAGTCTCAGAGTTGACTGGACAGTAGAGGCAATAGTGTAAGTCTCAGAGTTGTCTGGACAGTAGAGGTATTAGTGTAAGTCTGAGAGTTGACTGGACAGTAGAGGCAATAGTGTAAGTCTGAGAGTTGACTGGACTGTAGAGGAAATAGTGTAAGTCTGAGAGTTGACTGGACAGTAGAGGCAATAGTGTAAGTCTCAGAGTTGACTGGAAAGTAGAGGCAATAGTATAAGTCTGGGAGTTGACTGGACAGTAGAGGCAATAGTGTAAGTCTGAGAGTTGACTGGACAGTAGAGGCAATAGTGTAAATCTCAGAGTTGACTGGACAGTAGAGGCAATAGTGTAAGTCTGAGAGTTAACAAGACAGTAGAGGCAATAAGCAAAAAGAGGCAAAAATTATTTAAAAAAACAACAACAGCAGAGCTATACATTTACAACCATATTTCTCAATACTGTAAGATTTTGTTCCCTTTTCAATATCAAACAAAATTAATTGTTTACCACTATTTGATTACTTAATTTGTTTTTTTTTTATTGAGATAATGTAATGTAAGAAACAGTAAACAAGCGTGGAAAGTTTCAATTTGATCCAAGAATGGGAAGTGGGAGAATCAAATATACAAACATTTTACCAGACAGACAGACAGACAGTGAATTTATACAAGCTTGGTTTAAAATCAAGTTTTTGATCACGCAGTTTTCGCTCTTTTTGGCTGTAAATCTCTAAGTTCATCTTTCATCCAAGGTTTTCAGTCGAATCGGCCATTTGTTATCGTAACAAAAAATTAACAGTTCGCTCCCAATTCAAAAATTGCTGACATGATTGGTTAAGAATAACTTGGACTGGATTGACAGAATTTCTAGTAAATTGCAAATAATCAAATGAATGTATAAAAAAAAATATCCACCTAACAAACTTTAGGTCTTTACGTCTGAAAATGATACACTTTTATATTTTAAAAATTAAAATTCAACTTTTAAACACACACACAAGTAGTAAATATTTCCATGTTTAAATAGAGCAGTTTGAGAGTATCAGCTTTGGTCTGTCCAGCCCAATGCTAGAACAATTTGAGAGCCTCTGCTCTGGTCTGTCCAGCCCAATGCTAGAACAATGTGAGAGCCTCTGCTCTGGTCTGTCCAGTCTAACGCTATAACAATTTGAAAGCCTCCGCTCTGGTCTGTCTAGTCCAATGCTAGAACAATGTGAGAGCCTCCGCTCTGGTCTGTCCAGTCCAATGCTAGAACAATTTGAAAGCCTCTGCTCTGGTCTGTCCAGTCTAACGCTATAACAATTTGAAAGCCTCTGCTCTGGTCTGTCCAGTCTAACGCTAGAACAATGTGAGAGCCTCTGCTCTGGTCTGTCCAGTCCAATGCTAGAACAATTTGAAAGCCTCTGCTCTGGTCTGTCCAGTCTAACGCTAGAACAATGTGAGAGCCTCTGCTCTGGTCTGTCCAGTCCAATGCTAGAACAATGTGAGAGCCTCTGCTCTGGTCTGTCCAGTCCAATGCTAGAACAATTTGAAAGCCTCTGCTCTGGTCTGTCCAGTCTAACGCTAGAACAATTCTTCTACACGTGAACTGCAAAGACTGAACCCAACAGCCTGAAATGTGTTTGAATAGGACAGTGCTCATGTGTTTGCCCAAACGAGGCTCGGCCTGACAAGGGTGTGGACTGGAGTATGTATTGGGGAGTAGAGGGGACCAAGTGCTCCACTTGTCAACTGCACCCAGCGTATCACGGCGGGGTCTCTCACTTCTACAAGGAATACAAATATACTAACAAAACAAAAAGCGGGATTCGATATTGAGTTCTTCCCGTGTTCGCTCTTCAGTTGATTTAGTGTTCTGATCTGGCGGTGAAAGAGCAGAGAGTTGGGCAATATAATCAGATTGACATAAGGACAAGAAGTCAGAACTCAATTCCGTGACATAATCAATATTTATTTAACTGAACAAAAAAAAATTAAGTAAATACCATTTTTTGTATTCACCCCACATAACCACACCTGTATATTACTTTCAAAACTGTTGGGCCTTTTTTTTTTTCTGGTGATTCGTTGTTGGACTTTAATCATACGAAAGTTATTCTGTGTGTGTGTAAGAAAAACTCTAGGATTGATTTACTAAATTTAAGAGAAAAATTACTAATTAGATTAATTTAAAATTCATAACTTCGTTGTAAAATTGTCCTTCACAAGAAAAACAAAGCTGAAGTAAATAAAGTTTAAAATAAGATAAAGTTTGTAAAAGATTTCAAGAGTTGTCTTAAGTCAAGTTAATGTTATCTCCCATGTGAAGGGTTCAACTATCTCATACGTGTGAAATGTTTCTCAAGGATTATGTTTGAAAATCTGTGTTGGAAGAACTCTACGTATGGTATTAGAATATTATAAAGAAAGATTTCTCAAATAAAGTATTTGACTATGTGTTTTATAAACGAACTCTTCACAAACACCTCAATCTTGACATTTCTTTCAATCAATGACAAGTCCGAGACTAGGGAAGAAATGTGCGAAGGGAAAACAAATCGAAAGTAAGATGTAAGAGCCACAGAGTCACACCACCAGCAAAGCTCATTAATAAGATGTAAGAGCCACAGAGTCACACCACCAGCAAAGCTCATTAATAAGATGTAAGAGCCACAGAGTCACGCCACCAGCAAAGCTCATTAATAAGATGTAAGAGCCACAGAGTCACACCACCAGCAAAGCTCATTAATAAGATGTAAGAGCCACAGAGTCACGCCATCAGCAAAGCTCATTTATAAGATGTAAGAGCCACAGAGTCACGCCACCAGCAAAGCTCATTAATAAGATGCAAGAGCCACAGAGTCACGCCATCAGCAAAGCTTATTAGTAAGATGTAAGAGCCACAGAGTCACGCCATCAGCAAAGCTCATTAATAAGATGTAAGAGCCACAGAGTCACGCCACCAGCAAAGCTCATTAGTAAGATGTAAGAGCCACAGAGTCACGCCATCAGCAAAGCTCATTAATAAGATGTAAGAGCCACAGAGTCACGCCACCAGCAAAGCTCATTAATAAAATGCAAGAGCCACAGAGTCACGCCATCAGCAAAGCTCATTAATAAGATGTAAGAGCCACAGAGTCACGCCACCAGCAAAGCTCATTAATAAGATGTAAGAGCCACAGAGTCACGCCACCAGCAAAGCTCATTAATAAGATGTAAGAGCCACAGAGTCACGCCACCAGCAGAGCTCATTAGTAAGATGTAAGAGCCACAGAGTCACGCCACCAGCAAAGCTTATTAGTAAGATGTAAGAGCCACAGAGTCACACAACCAGCAAAGCTCATTAATAAGATGTAAGAGCCACAGAGTCACGCCACCAGCAAAGCTCATTAGTAAGATGTAAGAGCCACAGAGTCACGCCACCAGCAAAGCTCATTAGTAAGATGTAAAAGCCACAGAGTCACGCCACCAGCAAAGCTCATTAGTAAGATGTAAGAGCCACAGAGTCACGCCACCAGCAGAGCTCATTAGTAAGATGTAAGAGCCACAGAGTCACGCCACCAGCAAAGCTCATTAGTAAGATGTAAGAGCCACAGAGTCACGCCACCAGCAAAGCTCATTAGTAAGATGTAAGAGCCACAGAGTCACGCCACCAGCAAAGCTCATTAGTAAGATGTAAGAGCCACAGAGTCACGCCACCAGCAAAGCTCATTAGTAAGATGTAAGAGCCACAGAGTCACGCCACCAGCAGAGCTCATCAGGAACAAAACTTCGCCATTTTGATTGAAGTATTGCATTTTAATGAATAATTAATAATTTCAGATTACGAAATTTCTTTTTTTTTATGCGACATAGTTTCTACTAATTTATCTAAGTAAGTAGAAAAAAATAACTCTTAACAGTTTATTTGATGTGATTGTATGTAAATAAAAATCATTTAAACGACATTTATAATTTGCAAGAAATCTTAAAAGCGAAGTGAATGAAAAGATTTCAGGATGATGATTGACCGAACCTGGGCCTAGGATTTGAAGAGCTGTGAATGGTAGACGTGCCGTTGTCATGGCAATAAGCTATGGGCACAAAACTGGGGCGGATATGAAATGGGGTTCCTAGACCAGAAACCTTTCATACATTATCTAGATTTTGTTTTTCATGGTTTTTGAGTGGAAATTAAGATAGACTGGGACAAAGCGATAGAGAGAGAGAATGGGTAGGGAGAGAGAGAGAATGAGAGATAGAGAGAGAGAATGGGTAGGGAGAGAGAGAGAGAATGGGTAGGAAGAGAGAGAGAGAGAATGGGTAGAGAGAGAGAGAGAATGAGAGATAGAGAGAGAGAATGGGTAGGGAGAGAGAGAGAGAATTGGTAGGGAGAGAGAGAGAATGAGAGATAGAGAGAGAATGGGTAGGGAGAGAGAGAGAATGGGTAGGGAGAGAGAGAGAATGAGAGATAGAGAGAGAGAATGGGTAGGGAGAGAGAGAGAATGAGAGATAGAGAAAGAGAAAATGGGTAGGGAGAGAGAGAGAATGGGTAGGGAGAGAGAGAGAGAGAATGGGAAAGAGAGAGGAATACAACAATGACTCCAATATGGCAATAACAAAAAACAACAAGACATTGTGTTGAAACACTCCACTGAACTAGAACTGTTCAAATACTGACCTAAGTTTAGACATCATAAAGATACGAAACAAACCAAAAACTGCAGAGCGACCAGACCAAAAGATTTCGGTTCAAACAAACTGTAGGAAGCCACTTTTTGAAAACCCAAGGGGAGTCTATTAGCTGACAAAGGCGGTTGGACTAAACCTGATCTCTGAACATGGGGACCGGTAGCATGACGCTTGTCACACCTTGACAGACTGAGTTTTAGTAACTGAACTATGCTACTAGATAGGCCTCAAGTCTGCTGGGTACAGGTGAGGGGAGTGGCAGCAGGCTGGGAAGGTGTTTGAAAGGAAATAAAGAGGACAGCTGGGTAGAAGTTGTTTTTTGACATTTTCTTCAATTCGTTTTTGACTCTGTGTGTGTGTGTCGGTTTTGTGTCTGACTAGGAAGTGAAGGACTACAAGTGACGGGCTACCACTACAATAAAATGTTTGGATCACAAGGAGGGCACGAAAGTACTTACAAAAAAAAAAAAAAGGTTACAAAGACAGTTTGTGTGGAAACACAAACTCAAAATCGGTCCCCGAAGTGATCCACCTAGGCAGGTAAAAAGCAGGTATCAATATTTTCAGAAAGAATATCAGAATGAAATTCTATCAAAGGCAAATGACAGAGAAGAATGGAGTAAGAAAGTTGACAGATCCTGTGTGGTGCCTCAACGCTCCAGCAGACCAAGGGAAGTTAGACGTGAACCTGGCCTAATTGGTGTCTTATAATGAGTATCTAATTGATATAATTGTTTTGTAAAGGGTCAATCTCTTATTCAAAGCCTCAAGGATAAAAATATTTCGTAAAAAAAAATAAAAAAATCCTTTAGTTAGGTGCTATGTTGTTTACGTCCTGTACAGCAGTTTACATGATAATATGGACAATTACTTATTAATTGTTGTTTTAAATTATATTCCACGTATATGCATACTGAATAGATTTTTTCTCTTTAAAAAAAAGTAAACATTTTTTGTCGTGTAAATGTAGTAGTTAGTATGACAAAACTTACTTCACTTAGCAATACAATTGTAAAAAAAAAATTGAGAGAAAATTAAAAACCGTTTGCATGAATGTGTTAGAAATATGGTAAATAGATATGTCCCTTACTAGAGAGCCTCCCGTATTTGTTACTATTAATATTGAAAAGTTGTAAAAATGGTGTATGATTATGAAAAACAAACTGCTTGCATAGTTGATTTTATAAATTAAATTTTTCGCTTTCAGAAAAGAAAAAAAAGTAGTTGTTGCATCAGAACTTTGAAGGTCTAAAATCTAAAATATTATGATCTCGGATTTTCCCTATCTTTTCTAGTTTACGAGATCTAAACGGGACGCACGGACAGACAAAACTAATAGCGTTTATTTCCCGTTCGGGGGCCGCTAAAAATGATACCAGTATAACTGACAAAGTGAAAATTATAGATGGTGTATTCAATTGTTAGTGTGATGTTATATTTGCTGTTGTTTTAATGGTCAGTCATTTTGTTCTGTTTATTCCAAAGGTGGTGTTGTTTTTTTTTTTAAATGGCAAATTGTAAAATGTTCAGTGCAAAGAGGTTATTTTTCTGTCCGTTGATGGGAAGTTGGAAAAGAGACAGAGTAGCTATTAACAAATTGGTGCTGCACCAACTTGTCCTCTTATCCTTCTCTTTCTTGTTTCTAAAGCATCAAGCACAACTTTAAATTAGAGAGATTAAAAGGTTTAGACAAACGGTATCAATTAAATCTACAGGTGCCTCGGATGGATACAGGATGCTAATTAAGTTCAAGGTTGAAAGGATTTTTGTTTGTCACAAAGATTAGATTAACTCCGTTTGTGTGATACACATTTTGAACACGTCAATTCTCTCCCACTTCCCTAGGATCAAAACCTGGCCCCTTTATTCATTGCACCCAACAAAACATTAATCAATTTTTACAAAATTAAACCAATTCATTGGTGGCAATCAATTGATTTTCTTTGATGCAGAAAAGGGAAACAAATATTACATTATTAAGTGATATTGCTGTACCTGTGCGGTTCTTTCCCTTTTATCAACTTTTATTTTTATTCTTTATTTTTTGTTTTTTTTTCTTTGTAATTCTTTAAAGTTGTTGTTTTTAATTTATTACCAATAGTTAAATGACTAATTGTTTGTTTTTAAATTGATCCTTGAGTGGTCAGAGAAAAGAACTAATTGTGCTTGATCCTTAATTGGGTATCGGAGAAACTTGGCTAGACAGACAGACAGAAAGGCGGAGTGAGTTGATGTAAGCTTTGTAAAGACTGTGTGTCCCTGTAGATCTGCTAGCTCTAAACCTAGCTACGGCTCTCTGACATTGTTTATTTGTTAGGACATTAGCATGATCTATTCCTCTTGCCCCAGACCTTTTGTATACACACTTTTTGTTCTATTAGATAAGTATTGTTCTAAGTCCACTGGGCAGACCGTGCAAAGGGGTTTTAAAATCGCGGATTTGAGAATCTGAAGTTTGGTGAGATAATTATTAATTATTAGTTAAGATACCACATTCAATTATTACGTCCCGAGCTAAAAAAGTTTATGAAAAGAAAATGTTGATTCAAAACCAGCCAATAAACTGAACAGGACAAAATGATTAGAACAAAACTAGGAAAATATGGCTTCACAGCTAAACCAATAGAGATAGCCAGTTCCTCTACTTTAAAAAGAGAAAGCCAGTTCCTGTTTCAAACAGAGAAAGCCAGCTCCTCCGTTTCAAAAAAGAAAAAAAAACAGTTCCTTTTTTAACAAACAAAATAAAACAAAACAAATTCCTCTGTTTCAAAAAAAGAAAGCCAGTTCCTCCGTTCCAAAAAAAAGCCAGTTCCTCTGTTTCAGCTGAGAGAACACCGCAGCCTGATAAAGAACAATTGTGTGCTGATAATTATTTGCTCTCTTGCCTTCCACTTGACCGATGCGATGACCCATCAAGTGACCAGCGATAAGACTGACATCTAATCTTGACTCGACCAGTGAGTGGTAGAAGTACGACTAACCTGATCAGTGGCCAGATTAGTGTCAATACATGTCCTTAGAATCTGCCATTTGACTAGAGCTTCGATACCAAAGTGAGAACGGGCGGCCAGGAAGGTGTCTGCTGAACCATCTCATGCTTTAACCACCTTCACATTTCATCCCAACCAGAGCAACAATACGGCATAGGTCACGTTGGGTTTTCCCTTTTCATTTTAACAGACTCCCCAACCCCGGACCAGCATACACACTTAAAAATAATTTATCATGTTTAAACATTTTGTTCAAAGTTATATTTTAACAAACAAAACACATCGTTCAGCGAAGACATGTCAACTGATAACAACTGTCTTGCATGCATTGTTCTTTGACACTGCCACCCTGCATGTCAACACTGAAAACTTACTAAAACGACCAACAGATGTGTCAAGTCTCGTAACGGAGAGAGCTCCTAATCCAGCTTGTCAATTTGCTCTAGATAAGATACAAGGGTGTCGGGGGGACTCGGAATTAGTTTTATGGTTGTTCGAATGTGTGGACAATGCCTTGAACTACCTTGTTTTCTTGTTGACGTGACTTCATTTAAATAATGTAGAGTCTATTTATTTTCATGACGTTATCACGCTCTAAAACATAAGTGACATTATCACAAAGAGTGACATTGTCACATAATATATTTTCACATGACAACTGTTTAGGTTGGTTTCATGTTGGTTAGAACTTGAGACATTATTAGACCTTTGGTATCAACTAGAAATTTATTGCCTAGGAAACAAAAAAAAAAAAAGGAAATAAAACTGAACCATGTTTTGTACTAGCCCTGAGAATTGGAACTTGTTTTAGTCCCCTGACTCTGTGTGTGTGTGTCTGTGTGTGTGACAGTGTGTAATATTAAGAAAGACAGAACTCAGACAGACAGTCAGTCAGTTATTCAGAGACAAACGAAAAATCAAACATTCAGACAAATGGCTAGAAAGACATAAATTGTTAGATAGAGACAGAAAGAAAGAGATACAAAAGAGAGAGACAGAGAGAGAGAGAGAGAAAGAGAGAGAGAGAATAAATGCCATGTAACTACTATTACACCCAGAAAGTTTGTCGCACTAAATTGACATGTATCTGACATTCAATGGTGACATGAGTTTGATCAAAAAAGACATGCCAAGGAATCAAATCTCCCCAGAAACCGCAGTTCACTGAAAGTGTACATTTCACTGTTCAGATAAAATATTCATAGCCATAAAACAAACTTTTTTTTATATAGATTTCTGTTGCGTTGTTGTTATCTCGACATGAAGTCAATGAAGTTTATCTCCCCTATAAGTTTGGATTTCTTTTTGTTTCAACGCCTCCAAAGCTCATGGGTTCAGGTGAAACAAAGGGCAAAGATGTACACGTTTAAAAAAAAAACCAACCTCAAATGGTCAAGAATTCATTCCGGTTTTTCTATTTAACCACTTATTAATTAAACAAAACTATTTAACTAAAAAAAATAATAAAGCAAAATAATGTTTATTTTAAATTATTGGCATCTCAACTGATGGATTATGTAATTCTACCAAATTAACTCCGCCAAGTCACTAAGGCAGTACCACCCCCCCCCTCCCCAATCAATCACAGAAGCGGTTATTTGGTGTTTATTTCGTAGACTGGAGTAAATAGACCCAAACCTCTTGTTGAACACAGGCGCAGAGGACGAAAAGGAAAACAGACCTCCTGCGGACAACGGCTTTGACTGCACGATTTGCGGGAAAAATATGTAGGTCGCAACTGGGTTTGCGTGGTCACTGCACTCCTCCTTAATCTTCGGAATCGAAGACATTGCCGTTAGTATTGATAATAAATACAAATACACAGATGCCACAACACACACACACACAAACGTTGTAAGGTCCCATGCACGCCACAACACACACACACACATTGTAAGGTCCCATGCACGCCACAACACACACACACACACGAGCAAATGTGACCTTCCTATCTGTGGAGTGAAGCATAAACAAGGGGATTATCAACACGCACGAACATACACAGAGCTATACACACAAACACACACTTTATCGATTAGAGTGAAGAAATATGAGTTTCTAAAACTCTACTTTGATAGTATGTGATTTTAACCAACCATCCACAGCAACTTGAAAGATTCAACAAACTACATACTACATACTACTCCTAGCACTACTGTAATAAAGGCCAACCCCATTTCAACAACCGCATTAAGTCTACGAAAACATGGGCCAACCTCAGCAACCACAGTTAGTGCATGCTAACAATGGTCAGCCCAAAACTACCTCAGAAGGGAACGACAGTAACCATCGTATTCTCTAAGGACTAGTTTGACAGTGGGTTTGTGTTGACCATCCCTGACAGGGAATATTGAAACATACCTGTTCTTTTAAGCCTTTCTAAGCTCTGTGCTCAGGATTCAGAGAATTCAATATGAATTAGGCAATAAGATCAAAGCAAAAACCAAACAAGTTTTCAAAGAAAAACAAAAACAGCTGAGTCCTGCTTTATGTATAAAAATATTAAATTTTTTTTTGGACTAGAATGAAAGATTTCGATTTCTCTGTCTTCGTGGAGAAAAAAAATACAGTCTAGAAAAGCGAAGGTAAGAATTGCGAAGGTAAGAATTGCGAAGGTAAGAATTGCAAGTAGATCTAAAGTGTTATCGCCTTTTGAAGTTTTTAATACCCAAATTCTCCAGATTTGCAGCGTTTGATAAACACACCTGCAATTCTGTCTTGTGTTTATACGCAGCGACCGCCGACTGATAACATTGAAGTCAGTATCCCATTGAATAACGAAAGTTTGCTTTCTTTATTGTATACCTAAAATGGGTCGGTAATCAAGATAATTTTTTTTATGCGAACAGTTATCTTTCTTTGTGGGTAGGTGTTAATTACGTGTTCTTTCTCTCCCCTTCCCCCACCCCCCCCCAAAAAAAAAAAAAAACAATTTATGTGAATGATATATAAGGCTTGTCTTCGTGTCCGAAGATTAGTGAGAAATATAGTATTTCCCGTGGCTGCGCAGCTCCAGCTGTGACCTACATATTTTGCCACATCCAGGGCAAGCATAACCATTGTCCGCAGGTGGTCGATTTAGATTTTCTTTTCGTCGTCTGCATTTGTCCTAGGCAGCAGATTTTCTTTTGGTCTCAAATGTGAATGATATGTGTACAATAAAATAATATATATGACCAGGTGAGATTTTAGCTTATGTGAACAATATAAATACCAATAAAATGCATTTTATTGGGAGAAGGTCGGTCCATTTAGCAGGAATTTTAAGTTATTCGGTATCAGGATACAAAACTTTGTCCTCAACATGCGCTGGCAAGCACACAGATATCTCTTACATTAGAAATTTAACGTTCAACATGGACTTGTCTAGTTTCACAATGACCTGGTCAGGAGGCGAAATATAGAACTTAGCGCCTTTTTAAACCGATTCCTCGTTTGGTAAGCATTTACGAAACCGGGCACATAGTTAAATATGCTCCCCCCCCCCCTTTGTGGAACATTTTAGCACCCAATGTCAAGTGATACCAGCTCTAGCCAGAAGTCCTGTACCGTTAGATGTGTGTAACTTAATCCTGGGTACTAGTCCTTGACTATCAGTGCCAGCAGATCTGTTATCTCAATCTCATGCTAAAATACCAAGTCTCCAGTTACTGATGACTATCTTTGAAATGCCAGAGGTTCTCGTGTTACGATTAAGTCCGAAAAGTTTATTTTATGAAATATTATCGAATAGAGTAAATTGAAAATCTTCTCATTTCAATCATCATGTCTAATATCTGAACAGCTCGATCATAGTGTCGCCTCTACTCGAACTTTGCTACAATTAGTGGAGGAAATGCTTACGCAAATATTGTCTTTTTGGAAACAATCATGACTTCATCGTTTTCTAAATTTGTCAAATCAGTTAGAAATGAAATATATTTTCAGTAAAAATCTTGAAATATTTCCAAATAATTGAGAACCATTGCAATAGTCCATCAGAATAGAGAGCTTAGGTTACTTCATTTATTACGACATAAATAGTGACCTAGTCTTCTCTACAACTACAACCTCCAGAAAAAATAACCCCCATGAATCCCAGGAGAGGTTTATAGTAACCCTGGAAGATTTGTGTTCTTTGATAAGAGACTTGAGTCTGAGATAACAGATAGTTTTAAGACTAACCAGATTATTGAATTATATTTTCGTTAGTTCCATGAATGTTTAAGGGAAAACTCATTGACAGCTGCAAGAAGTGATGTGGTCTTTCAATGTGGACATTGTTGGATGACAAGACAGATGCAAACAATAACAAAGAAAAAAAGAAAATATGAAAACAAAACATGGTGGAGAAAAAATTTTTTATAAAAAAGTCAAATACCTAATTTATTCAGCAGTTCAGGTCACGAGGTCATAATATAATAATTCAAGGCATTTTATACATGTATTTTATTTTGGAACAAAAAAAAAAGGGGGGGGGGGCGGGGGAGTGCATTCCAAAAATTATCATAAATCAGAATCAAAACCTTATAAAATATCATTTGGGATTTAAATTTAACGAACAATTACGAGGCGTTGTAGCGTTTGGTTAAGCTCCTGGCTTCATAACCAATAGATCACCAGTTCGAATTCTAGTTCTGAACTTTGGCACCAACCTGAGTCAACCCAACTGTAATCTGGGAACCTGACTTTTGTGGAAGAAATTAAAGACAGTTCGTGGTCAATAAAAAAACGGATGGACCAGAAGCTGTAAACAAGGGTTTACTTTGTGTTTACTTTGAGAACCTACATACATGACAGTTCAACGACTAGAAAGTTAGTTCTCTCCCTTTTGGTACCAACAACTAAAAGACAAAAATGTTGCTCTTGCTACAGTACACTGAAAGAAACAATTAGGAAGAAATTTTAGACCAGTGTTTCCCAAACTGTATTCCGCGGAACCATAGTGTTCCTCGAGGCTTCAATAGGTGTTCCTCGAGGCTTCAATGTGTTCCTCGAGGCTTCAATAGGTGTTCCTCGAGGCTTGAATGGGTGTTCCACGAACTACTGGAATAATTAACTAGTAGGCCACCGCGTGAATGAATCTCCGTAAAAATTTTCAGCAAAGTGTTCCGATAAATACTCAGAATGTGCGAAGTGTTCCGATAATAAACAGGTTGGGAACCACTGGGCCTAGACCTAGAGTTAGAGACTCAATACACTCTAAAGTTTTCCTTACTATCTGGCAATGCTTTTGTTTTCTCGTTCGAATGGCAAAGAATAAAACAACAAAAGAAAAAAAAAACTAAACCATGCAAAGATGAAAACTAGCTTGCAGAGATACTACAACTTCATGGTACCGGTATGCTACTGATATGGAGAAATACAGAAAATGGCCAAACATTCCAATAGAAATAGAGCAAGCCCAGTTGAGATAAAACCCTGCTGGTTGAGTTGACAAGATAGTCCCAAGTTGTTGACCCCTTGCTGGCCATGAGATAGGCTCATTCGTTGACCCCGGGTCGCTGTCCAGTGGAGTGGTGTTGTGCTTTCCTTCAAGTGTGCGAACGTGTGGGGTGTGGAGGGGGCACTGAGAGGGGCGCAGATTACTGGGCAGCAGGTATGGGGTCCTCTAACGCTATCAGGGGCGGATCACCTGGAGGGTGACACGCTAGCTGTAGGAAGATAACAGGACTGACGGACTTGGGCAAGATGTTTTGGTTTTCTTTGGGGAAATAATAGCCAGTGATCCCAGGCCTCTTCCCACGCTGCATACATTCAAGTGTTCCAATAGTGTTATACTCAGGAATGTGCACATTTTCATCATTTATTTTGTAGCTTTAAGTAGAGCCAACATTTCATCATTTATTTTGTAGCTTTAAGTAGAGCCAACATTTCATCATTTATTTTGTAGCTTTAAATAGAGCCAACATTTCATCATTTATTTTGTAGCTTTAAGTAGAGCCAACATTTCATCAAATAACTATTACAAGGGAAGAGACTCTCCTATTACTTTGTATTCACTTTAGAGTGATGGATGGATAGTTCTCAAGGATTCATAGTAGCGTTCTATAGGTCACATTTGAAAAATAAAAGTTTAAATATGAACTGATTAACTAAAATATGTGTACATACTTAATAACATTTCATAATAATAATAAGGCTTGTCTTCGAGTCCGAAGATTAGTGAGGAATGCAGTATTTCCCGTGACTGCGCAACCCCAGCTGTGACCTACACATTCTGCCACACCCAGGGCTAGCATAACCATTGTCATAACTTTGTAATAACATTTCATACTAAAATGATAATTGCTTATTTTTGTCTACTTTGATTTGTTTGTTTAAATTGTAACAAATATTTTCGCCTCTATTCTGGTTTACGGACACACAACTTCTGTTCGTTGAAAAGTGTACGATAACTTTCCTATGTGTGTGTGTGTGTACAGTGTTCCTCAAACTGTGGGATGCAACTTGCTGACAAGAGGAGCTCAAAGGCTTTTTTTTTCAAAGATAAAAAATCGTATCAGTTGCACTATATTTTAACATCCATATCTGACTAACTTCTAAGAAACAAGACTTTATTCTCAATGTTAGACTTTATTCTCAATGTTAGACTTTATTCTCAATGTTAGACTTTATTCTCAATGTTAGACTTTATTCTCAATATTAGACTTTATTCTCAATGTTAGACTTTATTCTCAATATTAGACTTTATTCTCAATATTAGACTTTATTCTCAATGTTAGACTTTATTCTCAATGTTAGACTTTATTCTCAATGTTAGACTTTATTCTCAATGTTAGACTTTATTCTCAATATTAATTTAACATAGTCGATAAATTACGTGGCACCTTTGAAATTAAAACTGACCTACAAATTGGACTTAGGACATTTTCGCGGAAGCGCAAGAAATAAGATCAGTTTAATGCGTTCTTTTAATAACAGAAGCTCAAGTACATGAACAAAACAGGCCCGCTACAAGACGTGAACTAGGCCCGTTACAAGACGTGAACAAACTAGGCTCGTTACAAGACGTGAACAAACTAGGCCCGCTACAAAACGTGAACAAACTAGGCCCGCTACAAAACGTGAACAAACTAGGCCCGTTAAAAGACGTGAACAAACTAGGCCCGTTACAAGACGTGAACAAACTAGGCCCGTTACAAGACGTGAACAAACTAGGCCCGTTACAAGACGTGAACAAACTAGGCTCGTTACAAGACGTGAACAAACTAGGCCCGTTACAAGACGTGAACAAACTAGGCCCGTTACAAGACGTGAACAAACTAGGCTCGTTACAAAACGTAAACAAACTAGGCTCGCTACAAAACGTGAACAAAATAGGCTCGTTACAAGACGTGAACAAACTAGGCCCGTTACAAGACGTGAACAAACTAGACTCGTTACAAGACGTGAACAAACTAGGCCCGTTACAAGACGTGAACAAACTAGGCCCGTTACAAGACGTGAAAAAACTAGGCTCGTTACAAAACGTGAACAAACTAGGCCCGTTACAAGACGTGAACTAGGCCCGTTACAAGACGTGAACAAACTAGGCCCGTTACAAGACGTGAACAAACTAGGCTCGTTACAAAACGTGAACAAACTTGGCCCGCTACAAAACGTGAACAAAATAGGCTCGTTACAAGACGTGAACAAACTAGGCCCGTTACAAGACGTGAACAAACTAGACTCGTTACAAGACGTGAACAAACTAGGCTCGTTACAAGACGTGAACAAACTAGGCTCGTTACAAGACGTGAACAAACTAGGCCCGTTACTAAACGTGAACAAACTAGGCTCGTTACAAGACGTGAACAAACTAGGCCCGTTACTAAACGTGAACAAACTAGGCTCGTTACAAGACGTGAACAAGCTAGGCCCTCTACAAGACGTGAACAAACTAGGCCCTCTACAAAACGTGAACAAACTAGGCTCGTTACAAGACGTGAATAAACTAGGCCCGTTACAAGACGTGAACAAACTAGGCTCGTTACAAGACGTGAACAAACTAGGCTCGTTACAAGACGTGAACAAACTAGGCCCGTTACTAAACGTGAACAAACTAGGCTCGTTACAAGACGTGAACAAACTAGGCCCGTTACTAAACGTGAACAAACTAGGCTCGTTACAAGACGTGAACAAGCTAGGCCCTCTACAAGACGTGAACAAACTAGGCCCTCTACAAAACGTGAACAAACTAGGCTCGTTACAAGACGTGAATAAACTAGGCCCGTTACAAGACGTGAACAAGCTAGGCCCTCTACAAGACGTGAACAAACTAGGCCCTCTACAAAACGTGAACAAACTAGGCTCGTTACAAGACGTGAACAAACTAGGCCCGTTACAAGACGTGAACAAGCTAGGCCCTCTACAAGACGTGAACAAACTAGGCCCTCTACAAAACGTGAACAAACTAGGCCCGTTACAAGGCGTGTTGCTACACACGAGAATGACTAGGAACCAACCCATACAAATGTACTCTACTAGTACTACTGCATCGAATGACTCTTACTGTGGTCCCGTCCCACCCTTGTTCAATTAACTTGACCTGAGCTCTTCTTACTGGGAGAAACAAAAAAGTGCGCTGTGGATGGCCTTGAGAATGATTTTCTGAAGGTCAGAGTGCAGGAATACGCCTTAAAAGCAATAAGCAGCACTCTCCAAGACAACTAGCTGTCAAAAAGGTGCTAGAATGTAATTTAAAAAAGAAAAAATTGGTATGTGTCCAGGATAGTCCATAGTGCGGAATCAAAATAGAATCAGATAACACTAGGATATTTTTAGCCGTCAATGTCCATGTGGCGTCAAGTTTACTGTTAATGGGGTTATAAATAGCAGCTAAGGGAGGATAACTCTTTTAGCTGTTTATCCTTAAGGATCTTTCTGAGAAAGAGAAAGTTGGGGGAATGGGGATTAAAATATTTTTAGAAAAATAAATTGCCATTAACCTAATTATACAAACTCGTTGAATTGTAGTTACTATGTGAAAAGTTTTGTTTTGTCTGATAAGATATTTAAGCTGTTTACAACATCTTGCTACAGAGTTCTCTTTCCATACATTTCCATGATAATTTCAATTATAGTTTCCACTATCTCTATATCCAGATATATGTAAAAAAATAAAAAGAGTAGTGGACAGCTGGTCAACATTAGGTACATACCACATATAATTTGTATTATTTTCGTTTTGTCTCGTACCCTCCTATAGACAGGCAGCATGTGGTCCACGTCCCGTAATTTGCATGCAACCTGAATTTCTTATCTGTGAGTGACCCTCAGACCATCAGGTGAGAGAGCACCATAGCCTCCCCTTCCTGCACAGTTCAGTATTATCTAACAGTTACTAGAGAGACGGTCATTGCTAAAGATGATTTCAACTTTTTCTTCTGTATCTTTAGAATTAATTTGTTTTGATTTTTTAAATTCTTATTGAGTATATGACAAATGATCATTAGAATTGTTTGGAATTGTCCAGTATGATAAGGTCTGACATTAGAATTGTCCAGTATGATCAGGTCTGACGGAATGAAAACTTAAAAAGACCGCCAGTGGACAACAGCTTTGTCTTCACAAGTAAGTCAAAAGTGAAAGTTTCCCCTTCAGATCTTTGGGGCAGATAATGTAAAGGTCATTTGTTTCTTATGGCAAATGGTTAGCGAGCAAAGTGTTATGTGGTCAGCACAACGACCAACCGCCTTTACTTTACCCAACATAAATCTATTAGGGTTGGGTGGATTCATTTGCGTCCTTAAGATCCCTAAAAAATAATTTTAAAATCCCAGTCTTTAAGCAAGATTCGAACCAGGGACTCTCAGTTCAGACGTAATGCGCATCACCATTCAGCCACCATTATTATAATCTTATCAGATCTTAGTTAACTGTAACTTCTAACAAATAGTAGCTTAGACTTATTTTCTAGTAAACTAACTCACTACATATTTATTCATTATGCTATATGTTTTACATTAATTAGGACTGAGAGGAATTACGATGAATATTTCCGTCAATGTAAAACAGTCATGTTTGAAACCAAGAAGTATTATAAATATGCTTGACTCTGTGTATGTGTGTTCTGTTTGTAACTAATTGTATGAAGTACTATTTACCTTTTGGTCTTCTACAACTTGTTCTGTTTGTGTAATCCTGCTTGTTTACGTCATCACTTCTTGTGCTGTTTCTTTCTTTCACTTTCACTAAAGAGAAGTACAGTCACATGATGGGTTCAGTTTTAAAGGAAGATTTAGCAGTGACCTCATTAAAGATCACACAATGTCTTCATCAAATTAGATTTTATCTCCTAAGAATTTTTTTTGGACTGTAATTTTTTTCCTAGACTCCTTCTTTTCGGGAATGTCTGGAAATTTAGACTAGGCGTTAAGCTTTGTTTCCTTACAAGGGGAAGTAATTCACAGGCTGTTTCGTCTGCCTTGATGAGAAAATGATGAAGTGGGTAAGAGCCAGGATCAAACGTTTGTCATCTGGGAAAGAAAGGGAGACAACTGTTGATGTCAAATTGAAAACAAAACAAAAAAACACATCTCTTTCTCTCTGTCTGTCTGTCTCTCTCTAGAGTGTAACAGGACCAATATTACTTTTTATGATAGGAGAGCTACTATAATGTGTAGTTTTGAATAAGAACTACGCTCCATTGAAAAACATATATCACTAAAATAAAGTAAGAATGGAAAGAAATAAACAAGATATAGTATATATATATATATATATATGCATATAAATATATGATAGTATAAACATAGTAATATATGAACTAAGGCAAAAGACCTATAAAAGTAGGTCCTGTTAGTGCGAGCTCAGTCTCCGGACTAATAGACCAATGTATATGTAAGACTACTGAATGAATGAAACCTGCGAATACCGAAATTCAAACATTTCTCTATTCTACATACACGACAATTATAATCACAACTTGTTTTTTTCTTTTATTGATGTTTATTAAATAAATATTCTAGGTTACGCTCTGTGTAACGGAAGGATACGTGTTCAAACCTCTCTTGGAAATGCTCAATAACTGCACAATGTTTTCAACATGTGTTCACACGCGCACAGCTCACGGGCACCCAGACCTCCCACTCAATGTCATGGCGGCGAAGATAGGACAGCGACGATTGGTTGATTTCATAACAACGGGAATTCTTGGCCTAGTCTTTAATGTAAGGTAGCAATGGCGACACAGATTGTATTGATCAAATAAACTGCTTCAAATGTAAACCACTACTTATATAGGAAGATGGTGAAAATTAGTGAAAGAAGATGTTTAAGGAACAAGACAAAAAACATTGGTAGTTTCAGTGCCGTTTTTTTTTAAATCATTTCACTGAATTTCAGCTCATAAATAGAGCATTGTACATGATTTTGTTTACAATAGTGAAGCACAATATTATGTAAGTCAAATGTTAGGGCACCGTGGCTGAGTGGCTAAGCGCTTGGCTTCCGAACCTGGGGCTCTGACTTCGAATCCCTGTGAAGACTGGAATTTTTACATTAGGAATTTTTAGAGCGCCCCTGAGTCCACCCATTTGTAAAAAAAAATATATATATAAATGTCGGAACTACTAATGACCTAAAACTAGTTAGCAGTAGATCGTCTATGGATTTATGTGACATAATATTAAAAATAAATAGATGTGCAGTGAACATTTGTTGTTTTGTTATACGCGATAATACTACATCGTCAGAATCTTGATAAGACGACCACCAACAGGCTTTGTACAAAATTAATGACAGGTTACTGGCTGATTGCTAAATTATTCATTTTGTTTTTAAGACATATATGAGACATTCCAAAGAGGATTTCATATGCCGGAGTTTCATAAAGACATGATCTAATTGGCTGAACATTTTCTTCGTTTTATGAACTGAATTTGCTCTAACACTGTTGACATTTAGAATGTTTCTCATTAAGGTTAACATTTAACCTTTGTGATTAGCATATCAGGATTAACTAGAATGCTATCCTTGTTTCTACTTTTTTTTTAGTCTACCGACGTGCTGACAACAAAGTCAAGAGAAGACCACTCCAGATTTCAAGGTGTTGATGCCATTGCTGAGTTATCTTCGTGATTTTGAGAGAAGATTAAAACCGGGGACAGGTTGAATCAGGGATCAAAAGGGCGAGAAGAAAGGGTGGGGGGTGAAACGGATGGGGGTGACATTCTACACCCCTGATCCACCCCTCCTGGACCTTGCTTCCACATCTCAATAATGTGAATCCAAGCTTGACTAGAGAAGAAGGTTATGAATAGAAGGGAAGCCACGAATCAAAGTTCAGATCTAAACACAAGTATTGAGACCTGGGGAGGACATAAGGACTTCTTTTGTTTTGGCAGTTTGCAGAGGGGAGGGAGGGTGCTGCGAGTAGAGATTTAACAGTATTAGGTGGAGGTGGGAGTAAAACGGTGCAGTTTATATAGATAGATCCACAATAAGAGTTTAGATCCACAAAGAAAGTTTAGATACATATATACACAATAAGAGTTTAGATCCACAGATCCACAATGAGAGTTTAGATAAATAGATCCACAATGAGAGTTTAGATCCACAATGAGAGTTTAGATAAATAGATCCACAATGAGAGTTTAGATAAATAGATCCACAATGATAGTTTAGATAAATAGATCCACAATGAGAGTTTAGATAAATAGATCCACAATGAGAGTTTAGATAAATAGATCCACAATGAGAGTTTTGATAAATAGATCCACAATGAGAGTTTAGATACACAATGAGGGTTTAGATAAATAGATACACAATGAGAGTTTAGATCCACAGATACACAATGAGAGTTTAGATACACAATGAAAGTTTAGATAAATAGATACACACTGAGATTAAGTTAAGGACGTTCAAATGGACATAAGTAGTTGCTAATGAAACTAAGACTTGAGTTCTATTAGCGATGAGACGGAATATCGCCTGATAGATTCATAACTCTACACCCATAGTTGCTTCTATTTGAACCTAATCTCAGCCTAACTCTCTACAGGAGGTAGTGGACTCATGGCACTGTCAAGGCACTTTGGATATCACATTGTTGTAGTTTGTGGATATCACATTGTTGTAGTTTGTGGATATCACATTGTTGTAGCTTGATCTTTTTGTTTCATGTACAGCTCCTAGTTGCAATGCACGCGGGAAGTCAGCTCATATTTACAGTGCTAGGAGGTCGAACCCAGATAAATGTGTTAAGTATTCGGAGACTAACCCCATTCCCAAACTCGACCTCAATAGATATGTTGTGTTACCTCTGATGGGGTGGACACCCTAGTGGAAGTAGGACTAACAAGCTAGGAGTAGTCAATGTGTTAACCACTTAATGTTTTAGCTAGCCAGATGATCTAGATCTAGTATTTCAAATATGAAGAAGTTAATTTGCTTTCAAAAATATCCCTGCAATTAGCACTGTAAGCGGCTGCAACTATTTTAATGCCAGTGGAAATAATGAAGTGAGAAAATGTAGCGACGGAAACGTGTCGCTATTTTCATTGGATTCTTTTCCATTTCATTGTCCCATGAGTTTATTAAGACAACGTTTCACAATGAACCATCAAGTCAAGAAACTCTCAAGTACAACATTTTGTGTTCCTTCACCATAACTGTCTCGAGTGTTGACATTGTCTGAAATAGTTTACTAGACGGTCTCCTTCTATAATGCATAATAATAATAATAGTAATAATAATAATAATTATTATAATGTATCTTTTTAAATTAAGTTGAAGATATTAGATCTATGTAAATAAAGTGAAAATATAATTGTGTGTATTCTATTTAGACCAACTAAAAAGTGTATTCTAACACAGGCATTGTTTGAATTAGAAATACGGTATTCAGTACAACATCTAGTACACTACAATTCAACAATCCAGGCACGTCTGTTATACTGACTTGTGTACATGAACTATAACATTTCTTTCAATTTATTTTTAATGAACATTTGATTTATTGCATACATGGATGAAGACAAGTTTATAATAGTGAAGTCTAATACATGTATCAAATCATAAATACAAAAACTGTTATGTATTATACATTTTATTTTCACTCATCCGAATTATTAGTTTTATATTTAATTCTAAAATGTAGTTTTTAGACAGTGAAACTATTCCAAGCAAAGGTCTTTCTGAACAAAACATAAGATAGGATGTCACTGAATAGGGAACCAGACTTATAAGTCTGTACAAGAGATGACACAACTTTTAATCAAGTATTTGATATCACGTCAGATGTGTGGAGTTGCTGGTTTAGAAACAGCCAACCGCTAGCTGGTTTAGAAACAGCTGACAGCTAGCTGGTTTAGAAACAGCCAACCGCTAGCTGGTTTAGAAACAGCCGACTGCTAGCTGGTTTAGAAACAGCCGAGCTGCTAGCTGGTTTAGAAACAGCCGAGCTGCTAGCTGGTTTAGAAACAGCCGACTGCTAGCTGGTTTAGAAACAGCCGAGCTGCTAGCTGGTTTAGAAACAACCGAGCTGCTAGCTGGTTTAGAAACAACCGAGCTGCTAGCTGGTTTAGAAACAGACGAGCTGCTAGCTGGTTTAGAAACAGCCGAGCTGCTAGCTGGTTTAGAAACAACCGACGGCTGAGTTAAAATGTTAAGGCACATAGAGAAGCCGTAAAACTAGGTTGCCTTTAACTCAACCGTGGGCTACGTAAGGGACACAACCCACCCGTGACCTAACAGTGACGGGAATATTTAAAAGGTTCTCACTCCACAAGACGAGCGAATCCAGATCTTTCGACTGGTGAACTATTTGATAGTATTAGTTTGTTTATTATTGCCACATTGGGGAGATAAGCCACCCACTTACAATAAATATGTCACAAGTATTTCTGCATTCTCTTCTAATAAAACATGGAAACAAAAGGGAGTTTCTTTTAGTTTTTTCTTCCAAAGTATGTTATTACCTCCCTCTGAGTAAATATAATTCACAAAGTTGAGAGAAACCAAACGAGGGTGATTGTTAAAAGTCCCATTTGTATGCTTTCAATCTAGAGACTAAATAAAACATCATGAAGCATTAGTTGGAACAAAAAAATAAGCGGGGAAACAAAAAGATGTGCATTTCAACGGTTGTCTTCCCTTTCGTTCCCCAGGCCACTCTCCAATGGTCTATCACTAGATTTGTTTTTAAGTTCAGAGGAAGCGAGGAGGGTTGTGGTGGGGAGGAAAGGCTAAAACCGACACCCTCCTCCCCTGTTTTTGATGATTCTGAGAACTTATATAGACCTGCTCCAGACGCTGACATTTAGATTGGGGGAGAGAGAAGTTGGTGCGCGCGTGTGTGTGTGTGTGGCGGGGACAACACAATAGATTAGAAATATCACAAGTATAATATAGAGCTGACATTATTAACTAAGTATTTACACAAAATGTGAAAGCATCACCCCTGGATCCGCCGCCATACAAGAATGTTTGATTACAAGGGATATAAGATCTGGAAAAGGAGGGGGAGGGGACGTATGTGACGTTCTGAAGGCAGGTCATTACGTCCTAGTCTCTGCTGGAGGTGGGAAGCGGTAGGTTTCTAAATATTGTATCATGTGACAGAAATGGACAGAGTGTATACTAATCTGAAGCTTCAATAATACAAATAAGTCAATAATAACATGATTAAAATAACTTTTGGCATTTCTATAAATCAGTTTTAATTGCCTTTGTATCGCAGTTGTGCTTTGTGACAAATTATTAAACTTGTTATCGAGCCACCAAGTTTTGTGTGTATCCAAAAATACTAATTAAGTATCTTCGACTATGACTTACGCTATAAATAGTACCATATAGTACATTGATCCACCACTCCTCGCTTTAGTTGCAAAACCTCAACTCAAGTTTTTTGAGACCGTGACGAGACGGGAGGGGGGGGGGGCAGGTATGTCATCAAAATATGAGCATCATAGCTGGTGTGATGAATAGCCTTGTCACAAAACATGTCACCTACAAGGTGTGTCACGGACACGGCAATGCATCTCCCCATCGATAGTATCCACTCCTGGATACCCCCCCCCTTCTCCCAGCAAGCCGAGTCTAATACTTCATTCCAATTTTATTTTGTTAGTTTTATGGCTTAGGAAAATGTCATTAAACTGTAACTTTGATGGTGACAGACTGGGACGCTGGTAGACAGACACATCAACAGGCACACACACACACACACACACACACAAAGAAAGACTTGACAAAAACATCGAAAGCCATCTATCACTTGTCACAAGTGTGACTTAGAACGAAAAACAAACCTGAACAAAGTCTCGCACTCAGTACAAGGAATGTTAGTACAGAACAGAATGATGTCTCATTATAGAGCTGCAAGTGAATAGAACATTTGCAATGGCTGATGGACGGAGACAATACTACGCCCTCACAAAAAGGTTCTTAAAGGCTTTTAAAACAATCTGTCTAAATCAACTAAATGCTTTACAAAAATAGAATCAGTGTAAAAATAATCAAAACAATATCACCCGAAACTGTGAAGCAGAAATGTCAGTATATACTTCAGAAGACTGTTGCACTAACCCTCACAACGGATATTTATCCTACAAGTATCAGAGAATGTCTAACAGCTCATGATTACATCACTTATTGAAAAAAAAGGGATTCTCAAAAAGTTTGAAATAAATTTGTTTTGACAAATTCGTAGTGTTAATGAAACGAAAAGCCTGATTTGAGCTAACCAAATGAACCTTTTCTAAGTATATGTGTATATAGAGGTTTAATTATGAATTTCTTAAAATAGTATCAGATTGTTAAGGTTATAATAATTTGAATAAATCCAGTTTGGTTTTATCTTCAGTGTGACTTAGAACGGTGGTAAGTCTCAATGGCTCTTAGAATGACTGTCATAAAAACAAATATCAACTAGTTCCTCTTTATTTGGTTTGCCGGGGGAAAAGATCTAACTCTGACACATACTTATATAGGTCTGTGACATGAAGTGATCACAGTAAATCCTACGAGCTCATAGTAAGTATCCCGCGCTATACTTTTAAAAAATATAATAAATTAAAGCATTTTATAAATTATATTTGGTTTCCACATATATTCTTGTATTTCTGTCATTAAAATATTTGTATTACCAAACAACGCGGACTGAAGAATGAATGTTGTCTGTTATTCGTTTGATCTAATCGTTCATTCTGCACTCTATCCAGAAGAAATGAAGAAATTAATTGTAGATAAAATAAATGAGAAATGGACGAGCTCCCATCCAAATCACAAGAAAGATGATGCTTACTATAAGCTATCCCGACAAGACCAACGTCTAATCTTTCGACTCAGGACCGGACACGACAGAATGCGACAACACATGTTCCGGAAGCTCAAAATTGGAACCAGTGAAATCTGCCCATGTGGATTATCACCAGAAAATGCCGACCACGTCCTCCAAAACTGCTCTCTCTACCAAGAGGCCGTATAAGACATTGGCCCCAAATCACCCCAATAGAAAGAAAACTATATGGAGAGCTCCCGGATTTGGAAACCACTGCGCAGTTCATCTCATGTATTGGTCTAGTCATATGAACACTCCAACATAACAACGAGAACGATGAAGAAGAAGAAGAAGAAGTTCATTCTTGACTGAAAAATAACCATTGTAGTTTCACTATTATTATTATCATTACCATTAAAAGGTAAATTATTATTATTTATTAGTTCTAGTACCTTTTTATTAACATTTTATCTGATACCATGAACTATAATTTACATTTTAAAAGCCTACCATCCATATAAGTGAAAATATGTCGGAACAATTTTGTCGAGAACTACTAAAGATATTTTTTTGTTGTCAAGGATTTATAACATGACGCCGTAAGAATACAATGCAAACTGAATATAGGCAAGTGAACTTTCAGTACTAGATAGTAGATTGAAGGCAGTTTGTTGCCTAAAAGTTGACAAACATGAGAGTTGATTGTTGATGATTGAAATATAGACTCAGTTGTTTTCAATTAAAGTATGACAAATACTTTTACTGTGACAGTTATTTCCCTTATTCGATATCAAACAAAATAATTAATTATCAAAATGTATTGACTAATTGGTTACTTTTTTTTATTGATTCATATCTTGTCCATGCCAATGAATATGTGTGCAAACTTTCCACAGGACCCGAGAGGGAGAACTAATGGGAACAATTTATATAAGAGAACAAAACCCTACATATTTAATAATATCTTTGAATACTGAAGGATTCATTTCTCTTATCATATCGGTATCAAACAAAATAATTAATTACCAGTTATTAATTGACTAATATGTTATTTATTTTTAAACTCATTCATTTCTTGTCTATGCCAATGAATAATTGTGCAAACTTTCCACTTGATCCGAGAAGAGGTGTGGGAGAAATAGCGTGTACCAAGTCTGTACCAGACAGAGTAAGTTGATAGAAGCTTGGAAACAAAAACAACGTTTTGATGCTGGTTAGTTCACTTTGACTAACAAAATCTTGGCTGCTTCAAGTAAAAGATGTTATAAAACGTATGTATACCTGGAAGTATTGTCAACAGTACAACTCAGATTCAGAAACTATAAGCAAGATTGGAACAAATGACTCAATCACTGACCCCCTTTCTCCCCCATCACGGTCAATCCCACGGGCGTAACATTACGTCACATTACATGGACAATAGTGTAGTAATCATGATTGTAACACCACATTCAAGACCTCAGTGGGGGTCACTACAAATCAACAGGGGCATCAGCGGGGCGCCACAGCTCAACAGGGACATAGGCGGGGCGCTGCGAATCAATCTTCTCCACTTGTTTTTATTTCATTTCGTGTCGGTCTCTGGTGTGTGTGGTCCGAGGACTAGCACTACCTAGCCTAGGGTCAGCACTGGTCAGTAGTTCTCTGTGTTGTTGGCATTTATATAGTCTGTCTGTCGTCTCCCTCCCGTGGCGTTTTTCTTGTCTCCTTTTCTCAGGGTGAAGGTGGTCAGCCGGAAACTTTTTTTTTTCATCATAGAATCTTCCAAGACGTTTTGGTTTTATTGTGGTCATGCCAAGACGTTCAGTGGTCACCCTATTGTTAGGTATAGACGCATTTAAATGCCACACTGTTCACATCATGATGTCAAAGAGACTCAATGTCACTTGATGAAACTTTCGTTTTAGTATTTGTCTCATAAAATAGTAGACTTCACGTGATTTTTTATTTGCCAAAGAAAACAAAAATTGCAAGATATGAATCTAGTTCTCGATCGAATCTAATATGGTTTCATGTGTTCAGATGTTGATGGAAAGAAACTGTATCGCGTTGAATGGTTTACTTATTAAAAGAAATGAGTAATAATGGCGACCGCTTCATTGTCAGTTTTACAAAGTAAAACAAAACGTTAGAAAGTGTACATTGTACATGAAAGTGTGTACAAGAAGTTCTTACTTGAAGTCAACAATGACAATAAGAACTTCACTTGTGTTGGTGTAAACTATATGCACACATGTAAATCTCGTGTTTTTGTTTTGTGATGACAGTAGAGCGTGAAGTTAACATTGAACACAAGAAGCATTTAGATCTTCATCTTCAGAGGCTTGAAACAACTAGTGTGGCCTCGCTTATTATTATAATTTCCAGGAGAATGTGTATATTAGATCTAAACTCTAAAGCTTGTTCTTTGTTTAGCTCACTAGAAGACATATACGATACAGACTTTAGAGTTTGGACAAATATTCATTAGAGTGACACCAGTGGCCGGTGTACGTTAGGAGGTAGTCTCTTTTCATTTCAGTTTTCATAGTATAATTATAGGTCAAATATAAAATGAATAATTTAGATAAAAAAAATCTAGATTCTAACAATTATTAAGCTCTGGTTACACTAGATTCTAAGCTCTGGTTACACTAGATTCTAAGCTCTGGTTACACTAGATTCTAAGCTCTGGTTACACAAGATCTAGAGCTAAACTCTACATGATCGTCTTTTTTTAGAGACCTGAATTAAGGATAATCATAGATCTTAACATCTAAATCTATTAGTTAAGATCTAGATTTAGATATAAAGTGAAAGAGTTTTGAGTACATAGTTTTCTAAGACGGCCAGGGAACTGCTAGGTCACGATGCTACATACTCTATAGAAGGACGTACTCAAAGTTTGTCTAAAAGTTTCTGAGTGTCAAAAGTCTACAGAGAGTCTATGTCAACATTAGGAAATAAAAACACGATTTTAAAGGACAATAAAGTCAGTGATCTAACAATAAAGTCAGTGATCTAACAATAAAGTCAGTCATCTAACAATAAACAAATAACAAAGTCATTGATCTAGCAACATGCCAACATGGAGAGAAAAACACCATGACAAAACAAAAAGACACCCTGTCAACTGAGGCCGGTGTTTGTTTAGACAGCACACAATCAACAAAACACGAGGATCACGTGTAAACACGCGTAGGTAACAACCCTGGCACACACGTCTGACAGGCAATCTTACCTTTCATCTAGGGCTAGTCCACCAGTCCACTCGACCAGTGTCAATAAGAGGTCCAGGTCAAGACTTATCCAGACGAACAACACGTGTATGAAGTATCCCTCTGTCCTCTTCGATCAATGGAGGTCACTTAGCTTGTAGGTCCAGCTCAGCCTACTGACCACTTAGATTTTGAGTAGCTGTTACGAGTTAACCCATTGTTTATTACCATCATTTTAAGTGGTCATCCTAATTGACCTAATATAATACGAACATATATAATACGCAACTGAATCTGTGTTTTAGATATTTCACTTGAGGCCCTGGTTCATGTATTTTTTTTCCTTCGTTTAAATCAAGTAATTAGATCTAGATCAGATCCTTAATAAGTTGACGTAGATCTAGCTCCAGATCTAGATGTACATAGTCTATCTGATAGATTTATAATATATATTATTATATAGGTTCTAGATCTAGGTCTAGATAGTAGATCTATGAAAAACATAAAACATCACACCAAAGGCGGTTGTTATTTTTTTTTTACCACGGATCCAGTGACTCTAATTTTGATCTAGATCTATAGCTAAACATAGATAAGATAGATCTATCGATAGAATCCAATTTTGAATACAAAACAATAAATCTAGATCTTGAGTCAATAATTAGTATAGATCTAGATTCTAGATAGTTCTAGACGCTAGACTAGTCACTAGACTATCTCGGTCAATCTAAATCTAAATTATTCTAAATCGCAGAAGAATCACAATCACAGGTAATGGCACAGATGTATCTTAATGAATGTAATCACCAGTCCCGAACAAACATTTCTAATCATAATGTAACTAAACATCCAAGTAAAAAAAAATAGGTGTTACTATAAACTAATCAACACAAGTAGATGTAGATCTAACACTGAAAGAATTATAGGCTCCTTTACTTCATAAGGGAACTGTTCCGTGTTTTTTTTACTAGGGTTGAAACGTGTGTGTAGCCGATCCACGGCTCGGCCAGCGATTGTACCGTGGACGGAGACACTGCTAGCACCGTTTCTCCCTCCTCCACACGGCATACAAACAGTTCGCCACTAAAACGCTTCGCGCGGCATTCACGCCTCTCAAACAGTTGAATGACGAGCCAGCAGTCGAATAGTGTGTGGGGGGGGGGGGGTCCAGGAGGAGGGGCGGGAGATAAGGAGGGTTACCTTTTGAAGAGGAAAATTATAGACACACGCACCAAAATTCCCGGTCTCTCTCGTATTCGCTTCGCTATGAAATGTTCCAGAGGGTACCGTCTGCTACAGACGATGTACCGCGCGAGCCGTAAATCTACTCTGTAAAAAGCGTAGCAGGCAACGACGACTCAAAGAATCGAGGAAAAGACAAGCATATGTTCAGAATTTATTAGTAGGTGCGCACTCAAAGGAGAGTGTTTGAAATGCAGAAAGAGAAAAAGGGGGGGGGGGGTAGCCATTGGGGAGGGGCGATGAAATGCTAGGAAACACGAGTTAATTAAATTTATTAAACAGGAGGCAAAGGAAACTTTTTTCTTTTTATTATTCGTGTTCATAAGCTAGTGGCGGGGACTGCTATTGTTTGAAGACAGGACCGTCGTCCCTGTTGTGTAAATACCTACAATCTTTGTGTTTTGATGTGTATTAATACGAAGAGGGGGGGGGGGGGTTATGTCCCAACAGTCAAAGTTAAAAACACGCGGTAAAGTAGGTAACAAAACAGTACTCCTCTACGCACACACACACCAGGGGCGGACTGGGTGTCAAAATTTCTATATAATCCGGCCCAAATTGTATATCCTATGTTGGGCATACATATATAGGCTTATCTGTCCACAAAATCATGTTAAATTTGATGATGTGTCGATAACGGTACACATGCCTACAGTGAAATCTATGGGCTTTCTGTGGATTTGTAATCTCTAAGTGTGAATACCCTAAAAGGATGAAGCCTACAAGTAACAATGTCTACGGATGTAGGCTCTGACATTATGTCGGAAAATATGTTGAGTTTAAATTAATAATACACTGTCCAGTCTGTAGATTTTTTTAAACGACTCTCAAAGGGTCACCTTTGTTGTTATAATATATATATAATGTTATAAAATTTTTGAAACAATTTCATACGCATCATTCGGCCCATTGGGTACCGGACAACCGGGCATTTGCCCGGATGCCCCTGACAGAGAGAGAGAGAGAGAGAGAGACGGTCAGACAGAGCAAATGACTCTATGAAGTAGGAACACATCACTGAAAATCTTGGGCTCAATGTTGAACCTAATTTTAAAAAAAATTGAGGTTGAACCGGTGGGGTGGGGGGAGGGTTAGGTGGAGAAAAGGAGGGGCGGCCGAAAGAAGATGTATAAAATCATTTCTCTTCATATCAGCAGTCGAGTAAGAAATATATATTTAAAAAAATAATGAATTAAAAAGAAATACTTTTTGACAGTTAAAGCATGGTTAAAAAGGGGGGGGGGGGGGAGCGGAATAAATGAGACAACAAGGGTTTGATTTGGTTTGCTTGCTTGTTCATTCTCCAATGTCTTGTTTTGAGTGTAGCTAGAGCAAGAAAAACAAAACAAAGCTTATATTAAGTGTCATTGTATCAATTAGTTTGGATCAGTCTGGGTGACATAGACATAATAAATCTGTGCGATAGAAATATTTTTACCAATTGTTTTTGTTTAGCTTTTAGCTTTCTCAATGCGCTATGATCCTATCGCTTATCTGGACCAGTTTTGTGTTGTCAGGTAATTGTGCGAAATTTCAGCTTTATCCGAAATTAGGTATGGGAGAAATAACGTGTGCAAGCTTTTTACCAGACAGACAGACAGATAGAGTGAGTTGATATAAGCTTTGTAGAGAACCTAGATATAGTAAAAAAAAAAAAAATGTGTTTTTGGTCTTATTGGTGGAAACATTCTGGCAGCTCGTAACATTCTTTGTCACTTTCAGCCACCTTCCATATGTCCACTAGCAAATTGCGATCAACTGACCAACAGCCTACAAACATCTGTCTTGACTATCTGTTGCATTGTATAGATTACATTAAACATAATTAAAAAAATGAACCGTTTAATGTTGTAACTTTTGTTTTCTCACCTAAGAGAGTTATCGTTCATGTCAAAGGCCTCGAGAAAAAAAAAACAACTAGTCTAGTTTTTACACTGAGTTGTTTTACTCTAAACCCAGGTCTTGGATTTTATTGGAGACCCAGGTCTAGACTTTTATGTGGCAGATTGCAGTTAATTGAAGCAGGCTATAAAATATGTACTTCAATTATTTCTCTACACCTGTGAGCTCACCCAATTTAGATTATGTCTACCTGCGCGAAGAACGTCAAAGTCTCGCTACACTATTTGGCACCTAAATATTATAAATCACCCAAACTCTAGGTGCACAGTTTTTACAGTCCGTAATGAAATTTTGTTTTTGGTGCACTAACCGTGTGCACCAGACGCCATTTATATACAACCTATTTGATGTCTATATCTTCATTTCTGCCTATGCAGATGTATATGTCCACAACTTCAAAGGCGATTTTGTCCACAATCTTAAAGGAGATCCTGCCAGAGGTAATTTATTTGCCTCCAAATATCTCTTTTCATTTGATTTTGAAAAAAGTTTTCAATTGGGCATTTTTCGTTTCATCTGTATATATAGAGGTAAAGAGAGACCGACAGACAGTCAAACATAGAGACAGAACGAGAGAGACAGAAATGTATTTCAAGTCTGCACATTATCTTTTCGTTTATTACATGCCCTTAAATTTAAATTTCGAAGTTTTAATTTTTTTTTTGAAAGTGAAAAGAATTTAAAAGAACTAGGCTCTGTTAACATTCGATAGCTTCAGATAGTTTGAAATCAATTCCAAATTATACAGGTCCACCTATTATTATCCATTCAGAGATTGAAGATTCGAACGAAAATAAATTTTTTCGAAAATATATATATTTATAAGACATACACAATTTTAATGTATACATGTAAAAAGTTATTAAATTAAAAGTGAAACCATACACTGAAATATATTTAGGTCAGTGATAGAAACAATTTAAAAAAAAATAAATTTCCCGATGTTTTCAACAAGATCCATGTCGGTGCGTAGGTTAGGGTACTCTAGCACCAATGTTTATTAGGTGCACAATTTTTGAACGCATTTTCTTGGTTGCCTTGCTTTTATGTTTATGGAGAGTTTTTGGTATTAAGCTGGTGTAACGTTTCTTTCGTCTGTGTACCCCTGTTTAGGATGAGTATCTAAGGCAGTACTGCATGTCCCAGTTGTTTCGCTGCCATAGTGTATTAGACTAGAGTCTAGCCACTAGGCCTTTCATTGTGTCTTTTCTTACGTCTCTACAGGGAGTTCTGGGATTACCAAGTCTACACTAGAGGCTAGAGTCAGCAGTGGGCCAGTGTTGGGCGTACTAATGTGTTGAGTTGTGGGATAGCAAGGTGCAGAATGATTGTTCAATTAATATAACCACAAAATTATAATGTTTTAAACTCAATGATATTACTCCATCAGTTTGCCATTATAACTTACATTCATATCATTAAACTATTACATTGTTAACAGCCAGTCCATTATTTATTGTAAGCACGAAGGTGCCTGTTGAATGTCGGGGGCCCGATCCAACGAGCTAAGGATTTAACACAACCCTGACAATCAATATACGATATCATACTAATAATAATAATAATAATAATGCATGTCTTCCAGACCGAATATTACTGAGGAGTGCAGCATTTACCGTGCCACGCAGCCCCGACTGCAACCTACAAACTTTCACATCCTGCGCAGACATTGTCTACCTGTCTGTGCACCACTTGATTGACCTCTTCCAATTTGGTAAAAAGTTCACAAAGATTTATACACTTTATATTTCCTTGTTCAAATTGTTCCTTAGAGCATGGTCTCTAGTTTTTCATTTTTTTTAAATTCGGAAAACAAAATATAGCAGATTTAGTAACAGTATAGTGGACTAAATATAGATTAGTTTTAGTAACTCTTGGGCCAATAATAATGTAGTTTTAGTACGATTACTGGGCCAATAATAAGGCAGCATTTTGATAGTACTAGACCAGTGCCTAGTAAAGATATTATCATTCATCTCCATTGCCTACAGTAGCTCGGATCAACAGTGTAGGTCCAGTGTAGCAAAACATAGTTTGATCCTAGCACACCTTGAAGATGACCGCTGACCTCTTCTCAGTTCTCGCTTCCCGCGGCGTTAAGCCTTTGCCGACATCCCTTTTCAGCCCTCTTCCCCTTCTCCTCAGTGGCCAGTCCGCGCCCGGCTTAGCCTTTGAATGGACCGATTCATAGTTTTTATGGGAAAATGAGAGAGCGCTAGACAGTCCATCATTCATACAAGATGGCCACTCTAATACCAGGGCCAGAGGGGGGTGCAATTGTGCACCGGTCACTCCGAGGAGTAACTTTTTTTTTTATCCGGGGAGAGAATAAGTGACCATCACTTTTTTCTACTCTCTGTGCTGGGATGGTACTATAAATGGAGTATCATAAAGTTTAGGGCGCCATTTATTGATGATTAAAAACAGGTGCAGGAAATATGAATGCTATAGCAGTAAACATATTTGTAATAGTGCGCTTCTCCCCCAATTCCCACATTATTACTGATAAATGCTTAGGGCTTAGTTATTTATAGATGAAAACAGCGAGTCTAAATGTTGACAGAGAACAGAAGAGAGAAATACTTGAATTAAATCCCAAGACAATAACAACAGTAAAGATACAACAAGTTTCCTTACTCATAACAACGTAAAAACAATACCATTTATTTAATTCGATGTTTTTCATTTTCCATAATATTTAAAGACTTTTTTTTAAAGATATTGATATTTGTTGAATTATAATGTCTGAATCAAGCCACTCGAAAATCAACGTTGACTATAATCTGGCGACGTTGAGATGACTACAGTATAACAATGGTAGAGGGTAGCGAATAATTTATAGCTCCTTTTTAATGTACACATCTGGAATATGTGAACTGGGTTTTGTTAAATGTTTCAAATTAAGGAAACAAGATTTTTGTTGTGTTATTTTTGTTGTTTTATTTTTGTTGTGTTATTTTTGTTGTGTTATTTTTGTTGTTTTATTTTTGTTGTTTTATTTTTGTAATGACGAGCAACGACACGCATGACTGACACATGAAATGCGTATGACGTAATGATCTTCTCTTGTGAAGTAACGTCTGCAATCTATAAGATAAGATAAGATATAAATTCCACCACCTTACCCCTTCCCTCCCTCAATCAAAACGTTTGTCTTACAATTTTTGACTTTTTTTTTTCGGCTTATCATCACTGTTGCTTTTCGACCGTTACTACCCCCACCCCTCTACAAACACACACACACACATACAAATACCCGGCTCTACACACACACACACACATACACATACCCCCCTCTACACACACACACGCACACACATACAAATACCCCCTCTACACACACACACGCACACACATACAAATACCCCCCCTCTACACACACACACATATACCCACACACACACACACATACAAATACCCCCCCTCTACACACACACACATATACCCACACACACGCACACACATACAAATACCCCCTCTACACACACACACGCACACACATACAAATACCCCCCCTCTACACACACACACATATACCCACACACACGCACACACATACAGATACCCCCCTCTACACACACACACATATACCCACACACACACACACACCTACAACTAGCCCTCCCACACTACCATTCATGCTTGTTCTTTAAGATTGTCTTTTGAACAATTTCTTTCCCAAGAATGTCACGTGACTTATTGAATAAACGTTTCACAAACCCGGTCAAGTTTTGACCAGTGTCCATCGTCATGTGCTATGCAGCCCAATCCATTTAGGCATGGTCCAGAAACCAATAAAGCGCCTTTCTAGAAATCTCACTTTAAATTAGGGCGATCAGAGTGGACACTGGGGTTTCGGAGATGCCCTGTTGAACTATTTCCATATGGCCGGGTCCAGTCTGTCCCCTGTCAATCAGAAATGACCCCTAGTGACCCTATTGTTCTCAACCCAAACTTGTGAAATCAATTCACTTCTTGAACATCAAGACTGCTGGAAGGGGGAGTGGGGGTGAGGTTCTTTGAAGGAAACTGACTTGGACATTGAGAACTTGTGTGTGACAGTCAGGCCCAAAACTAGAAAATAGTGGCTCAACTGGACTGAGGTCATCATGCTGAAGACACCATACTGTTGTAGTTTGACAAGGAGAAGGCTAACTGTGCAGGGGCGAAGACACCATACTGTTGTATTTTTACAAGGAGAAGGCTAACTGTGCAGGGGCGATGATTAAAAAAAAGTGTTAAATTGTAAATGATAGCCCAAAAACCTGACGCTATCAGCAGAGAAGACAGGAAGCTTTGGGAGAGGGAGACGATTGAAAAAGGGGGGGGGGGGGTAAAGGGAAGCTGCTCAGATTGACAGAGGCGTAACCCCTTTCTTGATTTTTGTTGACATCTAAAGCAAAGAGATTTTGTTATTGTTGAGGAAAGAACTACTTAGATAGACATCGCCTTGTCAGACACACACACAATGGACAGTTTCATATTTCAAGCACTTGAATAACTTCATCATTCAAATATTCCTGGGGATGTTCTCTTGGAGTTGGGGAGAGCCTGGGGGAAAGAGGTCAGCGTGTGACAGTACATTGTGTGTGTGTGTATTTTCTTCCGTTTCCTAAAACGCCCCCACCGCCATCACCCTCCCCCTTTTATTTTAATATATTGACGTACACTTTTACTTAATAGAAAGACAAAAGTGGAAGAAATCTGGATTAGTTGGTTTCGTTTTCAAATAATGATAGAGAAACGTAAACGCTTAATCTCAAAGGCTCAGTTCCCATATTCCCTTTGTTTTCCCAGCTCAGTTTTTCTTGTGAGATAGAAGGTAATACAGCGATGTTAATAATGGTAGCGGTTTTTCTTTTTTTTTTTTTAATCAATAAACAACAAACAGGGCGATTAAAATCTTACCATTTTCTCAGTCAAAATAGGCCTCAGTGTGATAAGTGATCAGTAGACTTGAGAACCTTTATTTCTACTTATAAGATATGTATTATTATTCTGAATAACGCTCCTATTACCTCTTATTTCTAACTTACTTTCAATGTAAGAGACACAAATGCAAGAGCACGGTGATTCTCAGTCGCTTCTGTTTTCTTTCAATGAAAACTTGTTGGGGATTCAATATTTTCACAAAACTTTCCAACTCTCTTCATTCACAAACTGCGCCCTGCGTCATTTAAATACAAGTTTTCTAGACCCTAACCCAAACCACTATATGGTCATTGAAACTAAACAAAGTGACAATGTATTCGAGAATGGAATTGTTTAATAGCGTCATTACCATTTTCATCTGAAAATCAATTAATAAAAACAAGAATACACACGCACGCGCGCACACACATACACACGCCACACAAAACAACGAAAGGCGCAAGTCGTTTAATACCTGTTTAATTGATATTGTTGAAGCCGCGGTCACTTGGTTTTAATTTTCTAAGCTGAAAGTACTGACCATTGAATGGACAGAATTGAACTTAATGCTTTTGTCATTTAGTCTTTCATTTTGTCCACAAATCCAACGGTATTGCCAATTTAAACGTCTCTGGTCCCCACTGACCAAATACTGCCCGCTGCTAGTCTGTCTGACCAGACTAAAACATCAAACTGTTTTCAAAAGGCTAAGCTGACCGCTGTCCGAATGTCTGGTTACTGAAAATCTTCACAAACATTCACTAATCTTTTACTTGACCAGCACGTGAAAATCGTTCTTTTTCCATCAAAACTGTGACTTCTGTTGTCCACTACTGCCCACTACCTTCGTTATGCTTGGCTGGGTCAGAATAAACCCTAAACCCTAAAAATCTATTTAAAAAAAAAAAAAAAAAAGTTACCTGTAGGGAATATTCATGGCTTTGTGGTTAGGGTGAGGGTAAAATGGGGGGGGGGGGAGGAAAGCAGTACAACGCTGTAAAGCTAGAGTAATTAGTGCAACAGGAAACAAGGAACAGAAGTTTTTGTGTGTTGTAAAGGGAGGAGGGGGGGGGGTCAAGTTTTGCGACCGATTCTGTTGCGTGGTCACTGTCAGTGTTTCTCAAAATGTTATTCGTTCTACAAGTTGTCTACAACCAAAATACTCAATGTTTGAACAGCTCCACAAGGTTGACCCTCACTAGATCTAGTGTTGGTATCAACCACTGTCCAGCACACTTGACCACTCTAAATGGCGGACCAACCAAGAAAAACTTACTTATTTCCTGTTCGATGATTTGATGGACGTAAATTGTGAGTTGTTTCACCATGTGTTTTTACTCCTGAATAGGGCTCAAGATATGAACCCACTACACACATTGTGAGGCATTGTACAATCTAAAGCCAGTATCACGTGACTTGTGGGGTACTCTGATCATTGGTGAAACAATTTTAAAATCCTCACGGGTAAACAGGAAATGCTTCACTACAATGAGCCAACTACTTATACAATGAAAGCTCAGCTTGAAAACCATAAACAGGAGGATCATGGGGTCATGGGGGGGAGGGCAATTTTTCAGATCCCTCCCATTTATTTTTCAGAAGAAAAAGTCACGTGAACAATTACAGTGCAAATGCCCAAGTCAAACTAGAGTTTATTTGAAAGAAAATATTCTGCTTGTTACTGCTGGCTACTTGAGGCCTGTCCCAGCCCTCACCCTACAGCAACAAGAACGTTCATCAATTCGTGAAGTCTAGAATGTAATAGTCACGACAAGGTCTTCGCTGGTAGAATGTCAGTTGGACGTCTGGGTACCAAATAAAAGTCGCTTGGAATGTTGTATGCTCGACAAACTGTTTTGGACTTGTGGGTGTTGGTTCAAGTCTCTTGGACTTCTAGGTATCTGATACAAGTCTCTTGGACTTCTAGGTATCTGATACAAGTCTCTTGGACTTCTAGGTATCTGATACAAGTCTCTTGGACTTCTAGGTATCTGATACAAGTCTCTTGGACTTCTAGGTATCTGATACAAGTCGCTTGAATTGTTGAATGCCAGATAAAAAGTCTCTTGGACTTCTAGGTATCTGATACAAGTCGCTTGAATTGTTGAATGCCAGATAAAAAGTCTCTTGGACTTCTAGGTATCTGATACAAGTCGCTTGAATTGTTGAATGCCAGATAAAACGTCTCTTGGACTTCTAGGTATCTGATACAAGTCGCTTGAATTGTTGAATGCCAGATAAAAAGTCTCTTGGACTTCTAGGTATCTGATACAAGTCGCTTGAATTGTTGAATGCCAGATAAAAAGTCTCTTGGACTTCTAGGTATCTGATACAAGTCGCTTGAATTGTTGAATGCCAGATAAAAAGTCTCTTGGACTTCTAGGTATCTGATACAAGTCGCTTGAATTGTTGAATGCCAGATAAAAAGTCTCTTGGACTTCTACGTATCTGATACAAGTCGCTTGAATTGTTGAATGCCAGATAAAAAGTCTCTTGGACTTCTACGTATCTGATACAAGTCGCTTGAATTGTTGAATGCCAGATAAAAAGTCTCTTGGACTTCTAGGTATCTGATACAAGTCGCTTGAATTGTTGAATGCCAGATAAAAAGTCTCTTGGACTTCTAGGTATCTGATACAAGTCGCTTGAATTGTTGAATGCCAGATAAAAAGTCTCTTGGACTTCTACGTATCTGATACAAGTCGCTTGAATTGTTGAATGCCAGATAAAAAGTCTCTTGGACTTCTACGTATCTGATACAAGTCGCTTGAATTGTTGAATGCCAGATAAAAAGTCTCTTGGACTTCTAGGTATCTGATACAAGTCGCTTGAATTGTTGAATGCCAGATAAAATTCTCTTGAAGGACCGAAGGGTTAAACATTTCTCTTAGTTTGTATTTTTTGAAATCCTTGAAGTCTTATTCCGCCTGACCTCTTCTTTATGATGTATTACATTGCTTCTTTTTACCCTCTTCGTTTCTATTTTACTGTTTCTTGTAGGAAGGTCTTTACAAGTCCTGAGGATATTGTGGTATATCCAACCTACCAGTTAATAAGTGAGTTCCTTCTACACATCCTCGCAGGAGAGTATTCTACGTGCACGTCAAAACAGTATCATTTATTTCCCTTCTTATGCCCCCCCCCCCCCCAACATTCTTACTTCTTTGCACCCATTTTGCCGCTCCAAAAAGTCCAAACGTCTGACAGGTTTCAAAAGTGGAGACTGTTGACACCCTGGACGTGTACACTTCCATGAACCAATCATTGGCTTCACTTCATGGTTTCAAATTATCACGTTTTCAATTTACCATAAGGTCAAGGACATGGCTGTACTAATTACAGTAATGGTAATTCCTATGGAACGTAGGTAGATCAAGGGGACGCAAGTAGCCCACTTTGATATCAGTCTTACTAGCCTTTTAACTTCCCTTTCGTTTTCTTTTTTTTTACAGAAAACTTGTACAGTTTTATAAAGTTCCATTTTGAAAGAACAATTTCTCCACCTTGTTTTTTTTCTTTCAGGGGATCGATTCTTTGTTGATAATTACATTTAAACAAAAGAATTGCATGATTTGTTTTCTTTTCTTTACAAATAATACGGAGCTATAAATAAACTTAATAACATACAAACTCAACCATCTCGTCGCATGGTTTGCGGTTCAAGTCTGTCCCGAGTTTGAGCCCTGTCAGGATGTTCTCTGGGATTGAAAGTTAGTTCACTCTCTTTTTTTTTTGTTTGGTTATATTTATTGTTGAATGTGCACTGGGGGAGTAAGAGTGATAAAGAGAGAAACAGATGGAAACTAATTTCTCACCAAGTCAACGGCCGGTACTAGACTATTTGAGTTCAGTGAGTTCTATGCTAGACGAGGTATTTCTCGAGGTTCAAAACTTGTTTAGGAAATTAATGAAGGATCAATGTAGACTTTGTCCATATGTTCTTATCATATTTGTTTTAAAACACAGAAACACACACACACACACACACACAGACAGAGAGAGAGAGAGAGATAGGACAGACTCGTGGATACACGTCATTTAACAGCTATAACAACATCATACAGACAAAACAAAACACTGGTATTGATCTTAATATTTCTAATATTTAAAACAATCTTAGCAATTACAACAATTCAAACAATTACAACAATTCAAGCAATTACAACGATCCAAGCAATCACAACAATTCAAAAAATTACAAAAATTCAAGCTATTACACAAATCTAAGCAATTACAAAAATTCTAACTATTACAACTATTCTCACTGCACCACTCAACATACAGAAGAATGTCATTTCCTCCTCTCTTCAATTCAGTTGATCTTAGCAAGAGTCACAGTCACCAGGTTTAGTTTGCGTATCGTCTGTTTAAACAGCCCCACCACACACACACACCCACCTCCACCCCCACACACACTGACTTCCAGTTGATGTCCAGAAGAAACCAGGATTGCAAGTGTCCAATAGAAAACAGCCAGGGAGAGATATCATTTTAAGTTAGATGAAATTTTGATGTTTTCATTCAATGACACAGAACCAACACACGAAGTCAGTTCAGTCACAAAAGCTACACAGACACACAAAAAACTCAATTAGATTTGTGAGGGAGTGACAATCGTGAAAGGTGGCTGAGGTTAGGATGTAGTGTGAAGGACTAGAGTCAATCACAAGTAAAAAAGCATCTCGCTCCACCACCAGGTGTCATCTAGAACTTTGACCCGAACCTTTTAGTGCAATCCCTGTTATGCGATTGATGTATCTTAGTTACTGATGTATGGATGTATTGATGTATCCTACTGATGTATTGATGTATCCTACTGATGTATTGATGTATCTTACTGATGTGTTGATGTATCCTAGTGGTATAGTGGTATATTGATGCATCTTACTGATGTGGGAATGTATCTTACTGATGTGAGGAAGTATCTTACTGATGTGAGGAAGTATCTTACTGGTGTGAGGAAGTATCTTACTGATGTGAGGAAGTATCTTACTGATGTGAGGAAGTATCTTACTGATGTGAGGAAGTATCTTACTGATGTGAGGAAGTATCTTACTGATGTGAGGAACTATCGTACTGATGTGAGGAAGTATCGTACTGATGTGAGGAAGTATCTTACTGATGTGAGGAAGTATCTTACTGGTGTGAGGAAGTATCTTACTGATGTGAGGAAGTATCTTACTGATGTGAGGAAGTATCTTACTGATGTGAGGAAGTATCTTACTGATGTGAGGAAGTATCTTACTGATGTGAGGAAGTATCTTACTGATGTGAGGAAGTATCTTACTGATGTGAGGAAGTATCTTACTGATGTGAGGAAGTATCTTACTGATGTGAGGAAGTATCTTACTGGTGTGAGGAAGTATCTTACTGATGTGAGGAAGCATCTTACTGATGTATTGATGCATGTTACTAAACTTTGTCAACTCGCTAACGATGTACACCTTGGTTTACATATGACACTGTAAGATGGGAAGGTCTATCACCTAGTTTATGTAATAATCTGTTTCAAAAACACAACTTAAACAAAAATCGGAATAAATAATTACAAAAAGAAAAAAACTAAGATAAAAAAGGAAAAGCGCTATGAAGAAATGTAAGGCGATGTAATGAAACCTAGGAAACATGAGAAAATGATAAATGTAAGATTGGGAGCCAATGTAAAATAAAAAGAGAAAATAAACAATGTCAATGAATGCTCAACTAAGAAACAACTGTTGCCACCTAAATAAAAATAACATCTGTAAACAAAGAGACAGCGGACTCGTAATAAGTTCCTCCGATTTAAGAACTGCACAATATTTATTATATAAATATATATATATATATATATATATATATATATATATATATATATATATATATATATATATATATATATATATATATATTCACATGCTCTTCCTTAACAATACTATTGGTCATTTAGACACGGGATTGACCCAAACAAAATTTGACTATTTATGGTTTCGTCTCCGTTATGAAATCTTCAATTTTTCGTCATTTTATTGTTTAACAATTGGACACACTGGACATCACGTGACAATATTGTTTAGCAATTGGACATACTTGACATCACGTGACAATATTGTTTAGCAATTGGACATACTGGACATCACGTGACAATATTGTTTAACAATCGGACACACTGGACATCACGAGACAATATTGTTTGACAATTGGACATACTGGACATCACGTGACAATATTGCTTAACAATTGGACACACTGGACATCACGTGACTATATTGTTTCGCATTTTCAATCAACTATTTTTTCGCTGGTAATTTTATTTCCTTTTATAATTTCCTTTTTTTTTTTTTTAAATTTCCCTTGTACGTCTTGACCCTGGGGTCATTGGGTCAGTAAGACATACCTGCGATTTAGTCTTGGTACTTTTTGTTAGTTGAATGTCTTCCCCTCCGATGATCCAACACTTCAAGGTGTTGACGTAACAACTTGTCTTACTTACAGGAGTTACTGATCTTGCTAGAAATGCAAAGTATTCTAAAAATGGTTTCGTATTGATTGAAACTCCATGTTTTAAAGTTTTGAAATACTCTGTTTATAACTTGCTGGTGCATTGTCTGCTGTAGTGCACGCAAGTCATCTGTTTAAGTCATCTGTTTAAGTCATATGTTTGTTCGACATTCTGGACAGAATTTCAATTAAAACGCGTGTCAAACTATTTAGAATTTCAATCCTGTATGTTTTGTTTTCATCTTGGAAGTCTTTGGACGTTTACAGGATTTTTGAAAGACGGAGACCACAAGTGGACACATTCTTACCTCCCTTTACAGAGCAGGAGCCAGTCAATGATCACGATGTAGTGAATGTTTTGGAAAGTACATTGAGCTAGACCGACATTGAGAAAGTTTAGTTGCCAATCATTTTTTTTTAAATCTAATCAATGTTATTCTTTTCAGTTGTTACTGTTCGTTAAAAAATATTACGTTCCTGGTGTATCGATTTGTCAAGTCCTATAGGTCGTTTAAAGTTTATAATAGACTTGAAGACGACTCAATCGTTAATGTTCCTGGCCGATGACTTCATAGGTAAAGTCTCTAATTAACAAATCTCAAATGGACTTTCGAAAACAAAAGTTCATCGTCTGATAATGAAAGAAACGAATGACTCTGAAAATGATCTATTATTTGTAGACACAAGAACAACGTGACAAATACTGTGTTGTTTATAAGAAGTCAATACCTTCTTTCTGCAACTTAGAGAGCGATCGTTTTTCTCGTAATAAGAAATGAAACAATGGATCAGCTTTTAAAATTTCAAGTTTCATGTTCAGCTTTTTAAAACTTGATTGAAATGAAATTGTATTGTAGTTCTCAAGCTTGATTTGAATATTTGTACAAGTTCTACTTTGAGGGCTGAAATTGTTTTATTGCTGAATGAGGAATTCTATTTTCTAAGTTTCCCGGCGTACCTTGGAATATAGGTCATCCGATTGAGCTTCCGGTTGTGTCTACAGACATTTTTACTCCATTACTATAGAACAATTAACAAGATGTCGAAACTGAGTGTAATTAATAGTAGGCCTACTAAAGTTAATCCCAACATCTATAAAATAAATGTCACAATATAATTGATAAGTAAATATCTGAATTTGATTCAAGTTTTCAAGCAATTTAAATGTCAAAATTGCTAATGTAAACAATAAATCTTAAAACAGCAACTGATGCAGTTAACACGTTGCTATGTTTCTATTGGGAGCATTGTCTGTGTGTATACTAGTGCTACTGCGATTAACATCTGCGCATTTGATCTAGTTCAAATCTGTGGGTCAGGGGATATTTCAAGCCTGTGGGTCAGGGGATAGTTCAAGAATGTGGGTCAGGGGAGGGGCTCTTGGCTAGAATGTGCACTGTCATTGAGAATCAAAGAAATCTCATCAGAGACACTGCACTTAAACAATGACACTGTACAGGTGATCAACGCGTGTCCCTTACTGAGCCAACATTGTTTGAATACTTGTAGCGCCAGTTCAGTGCTTCTTCATTTTTGTTTCCTACTTCTTCTTTCTCTTTCTCTTTCTTTTTTTTTTTTTTTTTCAGGTCTTTAAAGCTATGTATCTCTTTATTTTTCTGGTCTTTAAAGCTATGTATCTCTTTATTTTTCAGGTCTTTAAAGCTATGTATCTCTTTATTTTTCAGGTCTTTAAAGCTATGTATCTCTTTATTTTTCAGGTCTTTAAAGCTATGTATCTCTTTATTTTTCAGGTCTTTAAAGCTATGTATCTCTTTATTTTTCAGGTCTTTAAAGCTATGTATCTCTTTATTTTTCAGGTCTTTAAAGCTATGTATCTCTTTATTTTTCAGGTCTTTAAAGCTATGTATCTCTTTATTTTTCAGGTCTTTAAAGCTATGTATCTCTTTATTTTTCAGGTCTTTAAAGCTATGTATCTCTTTATTTTTCAGGTCTTTAAAGCTTTGTATCTCTTTATTTTTCAGGTCTTTAAAGCTATGTATCTCTTTATTTTTCAGGTCTTTAAAGCTATGTATCTCTTTATTTTTCAGGTCTTTAAAGCTATGTTCTCTTTATTTTTCAGGTCTTTAAAGCTATGTATCTCTTTATTTTTCAGGAATTTAAAGCTTTGTATCTCTTTATTTTTCAGGTCTTTAAAGCTTTGTATCTCTTTTTTTTTCCAGGTCTTTAAAGCTTTGTATCTCTTTATTTTTCAGGTCTTTAAAGCTATGTATCTCTTTTGTCTTCTTCTTAGACTTTGTCAGTCGCTCTTTTCTTTTTCCATGTTAACCTGTTCCTCCTGTTTTCTTAATGTTAATCACTTCATCTCTACCCTCCTTCCACTTTCTCATCGTCAATCTTTTAATCTTTTGTCTCTTTGTCGTCCCCCCACTCTCTAACTTTCTCTCCTCCCTCACTCTTTCCCTCTCTCTTTCTCTCCCTTACTCTTTCTATCTCCCCAACATTTTCAATTCTATACCCCCCCACCCCCTGCTGCTGCTAACAGTTTCTTGTAAACCTCTAGACTGCACTGACTTGTCATTTCTCTCTTTCTTTCTTTGACTCCCCAAAACGTGGCCAGTGTGGAGCAGTTTGGAGCTGACGTATTATTTTGTCATGTCACTGACATTAAAGAAACATAATGCCAATGTCAGTGTTATGCATTGTTATGCTTCAATCAGACCTACCCATCCAGAGCCACCTCTCCTACCTTTTCCCCCCGACACTGCCAGCCAGTGAAATGACAAACTGGTTGATTATTTCTCGTTTACACCCGACGACAAGGTGCACGCACCTCCACTTCCACACAGCTCTATATCCCCCCCCCCCTTGCCACGGGGACTAGATGGGTGAGGTAAAATATCCTGTTTGGTGTTAGTGACACTAGTGACCTCAAGTTACTATTGTCTGAGTGACAGAAGCTGCTGACCACAACTGACCACATCTGTCTGTCTGTCTCTGTCTCTGTCTCTCCTTCACATACATACGTCTCTTTCTTTTCTTTACTCTCAGTCAATCAGTCACTCTATCTCTCCATTCTCTCGCGGTCACTCTATCTTTCCATTCTCTCACGGTCACTCTATCTCTCCATTCTCTCGCGGTCACTCTATCTCTCCATTCTCTCACGGTCACTCTATCTCTCCATTCTCTCGCGGTCACTCTATCTCTCCATTCTCTTACGGTCACTCTATCTCTCCATTCTCTCACGGTCACTCTATCTCTCCATTCTCTCACGGTCACTCTATCTCTCCATTCTCTCACGGTCACTCTATCTCTCCATTCTCTCACGGTCACTCTATCTCTCCATTCTCTCGCGGTCACTCTATCTCTCCATTCTCTCGCGGTCACTCTATCTCTCCATTCTCTCACGGTCACTCTATCTCTCCATTCTCTCGCGGTCACTCTATCTCTCCATTCTCTCACGGTCACTCTATCTCTCCATTCTCTCGCGGTCACTCTATCTCTCCATTCTCTCGCGGTCACTCTATCTATCCATTCTCTCGCGGTCACTCTATCTCTCCATTCTCTCGCGGTCACTCTATCTCTCCATTCTCTCACGGTCACTCTATCTCTCCATTCTCTGGTCACTCTATCTCTCCATTTTCTCGCGGTCACTCTATCTCTCCATTCTCTCACGGTCACTCTATCTCTCCATTCTCTCACGGTCACTTTATCTCTCCATTCTCTCACGGTCACTCTATCTCTCCATTCTCTCACGGTCACTCTATCTCTCCATTCTCTCACGGTCACTCTATCTCTCCATTCTCTCGCGGTCACTCTATCTCTCCATTCTCTCGCGGTCACTCTATCTCTCCATTCTCTCACGGTCACTCTATCTCTCCATTCTCTCGCGGTCACTCTATCTCTCCATTCTCTCGCGGTCACTCTATCTCTCCATTCTCTCGCGGTCACTCTATCTCTCCATTCTCTCGCGGTCACTCTATCTCTCCATTCTCTCGCGGTCACTCTATCTCTCCATTCTCTCGCGGTCACTCTATCTCTCCATTCTCTCGCGGTCACTCTATGTCTCCATTCTCTCGCGGTCACTCTATCTCTCCATTCTCTCGCGGTCACTCTATCTCTCCATTCTCTGGTCACTCTATCTCTCCATTCTCTCGCGGTCACTCTATGTCTCCATTCTCTCACGGTCACTCTATCTCTCCATTCTCTCGCGGTCACTCTATCTCTCCATTCTCTCGCGGTCACTCTATCTCACATTTTGTTTTGTCTTACACTTTTTATCCCTCTTCCTGTTCTGTCACATCTTTTTTCCCTCAAGCACACCTCACATTCCTCTTTTTTCCCTTTCATACTCTGTAAACTAAAAATCTATCGCAGCCACCACCCCATCTCTGTTTCTCTATCACCCACTCAATCACTCACACACACACCCAGGGCCGCTGCTACCTATTGTGCAATGTGCACGCAGGCGGCCGAATGTAAGGGGCGGCCAAATCATTATTCTAAGATTTTTTTAATTTTTTTTTTTTAGATTTTTGGTTTAATAATAACAAAAAATTACTTAAATATTTTGTTTAAATATTAATGATTTCAGTATCCTTTAAAAAAGTGGAAGATATTCGTACAATAAGAAGTTATTTTGGAAACTTTAAAAAAAAAAAAGCGCGCGAGGGATTCCCGAGGGTTTTTCCATAGGCGCCGACTCTCACCTGGCATTGAATTTTCGTGGGTTGTTTGTAATATTTGTTTTGAGTCGAATAGCCCGCCATGTAAGTAGATCTAGTAAATAGAAAGTCAATTTTAAAACATTTATCTAAATAATATTGAATGACATGTATAAAAATTAAAATATCTTAAGTAGGAGACGTCGTTTTATCTTCTAATAAGAACCGTGTTAAATATAGACAGCTTTTTGCGAGGGGCGTATGCAACTATATGGGTCAAAACTTTTGAAGAAAACATTTTAAAGGTCTCCGCTAGTGTGATTCTTCTGGGTTTTATGGTCTTAGAATGATCGAATTTCTTCTGTCTATTGCACTTCTTTATAGTGACGACTTTGGTGTGGAAAAAAAACAAACCTCCGCGACAGAGACTTCTTACTTAACAGGAAGAATATATTTAAGAAGATCGAGTCCATTACAGACGTCCGTGCGCAATATGTAGGCCTACCTAGAATGTCCCTCGCATAATACTTTTGGCCAGGGCTGCCTTTTTATAATTAGACTTAATATGGCCCTCGACTTTTTAAAATTAGGATTAATAGTGCGTTCGAAAAGCAAACACATCAATATTAATTAGCTTTTTTTTTTCATTCTCTCTTCTTACTAAGAGAAAAAGGCCAGAATACGCTTAGCGACGAGTCCCACCCGGAATCAAACCCCTTTGCGGACTTGAGCGAAAACCTGCCGCATTTTCAATTCTATCTCCGGGAAGAAACTTTTACAACGCTAAAAATTTATGTACGCAACACTATTTCGGAATAAAACAACTGTCCATAGAAACTGAATCATTTTAGTGAAATTTCATTACCTAAATTTGGATTCTATACATAGTGTTAAAAAAATAAATGAAACCTAAAATTTGTGTTATAATTAAGACTAAGTTTCTTTTCTTTTTCATTACATTCTTTAAAAAAAATGCAAAGTTAAAATTGAAAAAAACAACATCTTAGAGGGCATGGGAATACGACAACAATGCAAATATGTAAGGAAAAAGGAATGGTACAAAAATGAATTTAAATCAAAGAGCGCTTTAGGTACAGTGTCCAGCTTAGTCTTAATGATTTTTTTTTTCTAAAAAATGGGGGGGGGGGCGGTATGTTTTAATTTCGCACGCAGGCGGACACAACCTTCGCGTCGGCCCTGCACACACCATACCTGTTTCTCTGTCACTTACTCATTCACGGAGGCACTCTTAGATGCCCGTAAATGAAGTATACATACCCCACTCAATCTACACAATTTGTCTCCGTACAGTGCAGAATGAGAAAACACGTATTCTGGAAGTTGAAAAATTGGCGAAACATGTCCTTGTAGATTGTGTCCACTAAATACTGACTACGTAACGGTACTACAAAAGCTGCATAGAGGCTCGAACAAGGAACTGCCTTCAAAACACACCCCTAAAAGACAAACTATATGGAGAACTGCTTAGTCTGGACAACACTGCACATCTCAGATCTAGAACTGCTAAGTCTGGACAACACTGCACATCTCAGATCTAGAACTGCTAAGTCTGGACAACACTACACATCTCAGATCTAGAACTGCTAAGTCTGGACAACACTGCACATCTCAGATCTAGAACTGCTAAGTCTTGACAACACTGCACATCTCAGATCTAGAACTGCTTAGTCTGGACAACACTGCACATCTCAGATCTAGAACTGCTTAGTCTGGACAACACTGCACATCTCAGATCTAGAACTGCTTAGTCTGGACAACACTGCACATCTCAGATCTAGAACTGCTTAGTCTGGACAACACTGCACATCTCAGATCTAAAACTTATTATCTAAGCCTTGAACATAATGAGAAAAACAAGAAATAAGTTGTTGTTTTTTTCATAAATAAATTGACAAACTAGAAATCGTTAGCAATTCAACGCAAAGAAAATCTTCAATTCGCTTGATATTTTGATATAGTATCAATTGTATCTTTACATATTAGAAATAACCATCAAAGCACTCTTTCTTTTTTTTTTCCCTTGTGTATACCAGGTGTGATTAGGATTCTCCTAAATCTAGGTAGATAGCTGAGAGTCGCATTAGCTTTTAGGTCATTCAATTCTAAGACTGGACTTTCTTAACAATCTCTTTATAACTTGAAACCTTCAGGAAAACAAAAAGTTTAACCAGCATGTTTAGCTGGTATCGATCTAACATTAACTTGAGGGTAGGAGTTCTAATCCTAGAAGTGAATGGATTAGTTCGATATCTAGAACTCATTGAAAGAATAAGGAGACAAGACGTATCAATGACGTAGTCATAACTTGAAGAAATTCGTGTGCGATTTATGTGCGTGTGGGGTGTGGTGTTATAGTTAAAAAGTAAGTAAGTTTCAAGAGATCTAAAGCACAAGCAAAAAGTATGGCCTTCAGAATAAATGGCAGGTATTTCATACTGACCAAATGACCTTAGAGTCTAAAACTTTTTTTTCTTTTAGTTTGAAATGAAAGGTTTTATTTTTATGCACTTTATTTATTATTGTGCACGGAATGACACGAACATTGAGATGACATAATCGAACGTAATCTCATTTTAAACATATAAGTTGATTGTACAAGACATGAAATCACTATATGATCTCACTACCCAGAGCAAAAGAATTTCAAAATAAAAGTATTCGTCATTCCCCTCTGGTCTCCTGGCAGCTTGTGTCAATAGCAAATACCTTAAACCTCCCAGAAAAGTAAAAACCTCATAGTGCTTGACATAGCAAGTCACTAGGGTCAACATTGGCCTCCCCCCAAACTGAGTCATCCCGACAAGTCTTGGCTATACTTGCTTCTTTGTGTGCTAAGAAAACTCTCGAAAAAATAACTCCTCGCTTTTATCGCTTCGTAACGAAACAGAGATTTTCAAACAAAATATTTGAATTCTGATTGGCGGAGATGAAAAACAAGTCGTGTAGAGAGTATCTGTGAGATTAAGCAACTGCTCATGTATTGCTTTTTTAGAATCGATAGTCAGATTTAAGTTACATAATTTCTAGGTATAGGGAAACCAAAATGGTACAGATTGATGACCCGGTACAGGCAAGTAATTAGAAATACATCAAAGTATATTGTCCTAAGTTCTAGCTCCTTAAAGTGCCCATGTTATTTTAGGTTATACAAGATGACAAATAATTGTTTGTCTAATTATGTAGTTTTACAAATAAAATTTTTAAATAAAGAAAAGAATGTCACATGGCAACCAAAATAGAAAAAAACAAAGTTTGAAAGAAAGACTAAAAAAAAGAGCGTAGAGATAGAGGGGAGATGAGAGAGGAAGATAACCTTCTAGAATATTACAACATTAATTCTGATGTTCATCAAAGTGTGATTGGATTGGGGAATGAACAGCGGTAGGGGAAACGATTTGTTCTCTTCGTACAAGTACGCCACTAAACTAAACATAAACAAAAGTTTCAATGGACCCACGTGACCAAACCTTAAGTAGCAGCGTGTGAAGTGAAAACTTAGTCAAAGTTTTTGTCATGGTCCCACCACGTTTAGAAACCTGACCAATAGAGGGGCTAAATTACTGATCCCATGCAAGAGCAGATTTTTTGTTTATTGTAAAAATCTACCTAAGCCTTTAATGTGGTTACAATTTCTAACTCTGTATGTTCAAAAGCAAACAAAAACTTGTTCATACGAAGGTCATGTTATAAATTAGTTATACCAATAAGTTCTGGTCTGTGTAAAAAAAAGTTAAATAAAAGCTAGAACTATCCAAATTGAAATTCAAAAAGTTTCCAAAGACAAGTGTTTATTACAAAGGACAAAACCCTTGGCCGTTCAGAAATTATTGAAGACAATCTCTAGCAGACCTTGTCTCTCTTTATTCCTCTCCTCTTCTATCACTCCTTCTTACTCTCCCTCTCTCTCTCTCTCTCTCTCTCTCTCTCTCTTATACTACATTTTGTTCTCTCTCCCTCTCTCTTTCTCTCTCTGCCTCTTTCCATCTCTCTGTCTTCTACTTGGCACTGAGCTCATCCAGATGCAGATCTAATCCTGGAGTGCATTCACTTCCTAAACTCTATTTTACGCATTGCTGAAGATAATAACTCGACAACCTGGTACTGCTACCACAAACACACACTAGCAGAAGAGTTAAGTTTTAGACAAGCTAACACTTCAACAATGAACTCTCTGACCATTGGGCTCATCTTGACAATATCATAATAGGACGCCACCTAGGCGCCTTCTTGACAAAGTTGGTGCAATAATGACAAAAGAAAGAAGTTTCCCACATGCATTAACACATGTATACAAATACCAAAGTTATTAATAGTTTTTAAAGCGCTTGGCTTCCGAACCGAGGGGTCTCGGGTTTGAATTCCGGTGAGGACAGGAATTTTGAATTTTCGGATATTTAGGGCGCTCCACCCGATTCAAACGGGGAGAAGTACAAATAGAAATGAAAAAAAGTGGTTTGAGGGCGCTGGGACAAAACTCAAAAAGTCAGAGGAGTCTAGGAACTCTTGAGGCGCCCTGACCGCATTTCACCTCAACACCATGTTTCGCAGTATCTTGCCAAACGGATGATGACCTGGCAGGCATGTTATGGGTTTTCCTATAAGAAATGTTGATTTGAGCTGTGCCGATGAATGAACTTATTGACGACCATTTGGATGACGTACTTTCAGCCTGAACGAGTCACTAATGTTTAAAACATTTAAGCGTTAAAAATCTCTTTTAATACAACCGGCTTTACAGGCCTGGTAACGTGGCGCGCACACTGACACACAGATTGTAAGCTTATTTAGAAACCATATTTGAAGATTGCAAGTACAAAGAACTCGAGCAATTCTTTCCAGTTACACAATAGAACATAACAATAACAAGAAAAAAACATCTGACCCAGAGCTGGTCTTTCTTCGGAGATGGTGGCGCGACAGGGCGAACCACGGGGTACCAGTCTTCTTAACCACCCTTTCAGCCCCTTCAAACCTATTCCCTACACCAAAAGATCACTTCAGATAAAATTGTAACAGGATCCGTTTGGTAATAAACTTGTCTAACAGTGGATCACAGTTACCGCCCACATACTGGGACTGGGGAGTGAGGACGGTATCGATATTTATACGATATCCTCGAATACATACTAACGAAAGAGTTTCATGCTTATTTATGAAGTATCGATACCGTGAAATAAAGCTACGCTATTAAATAACAATATTCTTATTTTCGTAACTTACGAACGATACGGTCGAAATCGCAAGCTAATGGCCACTTGTATTTGTCTATTTGCCCGGCTCCTCACTCTACGCGTCACAATTAAATACAAAAATAACAATTATCACCTCGATATAAATCAATGCAATAAAAAAATATATCGTGTGGCCAATAGTCAAACTATTTTATTGTTTTCAATATTTAGTATTGTACTTGAATGGAATAAAAGTGGAAGAAAATTGAAAGAACGATATAATCTCCTAAACGATTACTGCGGACACGAAGCTTGCAATGCATCACGAGTCACAGAGACAGAAGTCACCAAAACGAGGCTTAACTTTACGACTAGGATGAATATTAAACGACCGTTCTTGTACATTTCTCTTGTGTGATGTTTATGGCTGCTTGCTTTAGCTGGTTAGGTTGGCGAATAGGGTGGGTTGGCGTTGGGTGGTCAAGGCAGTGTGAGGTCCACAAATCCCTTTACATTTGACTATCAGTTCACTTTTGTAAAAGAGAGTTACAAAAGGGGGGAGGAGGAGGAGGAGGGGGTTCGAATTGAAACATGTATTTCTGAAGTTGACTTGATTGTCGGTTTTACTTTGAACTAATTGCTTCAGCCATACGCTTAGGATTTTCAGCAAGAAACTTCCGCCACTCTCCGTCCACTGCAAGCTTTTCAGAGAGAGGGTTCTGTTTAAACATGTATTCTGTCCAGCGGAGACGTCTCTATAGATTATTGAAAGAGACAGACAGACAGAGAAAGAAAGAGAGAAGAGAGAGTGACCAAAAAAAGAGAATAGGAATACCTCGTGAGACAGGAAGAAAGAAAAGAGAATCAGAGAGAATGAGTGTAAGAATTTATTTTAATTGAATAATTTTGTAGATTTAGATTTTAAAAAACTGTTTAATTAATAACATAAACATCAGAAGACTTAAAAAAAAAATCCCATGTCGCATAAAAGTATTGCTGTTTGCTATATATAGCTCCTCCTTTGTGGTCGAAGATGAGCACATTTCTAATTTGCTATGGACTCGAAGAGGGCTGTAAAGTCCAATCCTCGCTTTAAAAAGCCGGCCGCATACGTGGCATGGGTGTGTTAGGTCAGTTTCAGATAGGCCTGCTTCTTCTCTTAGCTTTTTGTAGGTTCGGTGCTCTTTCGCCCAGGCCACTCTTCTTGTTTCATATCTTGAGACACCGAGACTTACAGCTTCACGCCATGAGGAGAGATCGAGAGCTAGTGCTTCCCAGCCGTGAATGTCGATATCACATTCCTTGAAGGAGCACTTGAGAATGTCTTTGTAGCGCTTGTATTGACCTCCCTAGGAGCCCTTTCTTGCACACAACTTCGCGTACAGAAGTCGTTTGGGATAGGCGTTTGTCTGGCATGTGGACTACATGTCCTGCCCATCGAAGTTGGGACCTTTTTACTGTCGCATTGATACTGTACATGTTGGACAGCTTTAAGATTTCTGTGTCTGGTATGTGGTCGGACCAAAGCATCTTATGGATACTCCTTATAGAGCGTAGGTGGAAGGAGTTTAGCTTTTTGGTGTGACGGGAATATAGGGTCCAGGACTCTGATACATATAGGAGTGACGGGAGAACTACAGCACTGTAGAATTTCACTTTTGTAGATATGCTGAGTCCTATCCGTTGCCACACTTGTTCTTGAAGTCTGCCAAAAGCAGCACTGGCACGAGAAACACAGAAGTCAACCTCGTCATCTTTGGCGTTAGTTGAAATGGTGCTTCCCAGATAGACACATTTTTTGACGTTTGCTAATTTCTGACCATCTATGAGAATGTCTGGTACTGTGACAGATTTATTTGGAGGTTAGTGCAGCACTTCTGTCTTTTTTACATTTATGGCGAGGCCAAAATTTTTGCAGGCATTAGCGAAGAGGGACAGGCTCTTTTGAAGGTCTTCTTCGTTTGCGGCATTAAGGGCACAGTCATCTGCGAATAGCAGGTCTCTGATGCAGTCGTAGTTTACCTTGGTCCTTGCCTTGAGTCTCTGAGCATTAAATAAACTTCCATCGGTGCGATATCGTATATCAACTCTAATGCTTTCTCTGCGAAAGGCATCTTTCAGCATGGCGGTGAACATTATGCTGAAAAGCGTTGGAGCCAGCACACAGCCCTGCTTCACGCCATTTGAGACAGGAAAAGGCTTGGAGTAGCCTCCGTTGTCTTGGACTCTTGCTTGCATGTCATCATGGAATTGACGCACCATTGTTATGAACTGATCCGAACAGCCGAATTAGGACATGATTTGCCAAAGGCCTTCACGACTGACATTATCAAAAGCTTTAGTCAAATCTATGAATGCAGTACTGAGATTTGAATTTTGCTCTTTACATTTCTCTTGGAGTTGGCAGACTGCAAAGATCATGTCACCCTCGCCTCTACTCTGCCCGAAGACGCATTGACTCTCCGGAAGTAGGCCAGTTTCTAGGTGGTGTTGTAGTCTGTTTAATAGCACCCTGGCCAGAATCTTGCCAGCATTGCATAGAAGGGATATGCCACGATGGTTATCGCATAACTGCATATCTCCCTTTCTCTTGTAGAGGTGAATAATGGAGGCGTCTTTGAACTCTTGTGGTAGTTTATTTTTTCCCCACATTATCTGGTAGATTTCTGTAGTATTTGCTATAGCGCAAGTAATGTCACTGTCCAACTAATGTCACTGTCCAAGTAATGTACTGTGCAAGTAAAAACCAAATGCCCAAGTAATGTCGCTGTCCACGTAATGTCGCTGTCCAAGTAGTACTGTCATGGTTGAAGTAATGTGTTTAAACATTTGAACTTCATATTGATTTAGTTTCTAAGTTTTTCTCCTCTCTGATAATCTCTGACTCATTACCAAAACATTTCTCGAGCGTCACTTGACAAGGGGGGGGGGGGTAAAGGAAAATTCCTGAGACCATAACTGGATTTTTGGACCGATGGGTAGTACTGTAGTACAACACTTGAATAAATACATTAAACACATCAGTACACTAGACACATTAGTACACTAAACACATTAGTACACTAAACACATTAGTACACTAAACACATTAGTACACTAAACACATTAGTACACTAAACACATTAGTACACTAAACACATTGGTTTTAGTAAAGTTTTCATCCCAGACTAGCGACAGCTACAGTTTTCTTCTGAGAGTGTATCATAGTGACCAGCACAAAGACCAACTGACCTTAAAGCATAACGATTTAAAGATTGAATAGATTTACCAATGTACTCCATTCGCCCCTACCCCAATACTAGGACATGATGATTGTTAGCCAAGCGATCTACCATTTATACCTGGGGTGGGCAAATTACGGACTGCGGGCCACATGCGGCCCGCCGGAGTGTTTTATGCGGCCCTTGGACACCTTCAGAAATTAAGTGTGCTCACAGATTATACATATAAAAATGCAAATATATTTTTAAAAATAATTTTAAATATCTAAATAAATTATTGAAATGCCTGTTTCTTATCACTTATGAAGAGGCTTAAGAAGAGGCTTAAGAAACATTGTCTCTACATGTCATTCTAAAAAGTTTAAAGTAAATGAAGATTATTCTTATTGGCAATATTTCGAAACATTCATTGGAAAGACACAAACTCAGGCCGGTATTTATTTCAATGCTATGAAGAACTGTGTTGAAAGTGTTGGTTTTCATTGAGCCAATGTAGCCACTGATCAGAAGCCCGTGGCTTTGACTGAGAAAAACAGGTTTTTAATACATTAAAGAACAATATCCCAATCATAAGCTCTAAACGGGAAAGTTTGTGCAAAGTTACATTGATTATCAAACTTATTATTGACCCAATTATCTCAGTATTCAAACTAATAAGAAGTAAGAGTCTTAACCATGAAGTACTTGAAGATTGGGAAACAAAACATTCCGAGAATCGGTACCACAGTAAGAAGAATATGAAATTACAAGGAAGAAATCGTTATGTCCCTTGAAGAACATTGAATGTGACTTTGCTACTAATATTTCTAAATGAAAAGTGAAAGACAGACTTCATGTGTTTCATTGCAGATATTACAATGGGCGGTTTGCACATGAAATGTATGTTCATTTTAAATCTTTTCAAACAAAGTGTTCCCATTTCTCCAGACAAGCGGAAACAGATTTTGTCATTTTGCTTTGATGAAAGATGAAAATATGTCTAGTGAAATGTTTGAAAAGTTCAAGACTTTTTTGGATTCCTTGATTCTGGAATTAGAAAGCAAACTTTAAGACGTCAAGAACTACTAGTTTTCAATACCCTCAGTTCACCATTTAGTGCAAAAGCTGATTTACTTCCAAATAAATTATGACCTGAAAGAGAACCTCCGGGAGTATTTTTGGGTGCCAGAAGCTGTATTTCCACAATTTAAAAAAACTTTGCTGCTAAACTTTCACATTGTTTGGGTCTACATTCATCTGTGAACAGTGTTTGTTTTTTTAAATAAACAAGTGTAAGAACAGGTTGGTGTACTGACTGACTGTAAATTGACAGTAGTCGCAAGTATAACAGCTAGTAAGCTAGTGGTGAAATGTTGTAATGTAAAAAGACAATAACAAAATTTAAAATCTAAATTCGCTAAATTCGTTTCAGAAATTACTAAATCTTTAATTCCTCAATGGAAAGTGTATAAAAATGAAATGTAAATGTACAATACAGTATAACATGTGAATTAAAACACATTATACACTAGCTGTTAGCAAGCGTATTTTTTTACAGTTGTAAGTACATATTATATATAAATAAATATGTGCTCCCCCCCCCATTCCCACAACTTTTAAAAGCCGCCCTCGATAGAAAAAGGTTACCCACCGATGATTTATACCATAAGTTCCACAATTCAAAGGTAGGTTGGGAATTAGGAATAAATATTTATTTATTTTTAGGAGGTTCTATTGGCGAATGAATAAAGAAATAATTAGTTCAGGTGTCTGTTTTGTTTTTGTTTTTTTTTTTGTTCCAAGGAAGTGTTGCTACACTATGTCATTTAGAAAGTAGTCGATACATTTGTTGTCTTCTGTAGCACTGGACAATCCAATGTCTAAACGCTTATGTGTGTTACTTTAACTATTGTTCATTCTTTAGTTGGCAAGAGAGACCTTCTACTACAACGTACTCTTCATCGCGAACTCCTCACTATCAGTTCATTGTTGGTATATGCGTGTACAAGACTATTTCCTGACTGCCTCTGCCTGCCTCTGCACTAAACACTTCACACTTAGCGACAGAAGAAAAAAAAGGAAGAAAAAAGACAGCGGTGTCGCATCAAGTCGCCGGCACAACATTGCGGGTCATATTCCAGTTCTATCTAAATATTAATTTGGTTGTGCAAACAGCCCTGTTCAAACCCCGTCATCGCCCCACCCACACGTACGCTCCTTTGTCCCCTTATTAGCTGTACGGGTGCAGGTGAAAAGGAGACTGTTGATGGCCCCCTAGGGAGGCGTGATTTCACATAGGTTAACTAACTCAAGGGATTCATCCAGTGAGCACCCCCACCCAGCCATGATTCTTACTCGCTATTTCCTCTCCCCCCCCCCTCCCTATACGTCTATTTTATTTTATTTCTTTTTTCTTTTTTTTTACATTCTTCAGTATCTGCTTTGCCTATTGAAGTCACATAACGAAAGTGAACATTTTTGTGGAAGTTGCCTCATCCAGTCGGTGGTTGACATAATAGGAAACATTAGAAAGTCAAGGTAAACTTTGAGGTAAACATTGGAGTAGAGTGTACGGGGAAGAGTTCAAGAGATAAAACTGTCAATAGATCGCAGTCTCTGTTTGGTTTCAAGATTTACTCTTTTTTTTTATATGTAATCTTTAGTAGGACATTCTTTCTTTCACTCTCTTTTACTTTCTTTCCTTCTTTTTTCTTTCCTTCTTTTTTCTTTCCTTCTTTTTTCATTACTTCTTTTTTCTCTTCCTTTAGTTTTTTCCCGTCATTTTTTTTTGTCTCTTTTGTTTTCTTTCTATCAATCTCTACTGTTTCACAATTTACTTTGTACTTTCTGGTTTCTCTCTCGCAATATCTGTCTTTGCAGATCTCTCCCGTTCCTTCTATCTATTCTCTAGCGTCACAAAACTCGATAGCGTCAGACAACTTGATAGCGTCACACAAAATTGATAGCGTCACACATCTCGATAGCGTCACAAAACTTGATAGCGTCATACAACTTGATAGCGTCACACAACTTGATAGCGTCACACAACTTGATAGCGTCACACAACTTGATAGCGTCACACAACTTGATAGCGTCACACAACTTGATAGCGTCACACAACTTGATAGCGTCACACAACTCAATAGCGTCACACAAATTGATAGCGTCACAAAACTTGATGGCGTCACACAACTCGATAGCGTCAGACAACTTCATAGCGTCACACAACTTCATAGCGTCACACAACTCGATAGCGTCACACAACTCGATAGCGTCAGACAACTTGATAGCGTCACACAACTTGATAGCGTCACACAACTCGATAGCGTCACACAACTTGATAGCGTCACACAACTTGATAGCGTCACACAACTCGATAGCGTCAGACAACTTGATAGCGTCAGACAACTTGATAGCGTCACACAACTTGATAGCGTCACACAACTTGATAGCGTCACACAACTTGATAGCGTCACACAACTCGATAGCGTGAGACAACTTGATAGCGTCACACAACTTGATAGCGTCACACAACTCGATAGCGTCAGACAACTTGATAGCGTCAGACAACTTGATAGCGTCACACAACTTGATAGCGTCACACAACTTGATAGCGTCACACAACTCGATAGCGTGAGACAACTTGATAGCGTCACACAACTTGATAGCGTCACACAACTCGATAGCGTCAGACAACTTGATAGCGTCACACAACTCGATAGCGTCACACAACTTGATAGCGTCAGACAACTTGATAGCGTCACACAACTTGATAGCGTCACACAACTCGATAGCGTCACAAAACTTGATAGCGTCAACAGAACTCGATAGCGCCACACAAGTTGATAGCGTCACACAACTTGATAGCGTCACACAACTTGATAGCATCACACAACTCGATAGCGTCACACAACTCGATAGCGTCACACAACTTGTTAGCATCCCATATATAACACTAAATAACCAATATCTAACGTCCTTGTAAAAAGTTGTTTTTTTAAAGTAGAAAGTGCTGTGTACCAATGAACTACAAATGTGATGATAAACTGTCATATATGTCTATTGTCTATAGTATTTTGAGTAGTATTCTCGGACCAAAATAGTAGATAGAGTTAGACAGGAAATGCGACCTGTTTAGAGGCGCTAAAATGAGTGACAATGGAGACGCTTAGAGTAGAAGACTCGACGACCATTTCCCCTGTAAATAAACGTTTGAAATGTTGAGTTATCAAGTTCTGTAAGGAGCGTCTCAAAAGTCGATCAGCTGTGCGGACTCGCATGTGTGTTCTAAGTCTTGATTGGAGCAAAATAAAACGTAGCGATAGACTCAAAGCAATAGTCATACAGTAGAGTGAGGTACATACACTCAAAGCAATAGTCATACAGTAGAGTGAGGTACTCACCTTAGCGTGTAAGTTTTTATCAGCAAATCTTGGACAAAACTTCTATGCTATAATTTCCTTTAACAAAAGAAAAAAAATGGAAATATTAGAGCAATAGTTGAAATACTGAAAATGATTTCTATATAATTAATTATATGATTCCTTGTACTCATTATTTGACACTATAACTTGTTATGAAAATACGAATGCTATAACATTTGTAACAAGGTACAGGAGTGAACAAGACGTACTTATGAACAGGAAGATGATCTTACCACGCTCGAGTTTATGACGAACGCGAATGTCTATTAGTTCAGTATCGGCCTGGACTACCTGTTAGTAAGTAAGTGGTTCTCAAGACTAGAAACGATTGAGAAGTATGTGTTCTAAACTTTGATTTGATTTACTGAGCAAGGAAATTGTATTGTACTAAGTGTGAAACTTTCTGACATATTATAGTGACCTTTTAATGTATATATAGATCTGGACGTAACCATGACTTTTGTCTCTCTATGGAAGTTTTGATAACAAACAAAATAATTCATAACCAATAATCATTAACTATTATTGGTTAATTTGTTATCGATTCGTGTTTTGCTAGGTACAATAAATAATTGTTTCAAGGTTCGATCTAAAATTGGGTGTGGCAGAAATAACTTGTACAATTATCTAAGGGTATTAAGCCATACCTTTGAATACTGGAGGATTAATTTCCCGTCTTGGTAGCAAAACAAAATAATTAATAACTAGTAATGAATGACTGATTATATTTGTTTGTTTGTATTAATCATGTATTGTCTTCGCCAATGAACAATTCTACACATTTTCCACTTGATCCGAGAATGGGTGTGTGAGAAATAAAATGTACAAACTTTTTGCTAGACAGACAGACAGAGTGAGGTTTGTAAAAAAATGTGTTGAATTTGTATTTCAGATCTCAAGTGGAAGTAATTTTTGGTAATATTACGTATTGTCGTATATGGCCAAAGATTGATCTTGTACCTGGTCTTCTACCATTGACTTAGGTGGTAAATCATTGACATTTGATTGCTGTTAAAGGAAGCTCAACAAACTATTATTTTTTATGTGTTCAGAAATTAATAGATAAAATAATAGTAATTTCAAAAATTTGCTGACATTGTTATTAGCGGCTCCAGAAAGGGGAAAAGACGCTATTAGTTTTGTGTGGATGTCTGTCCGTCTGTTCGTCCGTCCCGTTTAGATCTCGTAAACTAGAAAAGATAGTGAAAATCCGACATCATAATATTTTAGACCATTCAAAGTTATGATGCAACGGCTACTTTTTTCTTTTTTGAAATCGAATATTCTAATTTTTTAAATCACTTATGCAAGCAGTTTTTTTTCATAAAAACAGATCACTTTTAAAACTACTCACTATTAATAATAACAAACACTGAATGCTTCTTATTAGGGTGGATTCTAGTAGATGACTATATGCCATATTTTTAACACATTTATGCAAACGGTTATAGATTTTTTTGTAAAAAAAAATATTTTACATTTGTATAGCTGTATTTTAAAAAAGACAATTAATAAATAGTTTGTCATATTATTGCGTGAACTGCAGCAGTACCTCACAGGCTTAGAACACTGAACTAAAGGAAATTATTATTTTTTTTAAGGTAATGTTTTTTTCTTGAGGAATAAGAGATTGTCCCTTTACAAAACAATTAGAGCAATTATATATTCATCATAAGACATTAGTTAGGTCAGGTTCACATCTAACTTCACATTCACTTTCACCTATCTCTGGGTCTGTAGACCGCTGAGCACCACAAGATCCGTCATCCTTCTTTCTCCATTCTTCTCTGTCATTTTTCTTTGATAGAATTTCATTATGATTTTCTTTCTGAAAATATTGAAACCTGTCTTTTTACCTTATTGCATGGACCATTTCAAGGGCCGATTTTGAGTTTGTGTCTCCACACAAACTGTCTTTATAACCTTGTTAGCTTTACAGTTTGTTCAGTACAAAACAATATAACAAAATGTACGCTGTTGAAATAGACATCAAAACATATGATATGCAAAATTTAAATTCTATTTTTAGCGGCTCCCGAAAGGGGAAAAAGACGCAGTTTTGTGTGGCCTGTCTGTCCGTCCGTCTCGTTTAGATCTCGAAAACTAGAAAAGATAGTGACAATCCGACATCACAATATTTTAGACCATACAAAGTTCTGATGTAACGGCTACTTTTCTTTCTGAAAGCGAAAAATCTAATTTTTTATATCACTTATGCAAACAGTTTTTTTCATATTAAAAAATACACCACTTTTACAACTATTCACTATTAACAGTAACAGACACGTGGGGCTCTTTGTTAGTGGAGGATATGTAGACATGGTTTCAAAGGTTGTCATGGCCAGGGCTGTCAATGGGGTTAAGCTCCCATTGTCTATAAAATACTCATAATGGCGTGCGTCTCAAATAGCCTCTGACAACTAAGTCCAGCACCTGGCCTGCTCGTGTGGCTTAGATATTAAGCCCGGCGAAACTGCTCATGTAAACTATACTTTTAACATATTTATGCAAACGGTTGTAGATTTTTTTGTAAACATTTTTTTTATATTTCTATTGTTAGGTTATGAAAGTTCTATTATACAAAGTACTATATTTACAAACAAAAAATTTTTTTTTATTTTTTAAAGAGAAAAAAATCTATTTAATATGCATATAAGTCAGACATAATTTAAACAACAATTAATGAGTAGTTTTTCATATTATCGCGTGAACTGCAGAGCTACTAATACAATTGAACACCTAACCAAAGAATTTTTTTTTTTTTAATTTAAATTTTTAAAATTTTTTTTTACGGAAATGTTTTATTCTTGAGGAATAAGAGATTGGCCCTTTACAAAACAATTAGATCAATTAGATATTCATTATAAGACATTAGTTAGGCCAGGTTCACATCTAACTTTCACTTTCACCTATCCATTGGTCTGCTGGACTGCTGGGGCACCACACACAAAAATAATGATTACGTATCACACAAGCACCGATAATTATTAGTTAATAATTAGTGGGAATGAGCTGAACGCTCTCCTGTGATATAAACGTCGAAATGTCATAGTCACATTAAGGCCCCCATAGTGTGTCCCGCGACCTACATGAGAGCTCTCCAGATTTGTCTTCCAGAGGTCCCTTTACTGACAGCTGCCTTTCTCGATACCAGGAAGAGCAAAGTAGTGCCTGAGTTGATATTTATAGAGCTTCCGGCGTGCACCTATGTTCAATTAATTTAAAAGTGTTTTACAAGAATGTCCAGAGTCACTGACTTCAATATGTTCATTAGCTACCAAGTTGACATTCTCTTGCTTCTTGGAAAAGATCACCATTATAAAGGTGCTTACAATACTTCCCAATGGCCGTTTTAAGTCAGGTCAACTAATTTCAGTGCATCTTATCAAACCCAATGTCCAAGGGCGGGAAAAAAAAACGTTCTCGAAAAAAATCAACACAACAGACACAGGCTCGAGCTGGACTAACTTGGTTCATGTTTTGTTAGGTGCAATAAATAATTGAGCAAAGTTTCCACTTCATTTGAAATTGGGTGTGGGAGAAATAACGTGTGCAAACCTTTTACCAGACAAGTGAGTTGTTATTAGCTTTGTAAAATAAGTACTTCTACAGAAGACAAACACTCACTCACACCCAGTGCTTTTTTTTTTTGTAAAACGAAATAGGTGCCGGTACTCAGTGGTTAGATGCCGGTACTCAGTAGTTGATTGCCTAACTTTTAACTACTAAAATTAATAATATACGTTAAAATACCAGAAAAGTAATATTTGTTTTCAAAAAGGTGCCTGTATTCCGTACCGGTGCGTACCGTCACAAAAAAACAACAACCCTGCTCACACCTATAAATAATTCAGATAGGCCTATATAATAAGCTAATGATTATTTAAACCAATATGTAACGCAGAGTATAAAAAAATAGTACACATTGAGTTATAGTAGAAATTTTATTATTTATTATTATTGTAAATAACTAGATGTTAAAACACTTGACTTTGACTGTGTCTAGAACTGAGACTACAGCAAACAACACGATTTTGTCAATAAAATGATACCGGAAATAATACTATATTAGATTTTATCGCGCATGCGTAACATAACACAAAGAGTTCTACTCACAGTAAGATATCCAAAGATTGTTTTCAAATATATCCAGTCTGATTTGAATCATTATGAAGTTGTCTCTGATCTTAACTTCAATAGTTGTTGTTGTTACATGTTACACATTAACTTTTAAAATGCGAACAATGACCTTGGACTAGAACAATTCTAGATGTGCCTACGTGCATGTTTACATGTCATCTTGCTTGCATGCAGTAGCAGACTATGTGTCATTAAGGCTCGAATCACTAGAGCATGTAGCATATCAAATATCTTTCACTGGTATTGAATTTAATATGCATTGTGGTTCCTTTTGTCTTTAAAAAGAACCACATACGAGGTACGTCCAAACAGAAATATATGGGTTGGGGGTGGGGGCAGCAGTCGAATGCAATTGAAATGTTCCCCAAAACAAATAAAAAAAACATAATTAAAATTTAATTTAAAAAAAAAGGGGGGGGGGGGCGTGGACCTCCCTTAGAGATGAAGAAAGAAAGATTGTGTTTCATATAGCGGGCCGTTACTAAATCGCTTATCTTACATAAAATTATAATTTTGTTAGAGAAGCTATTTTAACTGGCAAACAAAGTCGAAGAAATCTGGCGCGAAACTTCGCGTGTCCAAGTTTATAGCCTCGAACCGTTAAAGTATCAAATTTTAGCCTCGAGTCCATGAACACTGCCAGCATTTTTTTTCCTTTTCTGTTCGTATTTTAATGTAGGAATTGTCGGGTTATGTCGCGCTGATCCAGAAATCCGACAGTTTAACTGGCAAACTAAACTGTAGTGTCATATGATGCCAGTCTGGATTAAATGGCCGTTTGTTTCAGTTTTGGCAATAAAATAGGAGGGACTGGGGGTGGATTCGTGGTAGCCCTTACACGCCGTGACAGCCATTTTATTTTGGCGATGTAGCCTTGATAAAGGGGACGGAATGTTGAACAATAGCAAAGGGAGGCAATTGCAAAGAGATAAAAAGAAGTCTTATTATACAACAGTCGGGGTTGATCTTAGAGATAGAATTCGCTCAGTTTATGTCGGAATGTGAATCAAGATTAAGGTTATTCACCTCATTTCAATTGTCTTTTGCAGTTTCTTGTCTCATGATATTGTTTCATTCTGTGATGCCCAAACCACAGCCCGCGGACCAGATCTGACGCTATCCAGGCCCTCAAAACCTTTGGCAACAGAGCCTAATAAAGTCGAAGGGTCCCAATAGACTTCACAAACAAAGTGTGGTCATGTGGCTCCATGCCGCGTGTGCTGGACATTAGATTTGACAATTATAATGTGGCCATTTTGGCCCCATGCCGCCTGTGCTGGACATCAGACATGACAATTATAATGTGGTCATGTGGCCCCATGCCACGTGTGCTGGACATTTATTTAGTCCACTAGGCCGAAAAAGCTTGATCAGAACTGGTTCAATTCTAGAGCGTATTTCAACTTCTTGACTTCTATTCAGAATGAGACAGTGTTGATGTAGTGGTATTATAGTAGTGATATTGTAAAAGTGGTATAGCTGTGATAGTGTGGTGTATAGCTCTATTGTAGGAGTAGAGTGAGAAGACCTCTTCGATGTCCAAAGGGTTATTTGAGGATTGAACTCCAGTCTAGTTTAAAGACTGTGTATCCAGTAAATAGGCTGATATATGTCCAGTTACGATGTTTACGTCCAGTAATGAACTTAGTATGTATGTCCAGTGATAATGTTTATGTATCTATTCTGTAATGATTTGTATGTCCAGAAGGAAGTTAGTGGACATATATATGACTAGTAATGGCTTGTATGATGTGTCCAATGATGATAGTTGATGTGTATAAGAAGGTCGGTTAGTTCAGTTGCATGGAAAGACAACATGTAAATCTTATGATAATAAATCAATTGGAAAACGCCCCACCCCTACTGTTGTCTTGGAATAGAAAGTTTTATCTATATATATGGTGGCTTAACCGAGGGATCTCTGTGAAGACAGTTATTATATCCTCGGTATTTTTAGGACGCCACTGAGGCCATCAAACTCTTATGGGTACCTGACATTAGTTTTGGAATTTAAAAGAGGTTTTAGTTGTTGTGCTAGCTACATGAAACCCTCGAGAATTGTCGGCAAAAGATGTCTTTTACATCATCTTCTTTTTTAATCAACAGTAAGTTTAATTAAGAAATAGATCGACACAGACTAACACAACAGTAAGTTTAATTAAGAAATAGATCACCACAGGCTAACAGAACAGTTAGTTTAATTAAGAAATAGATAGCCACAGGCTAACAGAACAGTTAGTTTAATTAAGAAATAGATAGCCACAGGCTAACAGAACAGTTAGTTTAATTAAGAAATAGATAGCCACAGGCTAACAGAACAGTTAGTTTAATTAAGAAATAGATAGCCACAGGCTAACAGAACAGTTAGTTTAATTAAGAAATAGATCGACACAGGCTAACAGAACAGTAAGTTTAATTAAGAAATAGATAGCCACAGGCTAATAGAACAGTAAGTTTAATTAAGAAATAGATAGCCACAGGCTAATAGAACAGTAAGTTTAATTAACAAATAGATAGCCACAGGCTAATAGAACAGTAAGTTTAATTAAGAAATAGATAGCCACAGGCTAATAGAACAGTAAGTTTAATTAAGAAATAGATCGCCACAGGCTAATAGAACAGTAAGTTTAATTAACAAATAGATAGCCACAGGCTAATAGAACAGTAAGTTTAATTAAGAAATAGATAGCCACAGGCTAATAGAACAGTAAGTTTAATTAAGAAATAGATCGACACAGGCTAATAGAACAGTAAGTTTAATTAAGAAATAGATAGCCACAGGCTAATAGAACAGTAAGTTTAATTAAGAAATAGATAGCCACAGGCTAATAGAACAGTAAGTTTAATTAAGAAATAGATCGACACAGGCTAACAGAACAGTAAGTTTAATTAACAAATAGATCGCCACAGGCTAATAGAACAGTAAGTTTAATTAACAAATAGATAGCCACAGGCTAATAGAACAGTAAGTTTAATTAAGAAATAGATAGCCACAGGCTAATAGAACAGTAAGTTTAATTAAGAAATAGATCGACACAGGCTAACAGAACAGTAAGTTTAATTAAGAAATAGATCGCCACAGGCTAATAGAACAGTAAGTTTAATTAACAAATAGATAGCCACAGGCTAATAGAACAGTAAGTTTAATTAAGAAATAGATAGCCACAGGCTAATAGAACAGTTAGTTTAATTAAGAAATAGATCGACACAGACTAACAGAACAGTAAGTTTAATTAAGAAATAGATCGCCACAGGCTAATAGAACAGTAAGTTTAATTAAGAAATAGATAGCCACAGGCTAATAGAACAGTAAGTTTAATTAAGAAATAGATCGACACAGACTAACAGAACAGTAAGTTTAATTAAGAAATAGATCGACACAGACTAACAGAACAGTAAGTTTAATTAAGAAATAGATCGCCACAGGCTAATAGAACAGTAAGTTTAATTAAGAAATAGATCGACACAGACTAACAGAACAGTAAGTTTAATTAACAAATAGATAGCCACAGGCTAATAGAACAGTAAGTTTAATTAAGAAATAGATCGCCACAGGCTAATAGAACAGTAAGTTTAATTAAGAAATAGATCGACACAGGCTAATAGAACAGTAAGTTTAATTAAGAAATAGATAGCCACAGGCTAATAGAACAGTAAGTTTAATTAAGAAATAGATCGCCACAGGCTAATAGAACAGTAAGTTTAATTAAGAAATAGATCGACACAGGCTAATAGAACAGTAAGTTTAATTAAGAAATAGATAGCCACAGGCTAACAGAACAGTAAGTTTAATTAAGAAATAGATCGACACAGGCTAATAGAACAGTAAGTTTAATTAAGAAATAGATCGACACAGGCTAACAGAACAGTAAGTTTAATTAAGAAATAGATCGACACTAGCTAACAGAACAGTAAGTTTAATTAACAAATAGATAGTCACAGACTAACAGAACAGTAAGTTTAATTAAGAAATAGATCGACACAGACTAACAGAACAGTAAGTTTAATTAACAAATAGATCACCACAGACTAACAGAACAGTAAGTTTAATTAAGAAATAGATAGCCACAGGCTAACAGAACAGTAAGTTTAATTAAGAAATAGATAGCCACAGGCTAATAGAACAGTAAGTTTAATTAAGAAATAGATAGCCACAGGCTAATAGAACAGTAAGTTTAATTAAGAAATAGATCGACACAGGCTAACAGAACAGTAAGTTTAATTAAGAAATAGATAGCCACAGGCTAATAGAACAGTAAGTTTAATTAAGAAATAGATCGACACAGACTAATAGAACAGTAAGTTTAATTAAGAAATAGATCGCCACAGGCTAATAGAACAGTAAGTTTAATTAAGAAATAGATAGCCACTGGCTAACAGAACAGTAAGTTTAATTAAGAAATAGATCGACACAGGCTAACAGAACAGTAAGTTTAATTAACAAATAGATCGCCACAGGCTAATAGAACAGTAAGTTTAATTAAGAAATAGATCACCACAGGCTAATAGAACAGTAAGTTTAATTAAGAAATAGATCGACACAGGCTAACAGAACAGTAAGTTTAATTAAGAAATAGATCACCACAGGCTAACAGAAAAGTAAGTTTAATTAAGAAATAGATCACCACAGGCTAATAGAACAGTAAGTTTAATTAAGAAATAGATAGCCACAGGCTAATAGAACAGTAAGTTTAATTAAGAAATAGATCGACACAGGCTAACAGAACAGTAAGTTTAATTAACAAATAGATCGCCACAGGCTAATAGAACAGTAAGTTTAATTAAGAAATAGATCGACACAGGCTAACAGAAAAGTAAGTTTAATTAAGAAATAGATAGTCACAGACTAACAGAAAAGTAAGTTTAATTAAGAAATAGATCGACACAGGCTAACAGAAAAGTAAGTTTAATTAAGAAATAGATCGACACAGGCTAACAGAACAGTAAGTTTAATTAAGAAATAGATCGACACAGGCTAATAGAACAGTAAGTTTAATTAACAAATAGATAGCCACAGGCTAATAGAACAGTAAGTTTAATTAAGAAATAGATAGCCACAGGCTAATAGAACAGTAAGTTTAATTAAGAAATAGATCGACACAGGCTAACAGAACAGTAAGTTTAATTAAGAAATAGATCGACACAGGCTAATAGAACAGTAAGTTTAATTAACAAATAGATAGCCACAGGCTAATAGAACAGTAAGTTTAATTAAGAAATAGATAGCCACAGGCTAATAGAACAGTAAGTTTAATTAAGAAATAGATCGACACAGGCTAACAGAACAGTAAGTTTAATTAAGAAATAGATCGCCACAGGCTAATAGAACAGTAAGTTTAATTAACAAATAGATAGCCACAGGCTAATAGAACAGTAAGTTTAATTAAGAAATAGATCGACACAGGCTAATAGAACAGTAAGTTTAATTAAGAAATAGATAGCCACAGGCTAATAGAACAGTAAGTTTAATTAAGAAATAGATCGACACAGGCTAACAGAACAGTAAGTTTAATTAAGAAATAGATCGCCACAGGCTAATAGAACAGTAAGTTTAATTAAGAAATAGATCGACACAGACTAACAGAACAGTAAGTTTAATTAACAAATAGATAGCCACAGGCTAATAGAACAGTAAGTTTAATTAAGAAATAGATCGACACAGGCTAACAGAACAGTAAGTTTAATTAAGAAATAGATCGACACTGGCTAACAGAACAGTAAGTTTAATTAACAAATAGATAGTCACAGACTAACAGAACAGTAAGTTTAATTAAGAAATAGATCGACACAGACTAACAGAACAGTAAGTTTAATTAACAAATAGATCACCACAGACTAACAGAACAGTAAGTTTAATTAAGAAATAGATAGCCACAGGCTAACAGAACAGTAAGTTTAATTAAGAAATAGATCGCCACAGGCTAATAGAACAGTAAGTTTAATTAAGAAATAGATCGACACAGACTAACAGAACAGTAAGTTTAATTAACAAATAGATAGCTACAGGCTAATAGAACAGTAAGTTTAATTAACAAATAGATAGCCACAGGCTAATAGAACAGTAAGTTTAATTAAGAAATAGATCGACACAGGCTAATAGAACAGTAAGTTTAATTAAGAAATAGATAGCCACTGGCTAACAGAACAGTAAGTTTAATTAACAAATAGATAGCCACAGGCTAACAGAACAGTAAGTTTAATTAAGAAAAAGATCGACACAGGCTAACAGAACAGTAAGTTTAATTAACAAATAGATAGCCACAGGCTAACAGAACAGTAAGTTTAATTAAGAAATAGATCGACACAGGCTAACAGAACAGTAAGTTTAATTAACAAATAGATAGCCACAGGCTAATAGAACAGTAAGTTTAATTAACAAATAGATAGCCACAGGCTAATAGAACAGTAAGTTTAATTAAGAAATAGATAGCCACAGGCTAATAGAACAGTAAGTTTAATTAAGAAATAGATCGACACAGGCTAACAGAACAGTAAGTTTAATTAAGAAATAGATAGCCACAGGCTAATAGAACAGTAAGTTTAATTAAGAAATAGATCGACACAGACTAATAGAACAGTAAGTTTAATTAAGAAATAGATCGCCACAGGCTAATAGAACAGTAAGTTTAATTAAGAAATAGATAGCCACTGGCTAACAGAACAGTAAGTTTAATTAAGAAATAGATCGACACAGGCTAACAGAACAGTAAGTTTAATTAACAAATAGATCGCCACAGGCTAATAGAACAGTAAGTTTAATTAAGAAATAGATCACCACAGGCTAATAGGACAGTAAGTTTAATTAAGAAATAGATCGACACAGGCTAACAGAAAAGTAAGTTTAATTAAGAAATAGATCACCACAGGCTAATAGAACAGTAAGTTTAATTAAGAAATAGATCGACACAGGCTAATAGAACAGTAAGTTTAATTAAGAAATAGATCACCACAGGCTAACAGAACAGTAAGTTTAATTAAGAAATAGATCGACACAGGCTAACAGAACAGTAAGTTTAATTAAGAAATAGATCGACACAGGCTAACAGAACAGTAAGTTTAATTAAGAAATAGATCACCACAGGCTAACAGAAAAGTAAGTTTAATTAAGAAATAGATCGACACAGGCTAACAGAACAGTAAGTTTAATTAAGAAATAGATCACCACAGGCTAACAGAAAAGTAAGTTTAATTAAGAAATAGATCGACACAGGCTAACAGAAAAGTAAGTTTAATTAAGAAATAGATCGACACAGGCTAACAGAACAGTAAGTTTAATTAAGAAATAGATCACCACAGGCTAACAGAACAGTAAGTTTAATTAAGAAATAGATCGACACAGGCTAACAGAACAGTAAGTTTAATTAAGAAATAGATCACCACAGGCTAATAGAACAGTAAGTTTAATTAAGAAATAGATCGCCACAGGCTAACAGAACAGTAAGTTTAATTAAGAAATAGATCGACACTGGCTAACAGAACAGTAAGTTTAATTAAGAAATAGATCGACACAGGCTAACAGAACAGTAAGTTTAATTAGGAAATAGATCGACACAGGCTAACAGAACAGTAAGTTTAATTAAGAAATAGATCACCACAGGCTAATAGAACAGTAAGTTTAATTAAGAAATAGATCACCACAGGCTAACAGAACAGTAAGTTTAATTAAGAAATAGATCGACACAGGCTAACAGAACAGTAAGTTTAATTAACAAATAGATAGCCACTGGCTAACAAAACAGTAAGTTTAATTAACAAATAGATAGTCACTGGCTAACAGAACAGTAAGTTTAATTAAGAAATAGATAGCCACTGGCTAACAGAACAGTAAGTTTAATTAACAAATAGATAGCCACTGGCTAACAGAACAGTTAGTTTAATTAACAAATAGATAGCCACTGGCTAACAGAACAGTAAGTTTAATTAACAAATACATAGCCACTGGCTAACAGAACAGTTAGTTTAATTAACAAATAGATAGCCACTGGCTAACAGAACAGTTAGTTTAATTAAGAAATAGATAGCCACTGGCTAACAGAACAGTTAGTTTAATTAACAAATAGATAGCCACTGGCTAACAGAACAGTTAGTTTAATTAACAAATAGATAGCCACTGGCTAACAGAACAGTAAGTTTAATTAAGAAATAGATAGCCACTGGCTAACAGAACAGTTAGTTTAATTAACAAATAGATAGCCACTGGCTAACAGAACAGTTAGTTTAATTAACAAATAGATAGCCACTGGCTAACAGAACAGTTAGTTTAATTAACAAATAGATAGCCACTGGCTAACACAGTGTTTCTCAAACTGTGTGCCGCGGCACACTAGTGTGCCGCCGAAGATTTGCAGGTGTGCCGCGGGAGTTTTCAGAAAGCCACAAGTGCAGCGTTACACAAGTCTGCCTACTATTAATTTTTTTTTACGTTGCGATGACATCCCCACTTCCAATGACCAGTAGTAGTATTGGGTCGCTCCATATTGACGGAAAGGGGTGTTTGACATTCAGGTTATGGCCGTTATGGCATTGTCCACTATACAAATATTATTATAATGACTCAAATGTAGGCCGCCTTAGCAGACTCACGTCAGTTCTTGAATTGGTTACGATAATAATGTGATAGTAAATGTTATTGTTTTGTCAGCCCCGTCCTGTTAGTGTAACCCAGTAACCCACAATGCTGGCATGTTGAAAGAATGTGCTCATTAACAGATGGGGGGGGGGGGTAATTGAATTCCTTTTAAGCCTTTATATATGGACGATCTAACTTGAATAAACCAGCATTTAAACTTTAAACAGACAAGAAAGTGTTTGTTAGTCTGTACTAGCCTACTATTACAAATAATAAGCGATGTGTTTCATGTAAATTGTTTAGGTGAATTTTAATAATAACAAATTATCAATAAGCATTATTCATTGTTATCCATGGAGAAATACGTTAGCAAGAATGAAACTGCGCAAGCGTTAAATGAAAAGCAAGGAACCAAACGAAGGTACAAAGAAGATTACATCGGATATGGTTTCATATCTTCGGGACCTGAAGATGTTCCATTGCCATTCTGTCTGATCTGCAATGCAACTCTGGCGAATGAGGCACTTGTTCCAAGCAAATTGAAGAGACACAAGGAAACAAAACATCCAGCTGTAAAAGCGCAACCGAAGGAATACTTTGAAAATATCAGGGCTCAACAAAATAAACAAGCTAAGAAACTTACGAACTACCTAAAGCTGCCAGAAAAGGGATTAATTGCAAGTTATAATATAGCTCAGTTATTAGCAAAACGCAAGAAAGCACACACAGAGGCTGAATCAGTCATTGCACCAGCTTTAGCTATTGTTGTTGAAACTATTCTTGGACCCGATGCCGCCGAAAAAATTAAAAAAGTTCCTTTGTCAAATGATACTATCTCGCGCAGAATTGAAGACTTATCGTCAGATTTACAAGATCAAATCTGCGAACACTTCGACGTGACTGACGATGAAGTGTCTCTGCTGTGGTCTCTTCAAGTTGATGAATCCACAGACGTTAGCGACAAAGCCCAGCTGCTAGCTTTTATTCGGTTCATAAAGGATGAAAAATGTGTCAACAAATTCTTATTTTGAAAAGACTTACAAACTACGACCAAAGCCGAAGATATTTTGAAAGTGGTGAACGAAAACATTTTGCTATTCAAACTACAGTGGAGAAACTGTGTCAGCGTTTGCACCGATGGCTGTCCTTCCATGAAAGGAAATAGAAAGAGATTCGTCACTCTTGTGCGTCAAGAAAATCCAAATGTATTAGTTGTTCACTGTATGATCCACAGAGAAGCTCTTGCCTTCAAATCTTTTTCCGAAAAATTTTATGTCTGTTCTGGATCAAGTGATTGAAATTGTAAACTTCATCAAATCTCGACCGCTTGCATCCCGACTTTTCTCTCAGCTCTGTGAAGCAATGGACTCAGACTACAAATGTCTTCTGTATCATACCAACGTTCGTTGGCTCTCCAGGGGAAAAGTGTTAAAACGTGTCGTCCAACTCAAGGCCGAGTTGATATCATTCTTGGAGGGTGAAAAAAAAGACTTTGGATTTTCAATTCATGACGAGATCTGGTGGGTTAAGGTGACATTTCTCTCTGATTTATTTGATAAATTTAATTCATTGAATTTAAGTCTTCAAGGACCATCGGAAACCATCATCACTGCATCCTCAAAACTGAAGTCATTTGGGGAAAAATTGTCTTTGTGGCAAAGTAAGATCTCGAAAGGAGTCTTCGACTGCTTTCCTACTTACAATGAATGTGCTTCAAATCAAGAAATCACCCCCGAAATTTTGGACACTTTGACACACCTGCAGTCAGCATTGCAGCATTACTTTCCAACAATTGGAAGTAATGAATATGGATGGGTCAGTTATCCACTTGGAAACAATGAAGCTACAAATCTGACAACTGAAGAAGCAGAACAGCTCATAGATTTAAAAACGATGCAGTTCTTAAGTCAAGTTTTGCCGAGAAAAGCCTGGATGTCTTTTGGATTTCAATCAACAAATTATATCCTGCAATCAGTTTAAAAGCAATCAAAATAATTCTTCCATTTGCATCTTCATGGTTTTGTGAGTTTGGATTTTCAGCACTGACTGAAATCAAGTCTAAGAAAAGAGAAAGACTTCTTAAAATAGACGATGAAATGCGAATTTGTTTGTCGGCTCTGGAGTCTCGATAAACAGGCACACCCTTCACATTAAATGTGATACTTAAAAACGGGTAAAATCTTTTTTCTTTTTTATTATAAAACAACTATTGCTCTTCGTGGTGTGCCGCGAAATTTTTGTAGTTTTTTTACTGTGCCGCCAGACAAAAAAGTTTGAGAAACACTGGGCTAACAGAACAGTAAGTTTTATTAAGAAATAGATCACCACAGGCTAACAGAACAGTAAGTTTAATTAAGAAATAGATCGACACAGGCTAATAGAACAGTAAGTTTAATTAACAAATAGATAGCCACAGGCTAATAGAACAGTAAGTTTAATTAAGAAATAGATAGCCACAGGCTAACAGAACAGTAAGTTTAATTAAGAAATAGATCACCACAGTCTAACAGAACAGTAAGTTTAATTAACAAATAGATAGCCACAGGCTAACAGAACAGTAAGTTTAATTAACAAATAGATAGCCACAGGCTAACAGAACAACAAGAAATCCGAACCAAACGTGTCCACATAAAGTTCTTCTTGTATTTAAAATCAAAATTCACTTTCAAGTCATATTTGAAAATTGTGAAATAAACTAGAAAGGAGGGGGGTGAACCTAAGGTCTCTACGAGATTCAAAACTTATTTCTGACGTATCTCTAGCCTCACTATAAACACTCAAATCTTGATCTTTTAAATTTCGCGTGTCTACGTTTCAGCAGCTGATCCATCGCGGTCAAAAAAAGGACAAAAAAAAACAAAAATCCCTCGCGTGTTCATGTCCTGATTCTCCAGTGTCCCTCACGTGAAGCACCAACTTCAGAGGGAGGGGATTAAAGGCAGCTTTACTTGATCAGACATCGCTTCCGGCTAGAATAGTAGCGCAGAGATCAACCGAATATTTACCATGCAAAGACGGAGGTCGCCGCTCCGCTTTTTAAATTCTTTTTTTTTTTCAGGGGGATTTCCAAAATTGTTTTATCACACAAAGGGATGACGTCGTGGAACGCAATCAGGATTTGTACTCAACACGCGTGGTTTTAGTGTTCTAAATACAGAGAAAACTACAGCCATCACTTCAAAGAAAAAAATGTCTCTACATAATATTCAATAGATCTATGTCATGTGATTAACTTCAGATACTATTAGTGTATGCTACCGGTAATCTTATAAGACTAAGACTGCTTTATTGATTCTTATGGAAATTTGTTGTGATTACAAGTTACAGTACAAGGACTCTTTTCTCTTATACAACCAACACAGCAGCAACATTCACATAACTAGAACAGACAAAACATACACATAACTAGAACAGACACAACATTCACATAACTAGAACAGACACAACATTCACATTACTAGAACAGACACAACATTCACATTACTAGAACAAACATTACATAAAGAGTTCATCCAGCGACTACACACACACATTTACAATCGTATATTTTTAAACTTTACTTTAAAAAAAAAAAGAAAACTTCTACTAGGACACATTAAAAAGAAAGATATTTTGGCAGCATTCTCTATAATTATTAATTGGTTATTAGCGGCCCCCGAAAGTGGAAAAGACGATATTAGTTTTGTGTGAAATGTCTCTCCGTCTGTCCCGTTTAGATCTCGTAAACTAGAAAAGATATTGAAAATCCAACATCACAATATTTTAGACCATTCAAAGTTCTGATGCAACGGCTACTTTTTTTTTTTCTGAAAGAGAAAAATCTAATTTTTAAAATCAGTTATGCAAGAAGTTTTTTAAAAAGAAAAAGCTAATTAGTATGCATTATAAGTTAAACTAAATTTAAAACAAATAGTAATCTTATAAACATCATTTTTTCTGACTTTTTTTTAATTGCGTAAATATTTTTTTTTTTAAATTTTTTATTTTGAGGATTTGAATTAGAGATTGAGCCTTTCCAAAAAAATTAGATTATAGGACTTGGGCCAGGGGACGCGTGGTGGCTGAGCGGTAAAGCGCTTGACTTCCGAATCGGGGGTCCCGGGTTCGAATCCTGGTGAAGACTGGGATTTTCAACTTTGGAATCTTAGGGCGCCTCTGAAACCACTCAGCTCTAATGGGTACCTGACATTAGTTGGGGAAAAGTAAAGGCGGTTGGTCGTTGTGCTGGCTACATGACACCCTCGTTAACCGTAGGCCACAAAATCAGATGAACATCTGCCCTATAGACCACAAGGTCTGAAAGGGGAACTAGTTAGGCCAGGTTCACATCTAACTTTACATTCACTTTCACCTATCCTTTGATCTGCTGGACCGTTGGGTCACTACACAAGATCTCCATTCGTATCTCTCATTTGTCTTTGATATAATTTCATTCGGATGTTCTTTCTGAAAATATTAAAGCCTGCCTGGGTGGACCACTTCGGGGGCCGATTTTGAGTTTGTGTTTCCACACAAACTGTCTTTTGTAACCTTGTTTGTCACGGAGATAGTTAACACATTTTTAGTTGGTCTTAGCGTATAAAATAGTATAACTCTTGGAATACAAGTAAAGAACATTCAATTTTTACTTCCTTGCTTTTAAAAAAATGAATATGTTTGCATAGTTTATAGAACAGCTTGACCTATATAGAACTGCTTGACCAATATAGAACTGCTTGACCTTTATATTTGCGAAAGTTAAGCCCTATTTACATTTGATTTTTAAGTTGTAAAATTTTGAAGACTGTAATTTATAAGATAAGATAAAATAAGATAAGACTAAAATGTACTATTCTAAACATTTAAAATGTATATTTAAAAACAAAAGAAGTTAGGGTTTATTAATATTATCATCAATGAAAAAAAAAGCATCGCAGTATTTGTCAGAGTTATTACTTGATAACATGTCCAGTCAGTCCAGAGCGCTCAGCTACATTGCCTTTGTATACACGCACAGGTAAAGTGTTTAGATTTTAGATTCACCTGTATGTTCAATGATAGTGAACGCAAAGTATTCTCTTCTGTTATGTCGGCCAAACTGAACAGGGCAGGGAAAAAAATAACTAAAAAAGTTTTTTTATTTTCTAAGTTGGTTGGCAGGCGACAGCTTGAATGACCAAGTGTGGAGAGATCCATGGATTAGTCCTTGTAAGTTGTGACACGGCCGGGGACCTGAACGAATTAAAAACCTTTGGATTATATGGATGGTGTGTCTCTGGTCAAGTTACCCTAGCAGTCTTACACACAAACATAGCTTCCGTGTATGTGTTCAATTTATTTTTCAAGGACTCGAAAGGGATGTGAATGCCATGTGTTGTAGCAGAACACAGGAGAAGAATAACGAATCCGTTTCCAAGTAGGGCCACGTCTTGTGTGTACATTCTGACATTTCTTTATTTAGATTGAAAGTTCTCTGAATAAAAATTACAAAATAAAACATGGATTTCATCTTTTTCATTTCCTCATAAACACAAATATATATATATATATATATATATATATATATATTGTCACAGTGTTGTGCAAGGGTTATTAATTAGTTTAATAGATGTTATCAAAGCTCACCGATAGACTTGACAGAGACCAGACAAAGGTTAGGACAATGTCAGTTAGGTGTTTGTCTTGTAGAGAGACTGATATGTGGGTCGGGACAGACATTAGCAATGTTAGTTTAGGCGTAGACTAGATACTCAGCCTATATAGAGTAGAGTTTGGGGCAATCGGGACACAACGCCATGTAGTTTTAGCAGGGGCGTGTGTCGTATGCTAGGCGTTTTCTGGTGAACGACACATACAGACATTGGGAGCAAGTCGCCGAGGTTGGCTCGCGATCTTGGCTCCAAGATGTGTGAGTTGTTTGCCAGAGACAACATGTAGGAACTTTAATTCTTAAGGACCAGGGTAAGAAGAAATGTTTTTATTAGTTATATATCTAGTATTAGATGTTAATTGATTATGAATAAATAGAATGGCGCTTTAGCTAGTTGTTAGCGATATTTTTGATTATTTGTCTATTTAGAGTGACAGTCTTGGCGACTGTCTGAGTCTTAGTGACAGTCTGACGGTCAGAGACGGTAGATCTATATATGGTGTATCCTTGCCTGCTACGCAAGGGGATATCACTCTAGTATTGAGCGGACTGTGACGTTGGGTTCCAGGATCCGTGCAGAGACTAGAGAGAGAGAGAGAGAGAGAGAGACAAGAGAAATGGAGAGTTCATCGTGACCTACAGCCAAGTATCAATATCTATGTGATTATTAAATTTTAATTCTAGAATCACATGAGTATTATATGTAATTATAGTTGTTAATTAAATATTTATTTTTCTTATGAAAATTTGTGTCCAGAGATCATGATTTATATCATTATTGAATATTGTGGTCTTTAATCCATAGTATTTTGTGATGCGTGTGTTGTATCAGTTAAATTACATCAGTAAGAATCATCCTAGACGTATAGACATCAAGAGCTGATATCAAGATCTTGACAATTGGGGCCTCGTCTAAAGTTTTATTTTAATTTTCTACGACACTTTAATGATGTCTGGGGGCTAATGAATAACTGGGACCTGTTATTTTTCTTTAAGTGAAAATACTTTAGTTATACTTGATATAGTATTGACATTTATTTTTTTATCCATCATAGTATTGAGAAAATTGTATTTTGCTTGTAAAGGTTTGGACGAATATTCACTACTTAGAATTAGCATTAAGTAGAGTTTCTGTTTACACTTGTAATACCATGATTGTATTTTTCAAGATTTTTTTTTTTCTACATTTTGTTTTCTGCCTAGCATTTGTTGTGGTACAGGTGAATTGGCTGTTTGGCAGTGGACGTCACACATGATCTATTTTTAGACTGTCACTCCTGATTCCTGCGCCCATTGTCCTGGGGCCTTCGTGTATCCACGGTTTGAGGGTAACGTAGTTATCTTCAGCGCGTGTTTTTTCAATGTTTAGGTAAGCTGTATGATGTAGTGAGATAGGTGTAAGTTTTCTTGTTTTTATTTTTGATAGGGAGCTTAGGGATTTCATAGAGGTGGGATAGAAAGAGGTGGACATTATTTTTAAAGCATAATTACTGCACTGGGCAGTGTTACATTTATACTGTGCTTATACTGTGTTTTTTGCAGGCAGACAGGGGCGAGTTATTGTTTGGAGAAGGTAGAAGGGGGTTGGACCTGTATGTTCGCGTTGGGCAAACGTATAGTGTCGTTGTCCTCAGTTATTTTTTTTTCTTGCTTTTTAGCTTGTTAAGTTTTGTAGATGGTTAGCCAGGTGAGCAGTACTGTTGGCCAGTTGTTTTTTTTGTTGCCATTTTGGTGTTTTGATAGGCGGGATAGGGGGTTTGAGAGACAGACAATGGCGTTGGGTCATGTAGTGTCCACCCCACCCATGTATTTTAGTAATGCCTATCAAACCTTGTAGTTGTTAATGGAAGTTTTGGAATTTCGTTTCCAGTGCCATGCCAGAGGGCAGGGACATTTGTTTTTCTTCTCCCTCTTAGTTGAGGTCGAGCGTTGATTTTTTTTACCTGGTGTGTCCTTGTTGTACGGATTCATGGTAGTTAAGTCACAGGGTGACGTAATGATTTTTTGTTGTTGCGGCAAGAGTTGTTTTTTTTACAGTGGGTCTCGAGTTTTGTTGGGCCTGGTTTCAGTTTTTTGTATGCCGTCTATTTTTTTTGCTTGAACGTGTTGATGATAGTTGGCTATAGCTCTATATAGAATATCCGACATTAGGTATGTCGTGGATTTTTTTATTTCAGTGAGATGTTGCTGTGTTGACAGATCATCAGTTTATCAAGGTCATTTGATTAGTTTGTTCAACGTTTGATATTACTAAGATGTTAAAGTTTAGGCCTGACGAGCTTGAATTGGTATTGATTTTTTTTTTACATAGATTTTTTTTTGTTGGCAAATATTTGAGCTTTAGCTGAGTTATGGCGATTAATGTACACGCTATCTAGGTAGTTCAGAAAATTGACGTTTTAGGACATTTGTATCCAAGGTGGAACATGAGTTGTTTGTTGAAGAGTCAAGTGAGTCCTTCTAATGGAGGAGAGTGCATAACAGACACTGAAGTAAATGACAAAGCGTTGTTTTTTTTTTTATACGACATGTGTGATGGACACTGGCAGTGAGTACAGCCATTTTACAATTTCTATTCTATTATAGGGATGCTAATGAATTTTGTATTTTCATTTTATTATCATTATGTTTTAGTTACTTATATATTGAATTATACTGTTCTATATTTAGGTCGAAAATAAGATGCAAGTGGAGCTTGCAATCCGAAAAACTTTGTCCATGATTAGATGATATCATTTTTCTTACTTTTAGTTTTATATTAATTCGTGTTTTACTTGCACTCGAGATTTGATTGGCAGAATTGCATGTTCACTTTGATGTATATTTTTTTTGTAAATCTACTTGCAGAGATTCATGACTATATTATTTGATGTTTAAAGTTGAAGTTTGTGACAGTTGCAGTGCAGATATATGAGATGACGATGTTCACATGTTTGTTTTGATTTTTTTTTCTTCTTAATTACAACCACTTTGTTTATGATTTTATAATCTTATTCCAGTGTGCTACAGTTGCCTAAAGACTTTGGTTAGCAATGCTGCATGTGTTCTATAACATTATTTTTATGTCTCAATATAGTTCCAGAATTTGTTCTCAAAATGTGAGGTAGTAGAGGCAGTTTAGACAGTCGCATTAGTGTGACTTTGGTTGCAAATATTGCAACAAAAGTCAAAGGAGAAGGGGAAGATGTCACAGTGTTGTGCAAGGGTTATTAATTAGTTTAATAGATGTTATCAAAGCTCACCGATAGACTTGACAGAGACCAGACAAAGGTTAGGACAATGTCAGTTAGGTGTTTGTCTTGTAGAGAGACTGATATGTGGGTCGGGACAGACATTAGCAATGTTAGTTTAGGCGTAGGCTAGATACTCAGCCTATATAGAGTAGAGTTTGGGGCAATCGGGACACAACGCCATGTAGTTTTAGCAGGGGCGTGTGTCGTATGCTAGGCGTTTTCTGGTGAACGACACATACAGACATTGGGAGCAAGTCGCCGAGGTTGGCTCGCGATCTTGGCTCCAAGATGTGTGAGTTGTTTGCCAGAGACAACATGTAGGAACTTTAATTCTTAAGGACCAGGGTAAGAAGAAATGTTTTTATTAGTTATATATCTAGTATTAGATGTTAATTGATTATGAATAAATAGAATGGCGCTTTAGCTAGTTGTTAGCGATATTTTTGATTATTTGTCTATTTAGAGTGACAGTCTTGGCGACTGTCTGAGTCTTAGTGACAGTCTGACGGTCAGAGACGGTAGATCTATATATGGTGTATCCTTGCCTGCTACGCAAGGGGATATCACTCTAGTATTGAGCGGACTGTGACGTTGGGTTCCAGGATCCGTGCAGAGACTAGAGAGAGAGAGAGAGAGAGAGAGACAAGAGAAATGGAGAGTTCATCGTGACCTACAGCCAAGTATCAATATCTATGTGATTATTAAATTTTAATTCTAGAATCACATGAGTATTATATGTAATTATAGTTGTTAATTAAATATTTATTTTTCTTATGAAAATTTGTGTCCAGAGATCATGATTTATATCATTATTGAATATTGTGGTCTTTAATCCATAGTATTTTGTGATGCGTGTGTTGTATCAGTTAAATTACATCAGTAAGAATCATCCTAGACGTATAGACATCAAGAGCTGATATCAAGATCTTGACATATATATATATATATGAATAAATGACCTAAGAAAATGTTTAATACAAATCATCTGTGACACTTCAATGTAAGAGGCTGAGTCATTTCATTTATTTTTTTTTTATTGCTGTATAAATATAATTTGAATTTGATACATTCTTTATGAAAAAACAAAAAACGAATGTCGATTCCCAGTCAGAAGTAACACAGAACTCTAGATTTAGAGATGTGAGTCCAACATTTATCTTTTGTTTCTATAACTTAGATAACAAATATTGAATCTTATTTCTGAAAATACTGTACCATAAAGTTTCTGTTGCCTCTAAACTTGTTGGTGTGTTATCAAAAGATCAATCCGCAGCGCATCTCAAACAAACAGTCAGAAAGTCAAATATTTAATGTCTTTTCAACTTTTTTTTTAAGACACCAGTCCACTTTATCCTCAGTATGTAGCGTCGAACAGATCATGGGGAAAAGGTTCAACAATTATTTACCAAGACTATACCTTCTTGTGCTAATCCAGTCTGCTGCAGAAGTGTCATTTTTAGCCGCTGTAGATAAACACTGCATTATGACGTGCGTACTGTTCCACTCTGTGTCTGGTTCCGCCCAGAGTTCAGCTAAATGATGTTATAATAAGGGCTTGAGTTTAGAAAGACTTGGAAGCTATTTTTTTTTTTTTGGGATAGCATTTCGTTAAGTGAATCAAACGCGACTTCAAGACTCTTGTATTTGTCATTTTTCTCTTAGTTTTTATACATTGACAGAGGCGGAGCACCGAGAGTGTGGACTTGAGAGGCTTGCTACTTAGCCTACTGATACTTTCAGCAGATATGTAAGGTAGATTCGGACATTCTTTTAAAAAAATAACTTTTATGGAATTTGCACCTGCACCGCAAGATATTTGCAGTTTACATACGTAGGAAAAACATTCCATCTGGAAAACCCTGCGACAACCCTGCGACAACCACTACAAATAGAATGCCTCTGACCCTCTGTATAAAGACGCTTTTTATTTGAAGAGGCTCTTGTCTTGTATTTCTGACAAAGTTTCTCTATAGACAAGTGTTCATTAGCTTCCACTTACAGTATGTTGGACATTATTTGATTCAACTGTAACCCCAACACAGTTCCGCCCACTTTTTGTCAGACTAACTGGCAGCCTGGTCGTCTCGTGTCAGACAATTGGGCAACTGTCGTCTGCACCCGAACCAACCAACCGCTGCAGCGTCGCAAATAATACAATAACTCGACTCTCGTCTTGCAATAATTAGCTTCCTGATAAAAGGGTTCCTTTAAGGCTTGTTTAACCCCATTAGAGACACAAAAACAGTTTTAGTCAGTGGTTCAAATCTTTTAAGGACGCGACATGACATAATTATTACAGCAGAAGTATTAAAAAAAAAGAATACAAAGTCAATATAACAAATAATACGTTTTTATTTTAGCGAATACAAACAAAGTCCACTCATTTCTTGTAAAAACCTGGTTGACGTCTTATTATTTTATCTTATAAATTACAGACGTTCTCTCAAAAAAAAAAAAAAAGGAAATGTCATTTCAATCTACTAACAAAGAGACTTTAGCATTGCAGTTTAATGAAAATGGTTCGGGTCTCCCTCAAATATTTCAAACAATCAGTTGAAGTGAAGTTTAAAACTCTTGAAGTAGAAAAGAAAATTAAGAGACAATGAGCTTTAAAATCTAGAAATCAATGAAGCTTGACATCACCAATGATGACATTATCAATGATGACATTACCAATGATGACATTACAAATGATGACATCGCCAATGATGATATTACAAATGATGAAAAAGCCAAAATTGTAATGCCTTGTAAAGGGTATTCATCATCTTTTTAAGAGATGTTCCTGGGGAAAGCCTTCTATTGAAACTGTGTTGCTGTTGCACCAGACTAGACATGAAGCCTTACCAGATCATTGAGCTATTGCTGTTGCATGAGACTAGACATTAAGCCTTACCAGATCATTGAGTTATTGCTGTTGCACCAGACTAGACATGAAGCCTAGCCAGATCATTGAGCTATTGCTGTTGCACTAGACTAGACATTAAGCCTTACCAGATCATTGAGCTATTGCTGTTGCACCAGACTAGACAGGAAGCCTTACCAGATCATTGAGCTATTGCTGTTGCATGAGACTAGACATTAAGCCTTACCAGATCATTGAGCTATTGCTGTTGCACCAGGCTAGACATGAAGCCTTACCAGATTATTGAGCTATTGCTGTTGCACCAGGCTAGACATGAAGCCTAGCCAGATCATTGAGCTATTGCTGTTGCACCAGGCTAGACATGAAGCCTAGCCAGATCATTGAGCTATTGCTGTTTCACCAGACTAGACATGAAGCCTAGCCAGATCATTGAGCTATTGCTGTTGCACCAGGCTAGACATGAAGCCTAGCCAGATCATTGAGCTATTGCTGTTGCACCAGACTAGACATGAAGCCTAGCCAGATCATTGAGCTATTGCTGTTGCACCAGACTAGACATGAAGCCTAGCCAGATCATTGAGCTATTGCTGTTGCACCAGGCTAGACAGGAAGCCTAGCCAGATCATTGAGCTATTGCTGTTGCACTAGACTAGAAATGAAGCCTAGCCAGATCATTGAGCTATTGCTGTTGCACCAGACTAGACAGGAAGCCTTACCAGATCATTGAGCTATTGCTGTTGCACTAGACTAGAAATGAAGCCTTGCCAGATCATTGAGCTATTGCTGTTGCACTAGACTAGAAATGAAGCCTAGCCAGATCATTGAGCTATTGCTGTTGAACCAGACTAGACATGAAGCCTTACCAGATCATTGAGCTATTGCTGTTGCACCAGGCTAGACATGAAGCCTTGTCAGATTATTGAGCTATTGCTGTTTCACCAGGCTAGACAGGAAGCCTAGCCAGATCATTGAGCTATTGCTGTTGCACCAGACTAGACAGGAAGCCTAGCCAGATCATTGAGCTATTGCTGTTGCACTAGACTAGACAGGAAGCCTAGCCAGATCATTGAGCTATTGCTGTTGCACCAGACTAGACATGAAGCCTAGCCAGATCATTGAGCTATTGCTGTTGAACCAGACTAGACATGAAGCCTAGCCAGATCATTGAGCTATTGCTGTTGCACCAGGCTAGACAGGAAGCCTAGCCAGATCATTGAGCTATTGCTGTTGCACCAGGCTAGACATGAAGCCTAGCCAGATCATTGAGCTATTGCTGTTGCACCAGGCTAGACAGGAAGCCTAGCCAGATCATTGAGCTATTGCTGTTGCACTAGACTAGAAATGAAGCCTTGCCAGATCATTGAGCTATTGCTGTTGCACCAGGCTAGACAGGAAGCCTTACCAGATCATTGAGCTATTGCTGTTGCACCAGACTAGACATGAAGCCTTACCAGATCATTGAGCTATTGCTGTTGCACCAGGCTAGACAGGAAGCCTTACCAGATCATTGAGCTATTGCTGTTGCACCAGACTAGACATGAAGCCTTACCAGATCATTGAGCTATTGCTGTTGCACCAGGCTAGACATGAAGCCTTGTCAGATCATTGAGCTATTGCTGTTTCACCAGACTAGACATGAAGCCTTACCAGATCATTGAGCTATTGCTGTTGCACCAGGCTAGACATGAAGCCTTACCAGATCATTGAGCTATTGCTGTTGCACCAGGCTAGACATGAAGCCTTGTCAGATTATTGAGCTATCGCTAATGCAGTAGAGTTGAATGATAAGACAGACAACTACAACTCGAGTGAAAACAGTGTCCATGGTTGACTAGACAGATAATTTTTTTCTCCCCCCCCCCCCGGCGAAAAAAAATTATATCTATTTATGTGTGTGTGTGTGCGTACAAAATCTTTATTACATTCTGACCCTTCATTCTTTCGGAAGACATTTATTGTGCCCTAGAATAGGTTCTTCCATGAGTTAGTGGAAAAATTGTAGATTCTCCGCCATTACTAGCAATGGGATCTGGGGGAGCTCCTAGGAGCTCCCCCAGCGCGGGGCGAAGCCCCGCCGCCAAGCACTATTTCTGATATTGAAAACCAACAAAATGCATATTCTGAGGTATCTACAGTGCATTTTCCTGCTATTAAAAAGTTCTATTTCAAAAACCTAATGTGTTATTCTTACTGACTTAGACCCTCCCTCGTCGTTCGGCGCATTTGCCATCAAGCTATTTTCATAAAATTGTAGACTCCCCGCCATTACTAGCAAGGGGGTCTAGGGAAGCGCTAGGAGCTCCCCATCGCGGGGCGAAGCCCCGCCGCCAAGCACTATTTCTGGTATTGAAAGCCAACAAAATGCATATTCTGAGGTATCTACACTGCATTTTCCTGCTATTAAAAAGTTTTATTTCAAAAACCTAATGTGATATTCTTACTGACTTAGACCCTCCTACGCCGTTCGGAGCATTTGACGTTAAGCTGTTTCCATAAAAATCTGTCACTGGTAATGTCTGAAGCATCTTCCCACCTACTATGAAGACCTCCATGAATGAGTGGCGTCAAGTTGTACTAGGATATCTTTGCAACTCTTCTTATGCTTAATTCATTTTGTCGGAGAACATGTCCCGCAAACCTCATGCGTCGTTCTCTCACAATCTTACTAAGGGGTCGACTCCCAGTTCGGCATAGGATTTCCTTGATTTAGACCCGATCTGTATAACTGACTCCTAAAATCTGTCTTAGCCATCTTTGTTGAGCTACATTTAGTGTTTTTCGATTTCGGTAGATGACTATTCACTGCAGTTTATTAATGGAGCCCTGCCACTGGTAAAAATGTGTAACCTCTCTTGAATACGCTCTTGGAATTAAGTGACTGTAGTTTGCTTTAGATTTTATATCGAAAAGAGAAGTTTTAACGTCAAAATCTTCTGTTGGGGGTTTTCCACCTCAAAATGCTCTGTAGGGGGATCTTAAACTCAAAACCATCTGGAGGGGTTTTAAACTTCAAACAAAAGCCATCTGTAGAAGAAGGGTTTAAACTCAAAACCCCCGATTGGCTTGGCTATGCTCAAATAATTTTAGTGCTTAATTTGCTTTTTTTCTTACACTGAAGATGTATTTAAATTTATCCTCAAACCCCACTGGAGGGGAGTTTAAACTCAAAACCCATTTGACTACACTCATAACATTTTTAGTGTATAATTTGCTTTGTTTTTATTATTAAAGAGATATTTTTTACCTTCAAACCCCGCTGAAGTGGGGTTTAAACTCAAAACTGAGTCAAAACAATTTAGCCACGCTCATAACATTTTGAGTGAGTAATTAGCTGCTTTTTTTTTATATTAAAGAGGGGGTTTATCGTAAATTTTAGACGGGGTTTTAAAATCAAAATCTTCCTTAACTGTGCTCTTGGAATTAGGGGATTTTCGTTTGCATTTTTTTTGTTTTGTTTTATAGAAGAGGGGGAGTTAACTGCAAAAACCCCAGGTAGGGGGTTTAAAACTCAAAACCCCTAGTAGGTTGTTTTTTTAACTCGAATCCCTCTGGTAGGGGTTTTAAACTAGAACCCCCCCCCCCCCCCCGGTAGGGGTTTTTAAACTCGAACCGCCCTGGTAAGGGGTTTTGAACTCAAAACCCCTTTGGTTGTGCTGGGGCAAGTGATGGTTTAGTATTAAAATCTCACCTAAAATAAACAAAATCAAAATAAAAAATCAGTCACTAAGTTCCGACTCCCCCCCCCTTCGGGGGGGGGGGATTTCATTTCGGGGGGGGGGGTTGAACCCCAACACCCCCCCCTGGCTACGCCCATGGATAGATAGATAGATAGATAGATAGATAGATAGATAGATAGATAGTAAGAAATAAAGTTATTATGGCATTCAGCATGAAGTACAAATGGGAAAGTCAGAAAGTAAGTTGTGAATAAGAAAAGAGGGAGAGAAAGAGAGGCATGCAGAGAATGGAAGAGAATATTAAAGTCATGAAGAGAAAGCGCACTCTCTAAGAATCAAGAAATGAGAACATAGATTGCAATCAGCCATCTTTTATCTTGAATGCAGAGAGGGAGATTACTCTTAATATTCTCTCCTCACGTGCCGGAAGGCACCTACACGTACTCAAGCTAAATGGGCCACGGGACCTTTGTAAGCTGTCAGCCGCAGACAAGAACGATCGTCATTATCACCTGACCAGTGTCCATTCAAGAGCCCCGGCGGGACACACAATCCGGAAGATTAGTCGAGCAGACTTTGTGACGTGATGCAAGCGTCACGGGAAACCTTTTCCTCATTTTCCTATTTAAATTTCCGCCACGGTAGCGGTCAGCGTGACATATATACTGCCCATCTGGGACTGACCGTGCTGGTCAGCTTTGAATCATAAAAAAAAGCCAAGTACAAGGTCGGGGGACTGGGCAACTGACCGCCGGTCGTAAATCAGCATGTCATGTTTGATGCCAGGTAGTAAAGCCGATACCGAATGAGACTTAAACACTGTGATGTGACATAAACACTGTGATGTGACATAAACACTGTGATGTGACATAAACACTGTGATGTGACATAAACACTGTGATGTGACATAAACACTGTGATGTGACATAAACACTGTGATGTGACATAAACACTGTGATGTGACATAAACACTGTGATGTGACATAAACACTGTGATGTGACATAAACACTGTGATGTGACATAAACACTGTGATGTGACATAAACACTGTGATGTGACATAAACACTGTGATGTGACATAAACACTGTGATGTGACATAAACACTGTGATGTGACATAAACACTGTGATGTGACATAAACACTGTGATGTGACATAAACACTGTGATGTGACATAAACACTGTGATGTGACATAAACACTGTGATGTGACATAAACACTGTGATGTGACATAAACACTGTGATGTGACTTAAACAAAGGCAGGCAACATCTGACTGACAAGCGAGAAGGAACCAAAGGACCAAGAGAAACTCGGACCCGATCCCCAGACTTCTGAAAAGCATAAAATCATACGGTCTATGTGTCAATGCCAGGCATTTAGACATACTGCAAATCCTATATATAAAAATGGAGTCGTCAATCTAGTTTATGAATGTATTTACTTATAAACTACCAATAAAGGAGTTCGAAATATGCCCTCCCCCCCCCCACCTCATGTTGCAGGGGGTCAAAGTGTAGTTCACTACAATAAGCGCCTAAGAGTTGATTTGAAAAGCTCTAGAAACTCTAGGCTCCATAAACCTGGTGAAATTTGCCTGTTTAAAAACAAACTTCTGGGAAAGTTCTAAAACAGATATTAATGTACAGATGGCTCGTATCCCAAGTAGCTAGGGTTAGAGGCGAAGCCAAAGGCCGAGCACACCGGGGAAACTCTCCTATATTCCTTCTCTGTACCACATCAGCCAAGCGGTTGTCCACCCAAAACACGGCCCCTTGAAAGAAGGTGTGTGTTTAGTTCAATGGACTTGGTCCAACGGGTGTTCTGCTTTGCTTCCCTATTAGCCTACTGGTCGCTTCTAAGGAACTGTCTCCACCCGAGGCGCCACGTTGAGGCGTTGCACGGGGGCATGAGAATCTCCCACTTAAGAAGGAACGTTGAGATAGTCCTATAACTGACACATACACACATACACACATACACCATACAACAGCTACGACATATGCCCTAAAATAAAAACAAATTGTTTACGTATGTACGTTAGAAAGTTCTAGAGATCGCAGATATCAAAGTAATGACAAAAGTGTCTTTTTCACTGAGACTGTTGTTGTTGTGATTTCACTACCATTATCGAAAGGAAAAGTATTGATAGAATAATGCATTAAAAACATATAAAATACTTTTTAAAACAAGTTATACGAAGTGTAATTGTATAAATTAGTTTGGGTCAGTCATGTCATTACATTTGTAATAGATCTAGACCAACAACAATAAATCTGTGCCATTAATAATATTTTTACAAATTGTTTTTGGTTTGCGCTCTTTCATGTTTTTAGCTTTCTCACTATGATCCTATCACTTGTCTCACTACGCTATGATCCTATCACTTTCTCACTACGCTATGATCCTATCACTTGTCTCACTACGCTATGATCCTATCACTTTCTCACTACGCTATGATCCTATCACTTGTCTCACTACGCTATGATCCTATCACTTTCTCAATACGCTATGATCCTATCCCTTTCTCACTACGCTATGATCCTATCACTTTCTCACTACGCTATGATCCTATCACTTTCTCACTGCGCTATGATCCTATCACTTTCTCACTGCGCTATGATCCTATCACTTTCTCACTACGCTATGATCCTATCACTTTCTCACTGCGCTATGATCCTATCACTTATGTGGACCAGTTGGGAAAAGGCGGTGGCGGGAGGGGGGGGGGGGAGAAAGGAATATCTGTGTGGAATTTTACCGTAATTAGTTTTTAAATGCATTTTAAAAAGGGGGTGGGGGTGGGAACGACCTGATTTCGAACTCATGGTTCACGCCTCCTAGGGCAGAAGTGCTAACCACTCTGCTAGTGAGGTACCTTGGACTGATGAAGATTATAGCGTTATATATTGTTTGTTTCAATTTAGAACGGTGACCTATAAAGGGGACTAATTCAACTTATACCACCACTTCAGTACAATTAAGTACAATTTCTTTACTTAGTTGAGATACCAAACAAAATACTTAATTACCAATAGCTAATTAACTAATCGGTTAATTTTTTAAATTGATTCTTGTGTTGTCAGGTAAAAAGAAATAATTGGGCAAAATTTCAGCTTGATCCAAGATTGGGTGTAGGAGAACTAACGTGCAGAAATTTGTTTACCAGACAAAAAAAACGAGAGCTTTGAAAAAAATACAACAAATAATAAAACACAACAAAACAAGAGATAAGTCGCTTTGCAAAGATATTTATTAAAACATGATTAACAAATGTGATGACCTACAATTCTCCTATGCTCTGATCCCAATAAAAAATCATGCAATCTTCCTAATCCTGTTTGGGTTCGAATCCTGGTGAAAAATGAGATTTTCAATTTCAGGGTCTTTGGACACCTCTGAGTCCACCCAGCTTTAATGTGTAACTGACATTATTTGGGGAAAAGTAAAGGCGGTTGGTCGTTGTGCTGGTCACATGACACTCTCGTTTTCCGTGGGCCACAGAAACAGACGACCTTTACATCATCTGCCCTATAGACCGCAAGATTTGAAAGGGAACTTTACTTTTTTTTACACACTGGCCTTCGGCTCTTGGAGCTCTATGCCAAAAAAGAGCTCCCTCTCACCCCGCCATTTTCCTTTCCTATACCAGGCCAACCGTGCTGGACACGCCATTTATGTAATGGCCCATTGAGGAACGGCGCCTGGATTGTGAAAGGTTGTGGGAGCTTTTTTACAACTCCGCACAGTGCAATGAGGATGCTCTCGCAACCCCTTAAGGCACGCCTACGGGAGTCTTGTTTTGATACTCTTTAGTCTTATCATTACCTCCTACGATTGTTTTTACCCAGGCGCCACTTTGAGGCATAGTAGCATGCCCGGGCTGTGGCCGTATTCAGACAGGCAACTAGAACCGCCTACTTTAAAGTTCGCATGGTGGATAGTGACGTTTTTAATAGTGTGTAGTTTCTAGTTTCAAGACGTGAATGTTTTCTGTGACTTGTTGTTTACTTAACCACCAAGCGTAAACGAACAACATTGAGACACGTGCTTCCCTTTCTCTTCTATGCATCGTACAACTTCGAATCAACAATGGTTACCACGCGACAGTTTTTTCCCCCGTTGTTTTATCAACGTGAATGTTCGTTTTGGTAAATGAAGTCCATTAGTATTATAATACCGACCGGCGTCGTAGCATACGCCGCTATTTTACAGGGCCGGCCTTTATGCACTTATGCGACCGCAGTGGGCCCCGCACTTTCATAGGACACGCGATAATTCTAGGTGTAAAAATTATTAAATAAAACCATTGTAAAACTTATAACAGATTTCCCGCGTCCTCCTGTCAATTTACCAGGAGCTCCTGAAAATCTCCTGAAATTGCAAAATATACGAAAAGGTTCTGGAAATATCCGGAAATTATTAAAATCTTTTGAAAACTCTCTTGAAATATATAGACAAAAATTGTCATTTTGGGGTGTCATTCAATAGGGAATACGCCAATCATACGGTAATAAATAAAAACGGCATTATGCATTAGCCGTAATTGTTGAAATAAGCTTCTCACGCCTCAAACTAATGAAGAATTACATTAGTTCAACATGCATGACTCGTAAAGTTCGTGGGATAACTCTATTCGCAGAAATAAAAGAGTGATCTTTCCTTTACTTCTTCTTCTCATCCAAACTTTTAGAGCGAAGAAGAGAATTATATATATAGAAGATATATTCATACCTAATGTCACACTTATGTTCTTCTTGCGAAAAAATAGCGAAAGCTTTCCTTTAAACATTGCTTCACAAACTGTGGACCCATAGGAGCCGCCTATGAGTTTGTTTTATTCTAAATGGACTACCATTGTATATTCGATTGGCTTTCCTACATTTCCACAATTCTGTCATTTAGCAGTAAGAAGAAGTTGATTTTATTCCTTATAAGTTGGTTTTGAATGGCGGGAGCATAATCTTCTGTTTTGGGGTATATATGTCTAGTATATATGTCTAGTCTAGTAAATGAGTCTAATATATATGTCTAGTTTTTTTTTTATAACAAAGCTGTTGGTTGTCTGCGTAATATTTTTACATCAGAATTTAAAGCAATTAAAGTGAAAGATCCATAAGTGCGCATGTCCGAGATTCAATGCTCATTCTGTCCCAATCAGTTGGAAGGGCGGGAATATTTCTTGTAGCAAAGAGCAAAAGTGAGAGTTGTTTTCTTACACTAAGGCGCAGAGAGTGTGTGTATGACAAGAGGCGCTCTGTTTGTGAATCCAATGCCCTGGAGCTCAAATCCAGGATTAAAATTTCAATTTAGGATGTTTTGGATGTTACGGATATTTGTTGATAAAAACTTTTTTTGTTGGTCGTTGTAATTGCCACATTCTCGTTAAAAGAATGTAAATTGAACATCTTCTTTTCAATAGACTGCTTGATCAGACATGGAAACTTTGTTTTCTAAGGAATGTTCGGTCTTACGCGGTGCTGAGCGGTAAAGCACTTGGCTACCGAACCGGGGTCCGGGATTCGAATCCTGGTGAAGACTGGGATTTTTAACTTCAGGATCTTCGGGCGCCTCTGAGTCCATCCAGCTCTAGGGGTACCTAACGTTAGTTGGGGAAAAGTATTAAAGGCGGTTGGTCGTTGTGTTGGCCACATGACACCCTCGTAAACCGTAGGCCACAGAAATAGATGACCTTTACATCATTGCCCTATAGACCACAAGGTCTGAAAATGAACTTTTTTTTTTCTTTTTACATAGAAAATTCTTTTACCAAAGTTTGGTAAGATAGATATTTGCTAAGCAATCATTGACAGACTTGCTTGATGGAGATTCATTGAAATATGTTCATCCAATGTTTTATTGCTCAGTTGTTCATTTCTTCTTCCAGACGTCAGGATGTTTTAATCACGTGCTAATGACTCTTGACACGTGCTATACAAAGATATCAATTACTGACTTCATTATTCTGCCACACCTTTGTGTGAGTGTGTGTGTGGTGCATTTGTTTCCCCCTCCCCTCTCCGACAGTGTCAAGGACGAATGATATGTAATCCATTGCATGCCAGAGTCCAACGTCTGCAAGAATGAAAATCAAGCTTTATTAGCGATCAAACCTTTTTTTTTTTCCCCACCACTTTCAACCTGTTCATCTCCCCTCCCCCAACCCTCCTTTTTATTTCCTACAGACGCCAAACATCAGAACATAACCAGTGTCTGGGCGTGGGTCATCTGGCAGAAGTGGTGGAAGGGAACATATCGTTGTTAGCTAGACTGCGTGTGTTAAGAGATGGGAGTGGTTGGAGTTTGGAATAAATACAAATAAAAACCTTCCTAAAGATAAGAATTAAAGAGAGGACACTGCCCATCTTTACTTGAGTGAGCACCAGTAAGTGTAATGAATCAAACACTGTTTTCACAAAGCTCATATCAACTCTGTCTGTCTGGTCAAAAGTTTGTACATGTTATTTCTCTCACACCCAAACTCAAATCAAATTGAAATTTTGCACAATTATTTCTTTTACCTGACAACACAAGAATCATGAAAAAAAACAACAACAACCAATTAGTGAATTAACTATTGGTAATAATCTAGTTTGTTTAGTATCTCAAAGAAATTGTAATTGGCGGGAGTGGTGGTATAAGCTGAATTAGTCCCCCTTAAAGGTCGTCGTCTGAGTCTCAGTGAACACAACATTAAAAATAGGAGGAGACTATAGAAACAATAGACAACTCTACAAACTTCCATGTTCAAAAGATCTCCACTAGCAGAGTGGTTACCGTGTTGGCATGTTTCAAGTATAAGCTTTTTTAAAAAAAAGTATATTTTGTTATTCTTGTTTAGCCATTTCTCTATTAAAATCTTTGAAGACATTTTGTTTCAGTTATTTCAGTTTGGAGATTGTGTTGAGACTAATGCTACACTGACTTTCAACAAATGTTTCAAACATTTAAGTTGGTGTTTTAGTGATGTTTGTACTTTCTACCACTTTAAGCCATTAATCTTGGAGACCAAAGATTCAGCTCCTCAAAACAATCATCGTCTCGACGGCCATCACATTAAGCAAACAAACATGTTCTAACAAGAAGATATCCACGAGAGCAATGACTAGTACAAAATACAGTAATATGTTAACATGTCCTTGCGGACCTCCAAATGTTGTCACATCTGAACGCAGACAAAGCTGTTTTCTTTTCAGTGGTTGGGTCTAATGTTATCTTGGAGGGTAGAATTGTTTTTGTTCTTCGATGTGTGCTGACCGCGACAAGAAAAACAAACAAACAAACAAAAACACCAATAAAACATGATTTTAAAAAATATAACGACAGATACTCATATACAACGCTATTAACAGATGTACGCTATAAATGTATCCACATCATTTGTTAGCAACGCTTTTGGACGCCTTGCAATGAGACTGTAGGTATCTCCTTACTAAACTGCCTACCAGGTAGCAGTTCTCCCAATCTAAGGATTAAGAATGATTTTCGTTCATAGATTTCTAAATAAAGAATACAAGAAGACAGGTTCGATTCTTGTTGTTGGTACAGATACTTTATTCATGGAGTGATTGCTAGTGTAAAATTCATTTAAATCAAATCTTTGAATTACCCAGTCAAATTTTTTCATTTACCAAGTCAAATCTTTAAGTTCATCGAGTCAAATCTGTGAAATTACCCAGTCAAATCTTTGAGTTCCTCAGTCAATTTTTTTAATTTCCCCGTCAAACTGGTTGGTTTGTGTACGGTTCACTTAGCTAATAGTAATTGGTTGACCTACAAACAGAGGCGTAGATAGGGTGACAGGAGGGGGGGGAAATTTGAAAATCCACTGGGGCCCAACTTGTTGGGGGGCCCACATATGAGTGCTTTTTACATTAAATATTAAATATTACGCAAAATGCATGGGCCCCTAAAGAATTCAAGCCCCCCCCCCCCGGTCCCCCAAATCATGGCAAATTCCTAGTTACGCCACTGCCTAGAAACAAGTAAGGATAAGTTATCGGCCCAACTTGGGAATGATCACTAGGTCTCTGAGGATATTACAGCTGGTCAGTGATCACTAGGTCTCTGAGGATATTACAGCTGGTCAGTGATCACTAGGTCTCTGAGGATATTACAGCTGGTCAGTGATCACTAGGTCTCTGAGGATATTACAGCTGGTCAGTGATCACTAGGTCTCTAGGAGGATATTACAGCTGGTCAGTGATCACTGGGTCTCTAGGAGGATATTACAGCTGGTCAGTGATCACTAGGTCTCTGGGAGGATATTACAGCTGGTTAGTGATCACTAGGTCTCTGGGAGGATATTACAGCTGGTCAGAGATCACTATGTCTCTAGGAGGATATTACAGCTGGTCAGTGATTACTAGGTGTCTAGGAGGATATTACAGCTGGTCAGTGATCACTGGGTCACTAGGAGGATATAACAGTTACTTGTCTTTTATATCAACTCTATACCAATTAGATAGAATGAATACTTTGTTAAATGATTGACTGACTATATTGATTGATTAAATGATTGACTGATTTGTTGCTTGATTAAATGATTGAATGACTAGTTGATTGATTGATTGATAACAACGTATTTAGTTACACCCACTTTACCCCTCCCATTCATTATCAGGAAACCAAAATTCCATTACAACTCGAACTACAGTAGTCTGACTTGGCGTGCATGATCTCAATCTGGCGTGTAAATTTACTGGCCCCAAAGAACAAGGATCTTCCACAGGGCTTTTAGATAAGATCTCTAACTCTATAACGCCCAACGACTCTAGCTCCTCTAATGTGTGAGATGTATCGTCTGCAAGCAGCACGAGCTATGAAAAATGAATGTGTCTTGGTGAGCAATTATTTCATTATTTATCAACATCAGGCTTATTACTTTCGGTGTAGTCTTTGAGTATTGTTGAACTAAGGGCAGTAAGCCTTGCAGGAGCTGCCGGGAAGGATACCAGAGTTGATAATTCCAACATCTTAGGAGAAATGCACCTTTTGAGCGTAATGTTATAGTCATATTGTATGTGTTCATTTGAGAATGTCTTTGTAAAGAATGAGACATGTTTTGTATGTATGTTTGTGTTCAAACGTCATTTTGATAGTAAAGAACACAAACTATATTTGTCCATTACACTAACATTAAAGTTTCTTGTGGAATTATTGCTATGCAGCTAACCTTATAATGTGTGTTCAGGGCCAGATTTAAGGAAGTGCAGATGAGGCTACAGCCCAGGGCCTCTCTAAGAAAGGGGCTCCACATTAGAGAAAAATATTTTAACAACACTACTTTAAATCTTTCTGAAAGCAACACGTGTTGGTGTCCGCTTATAGACTGCTTGATGTCTGCTTATAGACTGCTTGGTGTCCGCTTATAGACTGCTTCCATTCCCTCGTACTATATTTTTTTTGCTCCCGGTACTAAAATATGCATATTAAATCATTGTTTTAAACGAATGAAAATGAAATTTAATATGCAACTACCATGGGCGTAGCAAGGGGGGTTTGGGGGTTCAAACCCCCCCCCCCAAATGAAATCTCCCTGCGGGGGGGGGGAATTTAGTGACTGATTTTTTGCTTTGATTTTGTTTATTTTAGGTGAGATTTTAATACTAAACCATCACTTGCCCCAGCGCTTCCAATGGGGTTTTACAGTTAAACCCCCCTCTTCTATAGAACAAAACAAAAAAAAATTGCAAACGACAATCCCCAAATTCCAAGAGCATAGCTAAGGAAGATTTAGATTTTAAACCCCCCTCCATTTTTACGATGATCCCACTCCCCTCTTCAATATAAAAAAGCAAAGTAGGCTACACACTAAAAATCTATGACAATAGCCAAAGGGATTTTGAGTTTAACCCCCCCCCCTTTCAGTTTGATTTGAAGCTAAAAAATACCTCTTCAATATAAAAAAAAATGCAAATTACGCACTCAAAATGCTATGAGCGTAGCCAAATAGGGTTTTGAGTTTAAACCCCCTTTCAGCGGGGTTAGATGCTAAAAAATACCTCTTCAACATAAAAATAAAGTAAATTACACACTAGTATTCTTTGAGCGTAGCTAAGCCAAGAGTATTTTTTTAGTTTAAACCCTACTCCTCCAGAAGGCTTTTTTTTTAAAGTTTAAAAACCCTCCAGATGGTTTTGAGTTTAAAATCCCCAATACAGAGGGTTTAGAGTTTAGAGGTTAAAAATCCCCCTCTTCAATATTATTCTAAAGCAAACTACTCTCATCAAATTCTATGAGCGTAGCTAAATGGGGTTTTGAATTTGTTAAAAAAAAACTCCAGAGATATTTTAGTTTAAAGCTCCTCAACAGATTGTTTTGACGACGTCAAATCTTAAACTGAAATAAATTCATAACTAGTGGACATTAATTGACATTTTTTTATCTAGGGTTCCAAGTGGAAATGTTTTATTAAACTAAGATTCATGTGTAAATTGGACGATATAATATAATTAAATTGAGGATGGTGTGGTAAGATGTAGTAGGGGGGGGGGAGTGACACCGGTCGTGTCATGGGCGCGATGTGTCAGTCGGTGTGAACCGCTTCATGTTTTATTTTCTAGAGAGTGTCACAAGCTAATTGCACCACCCACACCCCTGCCCCGCACCCTCGTTTCTTCCTCACACCCTGCCATTCATTAAGAAGTATCTTGTTTAAAACTTTTCACGAGCCCGCGAATGACATGGTTTGAACACCCCCCCCCTCTCCAGTACGTCGTCCTCTCAAACCATTGCTGCCCTCCTTCTGCCCCTCTCGTCCCCCCCCCACCCCCCTTTCATAGCTTCTACTCAGCTCCTAATATGAATGTACATAAAAAGTAAGGGACCTAATTCATAACTGCTAGTAGACAGTAAATCATCTACACAACACAGTCTATTGAAACGGCCCCCCTCCCCCATGTCAGTTATTTTACCAGGCGGCTGTGTCACCAATGGTCGACCTCACCGCCTTTCAAAACAATAACCCAAAGAAATACGCTACAACGCTCAGATTTTTTTTTATTTTTTGTGAAGGGCCGCTGCTCTGTATATTTTGTCTGTGCTCCGTCTCCGTCGGTTGAATAGCAAACGTCCATTCGATTATGTGAAGTTTTTCTAGCCCTTTAAGCAGCGGTCCTCTTTTCTATCGGGATTTCCTCACGGCTTTCGAACCCAGTCAATCGCAATGACTCGCACCCAATGCACTGCTGCTGTATTGAGAAAGGAAAAAAAAAGGTTGTAAGCGCAGGTCTCATGAAGGATGATCTACGTCACAAATCACGTCTTTTTGTTTTCCGGCCTGAAATAACCTTTGCACCTTTAGAGAAACACTTCGTACACATGCATAAGGATTATAAATAAATATATGGTGAATTAAAAGACGGAATGACTTGAAAGAGTACAACAACTGAACTGAAAAGCGGAGGTTGCCGTGTGCCCCAGACCTGAGGATTAAGACGTGTTTATACAATCAAACCCAGTTAGATTTATGTAACATTGTCAATATTTGAATGACTAGGGTTTGCCTCCTTAACGCTATTCCGTCAAACATTGCCAACTGTTAGTTTCGACTGTTAATATAGAAGTATTGCCAATTTAGTCTGGTTTCAGATCAATCTAATTACTTTTCAGCATCATTTAGTAACAGGTCTATTCTATATGATTAGTCCTTTATATAATAACATGTTAAATTTGTGCAGTGCCTCTCATGCTGTAAGAATCTAATGGGAGGTAACTCAACACCAAGGGAACAATCACAATACACAAGTTGAATAAGCTGTTTACAGAACAAGGGGGAATGATTGTGTACCATCCAGAAGAAAATCGATATCTTCCTCCTATCCAAATGCTAGTGTTCCTTCAAGTGCGCTGGTGCGCAGCGATAGCCCCACTGCAGGACAATACTGTAAACAACTAAAACTAATTTAATTCTTTAATCACCAGTGAAAAGATAATTACAGTGTCTGCTTTCCCAATTTTACTCTTAAGTTGGTCAAGCTTAGGACAACTTAAATGTTTGAATCTCAACAAAAATCTTAATGATATACATAGTGATAAATAAATCAGTCAATATTTTTTTTCTTATCATCTCCGTGGACATCGAGACATAATAGCCTAATAATAGAACACCAAGATCTCAACATCTTCCAATTGGCAATGTAGATATTTGACTCTATTTTTAAAAACCCAATCAGCAGAATGCGCTCTAAGGTTTGTTGTGTTTTGTTGAGATGTCTGGGGAAACAATGTTTTCAATTTTCTCCAAAACGACCAGGTCGGTGTAAATGACAAAACTCTCACAACGTCTCAGGCTCTACTGTCTGAACTTACAAACTCTGACTTGTTCTTTATATATATATATATATATATTGTAGTTTTTAAAGAAAACAAAAAGTTGAGGTCAGCTGAGTTTAGAAAGCTGTACAAGTTTTCTTACTTAGAAAATACTAAAAACCAACGCAAATGCTTAATTTAATAAAAAATATAATAAAGATACGAATGAAAACCTAAACTCCTCGAGTCACAGCTTCAAGAAGTCGATGAAAAGGATTTCCCTCAATTTTGTTTTGTATGATCAGAAAAAAGACTAAAGATGATCGCCTCGGGATTGTGTACCAAGCGAGACCCGTGGCTCCAAGTCAGAACTATTAAAATAGAAATAGCTTTTGTCGCGAGATTTCCGTGGGTTTAGTTTAAAAGAGAGAAAACGAAATACTGAAGAACACTGTAGATGTAGAACTGACGTGAAAAGAAAAGCTCTAGAAAAATCCATTTCTGAACAGAGCAATTGTATACGGCAAAAGGGAGGAGGGGGAGGGGCAGGGCCTGGAGGTTCAAGCTGATAGTCTCTAAGACTATAATTAGAACTGCGGCAAATAGATTGCAAGTGGGAGCACGGGCGGTAATTGTATGGACCCCGATGTGTCTGTGTGCCTAGGTGTGTGAGGTACTCGAGGTAAGTGACTATATAGCTGGTGGGCACACTTCATGTTGTGTCCTCGACTGGGCAACAATAGGGCAAGTGAAAATAGGAAAATGTTTTTGTGTTACTTGTGTGTGTGTGTGTCCATATACATCATCTCAAGGAGGTGTGTGTGTGTGTGTGTGTGTCCAAATACATCATCTCAAGGAGGTGTGTGTGTGTGTGTCCAAATACATCATCTCAAGGAGGTGTGTGTGTATGTCCAAATACATCATCTCAAGGAGGTGTGTGTGTGTGTGTGTGTGTGTGTGTGTCCAAATACATCATATCAAGGTGGTGTGTGTCCAAATACATTATCTCAAGGAGGTGTGTGTGTGTGTGTGTGTGTCCAAATACATCATCTCAAGGAGGGGTGTGTGTGTGTGTGTGTGTGTGTGTCCAAATACATCATCTCAAGGAGGTGTGTGTGTGTGTGTCCAAATACATCATCTCAAGGAGGTGTGTGTGTGTGTGTCCAAATACATCATCTCAAGGAGGTGTGTGTGTGTGTCCAAATACATCATCTCAAGGAGGTGTGTGTGTGTGTCCAAATACATCATCTCAAGGAGGTGTGTGTGTGTGTCCAAATACATCATCTCAAGGAGGTGTGTGTGTGTCCAAATACATCATCTCAAGGAGGTGTGTGTGTGTGTGTCCAAATACATCATCTCAAGGAGGTGTGTGTGTGTGCGTCCAAATACATCATCTCAAGGAGGTGTGTGTGTGTCCAAATACATCATCTCAAGGAGGTGTGTGTGTCCAAATACATCATCTCAAGGAGGTGTGTGTGTGTGTGTGTCCAAATACATCATCTCAAGGAGGTGTGTGTGTGTGTCCAAATACATCATCTCAAGGAGGTGTGTGTGTGTGTGTGTGTCCAAATACATCATCTCAAGGAGGTGTGTGTGTGTGTCCAAATACATCGTCTCAAGGAGGTGTGTGTGTGTGTGTGTGTCCAAATACATCATCTCAAGGAGGTGTGTGTGTGTGTGTCCAAATACATCATCTCAAGGAGGTGTGTGTGTGTGTGTGTGTCCAAATACATCATCTCAAGGAGGTGTGTGTGTGTGTGTCCAAATACATCATCTCAAGGAGGTGTGTGTGTGTGTGTGTCCAAATACATCATCTCAAGGAGGTGTGTGTGTGTGTCCAAATACATCATCTCAAGGAGGTGTGTGTGTGTCCAAATACATCATCTCAAGGAGGTGTGTGTGTGTGTGTGTGTCCAAATACATCATCTCAAGGAGGTGTGTGTGTGTGTGTCCAAATACATCATCTCAAGGAGGTGTGTGTGTGTCCAAATACATCATCTCAAGGAGGTGTGTGTGTGTGTGTCCAAATACATCATCTCAAGGAGGTGTGTGTGTGTGTGTTCAAATACATCATCTCAAGGAGGTGTGTGTGTGTGTGTCCAAATACATCATCTCAAGGAGGTGTGTGTGTGTGTTTTCTAATTTCATTTCTTGTTCAATTTAAAACGTGTGCGTGCGTATGTGTGTAGGTTTAAATATTTCTTTACTCGAGTTTGTGTGTGTGGATCTATTCTCCCAGGGCTCAACATTCACACGGCTCCTTCAATATGAGCGAAATGTGAAAGAGAAAGTTAATAGTTTTGTTTACTTCCGAATTATCTTTTCACATTAAATCAATGAATCCATTGTTCTTTAAGGTTAAGACTTGCATTGTTGTAACATCTAGAGCTGAACAAAGTCCAACACCAATAATAAAGTCATTAACAAAAATATGAATTTATAACATAAAATATTTGGAAATGTATGTAAACCTACTTCAACATTTTTATGTACATTGTCAATTTCTCAAGAAAACGTTAAACAAAAACTGTACGAGAGGATACATTATACATGATTGTAGTTGTGTTGATGAAATTAAAGAAAATATACTGAATATAAAGAAATGGTAAATCACAGAAAATGTTCCCAACATTTGAACCAGCCTTAAATGGGGAATTACTTTTCAACTCTATTCGATGGTCGTTAGTTTTCAGAAAGATTTACTTTGAGTTTGTTCCCCTTGTGAAAGTAGCGGAGTATGAAGTGAACACAAACTTGTAGTAGTGTTACCAGCATTCAAATCTCTCCAAGCTGGGATAAGGCGGAGCCCCAGAGAAATGGGACGTTGTAGACACAGAGCAGAGCTATTCAAGATAGAGTCCATTTGAGAATTAACGAGCCGTAACAAGACTAGGGACGTTGGTGAGCTGTCGGACTGAGATGTCGAGAGCCTAAATTATTTTGTTCTTTCTTCTGTCCTGAACAATAGACTGAAGTGGAAAACTAAACATTTTTGTCGGAATTTGTTTCTTAGACTTCTGTTTGGTTGAAAAAACAAGCCACGTGTTGTTGTTGTTTTAATACAAGCCTCAGATGTATTATTATCTGTGTTGAAAGAGCAAGTCACGTGTTTAGAGCAGACTACAAGCTAAATGTTGGTTGGGTTGGCCAGGGAAATGAGAACACTTCTTGTCAGCCGAGCGTAACACCAGTTTGTTGTATGAATAAACAAATCATCCACACAAACACAAAACCATCATGTAAATAGCATGTAAATAGCATATATAAGGCAATAGTTATAATCCGTAAAGTCCTAATGAGTTTATGCTGTGGAATATTTTTTTTTGTTAAATAAAAAGTTGGCCGAGAGACAAGAAACATTGTTATATAAAATTGGTCAACAAGTTTACACCGGATGTCATGTGGTCAACAAGTTTACACCGGATGTCATGTGGTCAACAAGTTGACACCGGATGTCATGTGGTCAACAAGTTGACACCGGATGTCATGTGGTCAACAAGTTTACACCGGATGTCATGTGGTCAACAAGTTTACACCGGATGTCATGTGGTCAACAAATTGACACCGGATATCATGTGGTCAACAAGTTTACACCGGATGTCATGTGGTCAACAAGTTTACACCGGATGTCATGTGGTCAACAAGTTGACACCGGATGTCATGTGGTCAACAAGTTGACACCGGATGTCATGTGGTCAACAAGTTGACACCGGATATCACTTGATGAGAGGAACAAAAAAGTCAATTGTATTGTTCGATGTAGACAAAGGTTTTTATTTATAACTAGCTGACATAGTTGAACAGAAATATTTCACAAGTTTGTGATTAGCACACGTCTTTTAGCACCAAGCTGGAGGCAATAAGTTAGTGCTTAGCCCACAGCTTTAAACGCCAAGCTGGAGTCAATAAGTTAGTGCTTAGCACACAGCTTTAAACACCGAGCTGGAGGCAATAAGCTAGTGCTTAGCACACAGCTTTAAACACCGAGCTGGAGTCAATAAGTTAATGCTTAGCACACAGCTTTAAACGCCAAGCTGGAGGCAATAAGCTAGTGCTTAGCACACAGCTTTAAACACCGAGCTGGAGGCAACAAGCTAGTGCTTAGCACACAGCTTTAAACACCGAGCTGGAGTCAATAAGTTAATGCTTAGCACACAGCTTTAAACGCCAAGCTGGATTCAATAAGTTAATGCTTAGCACACAGCTTTAAACACCAAGCTGGAGGCAACAAGCTAGTGCTTAGCACACAGCTTTAAACGCCAAGCTAGAGGCAATAAGTTAGTGCTTAGCACACAGCTTTAAACACCGAGCTGGAGGCAATAAGTTAGTGCTTAGCACACAGCTTTAAACACCGAGCTGGAGGCAATAAGTTAGTGCTTAGCACACAGCTTTAAACACCGAGCTGGAGGCAATAAGTTAGTGCTTAGCACACAGCTTTAAACGCCAAGCTGGAGGCAAGAAGTTAGTGCTTAGCACACAGCTTTAAACGCCAAGCTAGAGGCAATAAGTTAATGCTTAGCACACAGCTTTAAACAACAATCTGGAGCAATAAGTTAGTGCTTAGCACACAGCTTTAAACACCGAGCTGGAGGCAATAAGTTAGTGCTTAGCACACAGCTTTAAACACCGAGCTGGAGGCAATAAGTTAGTGCTTAGCACACAGCTTTAAACGCCAAGCTGGAGGCAAGAAGTTAGTGCTTAGCACACAGCTTTAAACGCCAAGCTAGAGGCAATAAGTTAATGCTTAGCACACAGCTTTAAACAACAATCTGGAGCAATAAGTTAGTGCTTAGCACACAGCTTTAAACACCGAGCTGGAGGCAATAAGTTAGTGCTTAGCACACAGCTTTAAACACCGAGCTGGAGGCAATAAGTTAGTGCTTAGCACACAGCTTTAAACGCCAAGCTAGAGGCAATAAGTTAGTGCTTAGCACACAGCTTTAAACGCCAAGCTGGAGTCAATAAGTTAATGCTTAGCACACAGCTTTAAACACCGAGCTAGAGGCAATAAGCTAGTGCTTAGCACACAGCTTTAAACACCTAGCTGGAGGCAATAAGCTAGTGCTTAGCACACAGCTTTAAACACCAAGCTGGAGGCAATAAGTTAGTGCTTAGCACACAGCTTTAAACACCGAGCTGGAGGCAATAAGCTAGTGCTTAGCACACAGCTTTAAACACCGAGCTGGAGGCAATAAGTTAGTGCTTAGCACACAGCTTTAAACACCGAGCTGGAGGCAATAAGTTAGTGCTTAGCACACAGCTTTAAACACCGAGCTGGAGGCAATAAGTTAGTGCTTAGCACACAGCTTTAAACGCCAAGCTGGAGTCAATAAGTTAATGCTTAGCACACAGCTTTAAACACCGAGCTAGAGGCAATAAGCTAGTGCTTAGCACACAGCTTTAAACACCTAGCTGGAGGCAATAAGCTAGTGCTTAGCACACAGCTTTAAACACCAAGCTGGAGGCAATAAGTTAGTGCTTAGCACACAGCTTTAAACACCGAGCTGGAGGCAATAAGCTAGTGCTTAGCACACAGCTTTAAACACCGAGCTGGAGGCAATAAGTTAGTGATTAGCACACAGCTTTAAACACCGAGCTGGAGGCAATAAGTTAGTGCTTAGCACACAGCTTTAAACAACAATCTGGAGGCAATAAGTTAGTGCTTCGCACACAGCTTTAAACACCAAGCTGGAGGCAATAAGTTAGTGCTTAGCACACAGCTTTAAACACCGAGCTGGAGGCAATAAGTTAGTGCTTAGCACACAGCTTTAAACGCCAAGCTGGAGGCAAGAAGTTAGTGCTTAGCACACAGCTTTAAACGCCAAGCTAGAGGCAATAAGTTAATGCTTAGCACACAGCTTTAAACAACAATCTGGAGCAATAAGTTAGTGCTTAGCACACAGCTTTAAACACCGAGCTGGAGGCAATAAGTTAGTGCTTAGCACACAGCTTTAAACACCGAGCTGGAGGCAATAAGTTAGTGCTTAGCACACAGCTTTAAACACCGAGCTGGAGGCAATAAGTTAGTGCTTAGCACACAGCTTTAAACACCAAGCTGGAGGCAATAAGTTAGTGCTTAGCACACAGCTTTAAACGCCAAGCTGGAGTCAATAAGTTAATGCTTAGCACACAGCTTTAAACACCGAGCTAGAGGCAATAAGCTAGTGCTTAGCACACAGCTTTAAACACCTAGCTGGAGGCAATAAGCTAGTGCTTAGCACACAGCTTTAAACACCAAGCTGGAGGCAATAAGTTAGTGCTTAGCACACAGCTTTAAACACCGAGCTGGAGTCAATAAGCTAGTGCTTAGCACACAGCTTTAAACACCGAGCTGGAGGCAATAAGTTAGTGATTAGCACACAGCTTTAAACACCGAGCTGGAGGCAATAAGTTAGTGCTTAGCACACAGCTTTAAACAACAATCTGGAGGCAATAAGTTAGTGCTTCGCACACAGCTTTAAACACCAAGCTGGAGGCAATAAGTTAGTGCTTAGCACACAGCTTTAAACACCGAGCTGGAGGCAATAAGTTAGTGCTTAGCACACAGCTTTAAACACCAAGCTGGAGGCAATAAGTTAGTGCTTAGCACACAGCTTTAAAGGCCAAGCTAGAGGCAATAAGTTAATGCTTAGCACACAGCTTTAAACAACAATCTGGAGCAATAAGTTAGTGCTTAGCACACAGCTTTAAACGCCAAGCTAGAGGCAATAAGTTAGTGCTTAGCACACAGCTTTAAACGCCAAGCTGGAGTCAATAAGTTAATGCTTAGCACACAGCTTTAAACACCGAGCTAGAGGCAATAAGTTAATGCTTAGCACACAGCTTTAAACACCGAGCTGGAGGCAATAAGCTAGTGCTTAGCACACAGCTTTAAACACCTAGCTGGAGGCAATAAGCTAGTGCTTAGCACACAGCTTTAAACACCAAGCTGGAGGCAATAAGTTAGTGCTTAGCACACAGCTTTAAACACCGAGCTGGAGGCAATAAGCTAGTGCTTAGCACACAGCTTTAAACACCGAGCTGGAGGCAATAAGCTAGTTCTTAGCACACAGCTTTAAACACCGAGCTGGGAACATTATTCAAGAACTAAAAAGATTTATTTATTGCAATTTCACTCAATACAGTATAAGCTTTGTTTTAGAAAGTTATTCCAACTTTATGAACTCACTTTGCCTCTCTGTGTGGAATCTTGTAGACGGTAATTCTCCCACTTCCCAATCTCGTATCAAGTCGAAGCTGTACCCAATTATTCGATATCGATGGGAACAGATGAATAAAAAATATTTGATTAATAAGTAGTAATTACATTTTTACGATTATTAAAGATTTGTTTTCAATTGTGAAAAGTAGGTTTGCTCTTTTAGTTGTTAATTGTTTTTAAATGGTTTAAATATTTGTGCATAAAATCTGAATACTTATTTTCAAAATAAAACTCTACGCTTCTGGAGGAGCATAACTATTGCTGACATCAGTCAGGATGAAGACGAAAGTATAATTAAATTTTGAATGTAAAATTTTATTTTCAAGTGAGTCCATTAACTCGCTATAACAGCTATTAATTTAAAATATTGTTGATAATTGTGTTCACCAGGGACTTATACTATCATACAAATAAATTGAATGTCTTCTAATCCGAAAATTAAAAAAAAGAATGTACTAATTATGTCACCAGTTCTAAATCTACATCACATCTAACACGCCTTGCACTGCTGGGGATCTATTCCTTCAACTGATGTTACGAAATTGAATTCGGTATCGGTAATTCAATTCTTTTCTTTTTTTTTAAATCTCATTAATTGTAACTTATCGAACTATGAATAATTAATATTAAGAATCCTGTCATGAAAAGCCTTGAAAAAAATCTTAAATCAGGAATCAAATTACATTACAACAAGTGACTTGATACAAAAAGTTTTTACAAAAGTCTCCTTTAAGAAACGGATGCTGGTAATTAATTTCTCAATGTGTTTCTTGTAATTGCTTCTGTTTTGTAAAGAGTCAGTGAGAAGACAGTCAAGTTGTTCACTAAACAGTCCAGCCCATGACTTCCACATCAGACCGTGCTGAAAAGGTTGAGGTACCAGTACATCATTTATTGATTTACATCAATCTTGACTAACTACTAACTGGATTTTTTTTAAAAAGGATACGAAAATTTAATTGAATGATTTTAAAATTATTTTTCAATGTGAAGGTCAAACCAATTTTTTTTTCTGTAACCAACTAGGTTGTTGTTGTTTTTTTCTCCAAAAATATACAAAAACTGTTTTACATTTCTAGGGAAATCTTTAGAGCAGTTCAATGTCCAGCTTTTAAAACCAGGAAGAGTTCGCAAGCTATTAGGAGGAACTGTACAAATAAAATACAACAACAATTGAATATTTTGAAAAGTTGTTGCAACGAAAGGAAGGACTAGTACCGCGCTAATCTCGATGCAACTCAAACTAGGAGCAAAATATCATAGTGTAATTTTTAACGTACAGAATTAGATCGATTCTATTTCAGCGCCCCTGACTGCACCCAGTTCTAGTACATACTTGACATTAGATGGGTAGAGTGGGTAGAGTAAGGTCACTGTATCGTTGTGCTGACCACATGACACCACATGACACCCTCGTTAACCTTCGGCCATGGAAATGATGAGCTCTACATTATTTATCAATCTCTCGCAATGTCTGAAAGGTGAACTTTACTATAGCTATCATGGGCGTAGCCAGGGGGACCCCCCTGGGGGGGGGGGGAGACGGACTTTAGTGACTGATTTTTTGCTTTGATTTTCTTAATTTTAGGTGAGATTTTAATACTAAACCATCACTTGCCCCAGCGCAGCCAAAGGGGTTTTGAGTTTAAAACCCTCACCATGGGGTTTTGAGTTTGAAACCCCCTACCACGGGGGGGGGGGGGAAGACGGACTTTAGTGACATGTTTTTTTGCTTTGATTTTGTTAATTTTAGGTGAGATTTTAATATTAAACCATCATTTGCCCCAGCACAGCTAAAGGGGTTTTGAGTTTAAAACCACTACCAGGGGGTTTAGAGTTTAAAACCCCTACCAGGGGGTTTTGAGTTTAAAACCCCTAACAGGGGGTTTTGAGTTTAAAACCCCCATACCAGGGGTTTTGAGTTTGAAACCCCCTACCAGGGGTTTTTGCAGTTAAATCCCTCTCTTCTATAAAACAAAACACACAAAAAATGCAAACGATAATCCCCAAATTCCATTTGCAGAGTTAAGGAAGATTTTGATTTTAAAACCCCCTCCAAAATTTACGATAGACCCCCTCTTCAATATGAAAAAAAAACAAATTATGCACTCAAAATGTTATGAGCGTAGCTAAATGGGTTTTGACTCAGTTTTAAGTTTAAACTCCCCTCCAGTGGAGTTTGAAGCTTAAAAATACATCTTTAATAAAAAAAAAAAAGCAAATTACACACTCTAAAATCTAAGAGCGTAGCCATATGGGTTTTGAGTTTAAACCCCCCGCCAGCGGTGTTTGAAGTTAAAAAATACATCATAAATGTAAAAAAAAAAAATTACGCACTCAAATTGCTATGAGCGTTGCCAAAAGGGGTTTTGAGTTCATATCCCCCTTCACAAGGGTTTGATGCTAAAAAATACCTCTTCAATATAAAAAAAAAGCAAATTACACACTAAAATTATTTGAGCGTAGCCAAGCGAATTGGGGGTTTTGAGTTTAAACTCCTTTCCTCCAGATGGTTTTGAGTTTAAAATTCCCCTACAGAGCGTTTTGAGGTGGAAAACCTCTATCTTCAATATTACTCTAAAGCAAACTACAGTTACCAAATTCTATGATCGTAGCTAAATTGGGGTTTTGAATTTAAAAAACTACAACGAAGTCCTGAGATTTTTAGTTTAAAACCTCTAACAGATGATTTTGACGATAAAACTTCATTTTTCGATATAAAATTTAAAGCAAACTACATTCACCCAATTCCAAGAGCGTATCCAAGAGAGGTTACATTTCTACCAGTGGCGGGGCTCCATTAATAAAGTGCAGTGAATAGTCATCTGCCGAAATTGAAAAACACTAAATGTGGCTCAACAAAGATGGCCAAGACAGATTTTAGGAGTTATTTATTGAGATCGGGTCTAAGTCAAGGAAATCCTATGTCGAACTGGGAGTCGACCCCTTAGTAAGATTGTGACAGAGCGTCGCATGAGGTTTGCGGGACATGTTCTCCAACAAAATAAATTACGCATAATAAGAGTTGCGATGACATCCTAGTACAACTTGGCGCCACACATTCATGGAGGTCCTCGGAGCAGGTGGGAAGAGGCTTCAGAAATTACCAGTGACAGATTTTTGTGGAAACAGCTTGACGGCAAATGCGCCGAACGGCGCGGCAGGGTCTTAGTCAGTAAAAACAGCACATACATTTTTGAAATAAGACTTTTTAATAGCAGGAAAATGCACTGTAGATACCTCAGAATATGCATTTTGTTGACATTCTATGCCAGAAATAGTTCTTGGCGGCGGGGCTCCGCCCCGCTCTAGGGTGAGCTCCTAGAGCTCCCCCAGAGCCCCTTGCTGGCAATGGTGGGGAGTCAACAATTTTTTCACTAACTCCAGGAAGAACCTATTCTAGGGCACAATAAACGTGTTCCAAAGGAATGAAGGGTCAGAATGTAATAAAGATTATGAACACACACACACACACATACATACAAATATTTTTTTTCGCGAGGGGGGGGGGCGGCGGGGGGGGGAGAGAAAATCCCCCCCCTAAACCCCCCCGAAAAAAAATCCTGGCTACGCCCATGATAGCTATAGATAGACGCAAACATTTGACTAACAATACTAGAGTCGAGTTTATTATATTTATTTTATTGAACGTTGGAAGACTCGAAGATATCATCGATGTATTCACATTTCTGGGTTCTGTTGTTACATTTTCATTTCCAAGCATTCCCTAGCTAAAGATTTCCTACGCTTTTCAAACACACTGCGGGGGTAATGACATTACCAGTCGGACAGAGAGGAGACAACCTGTGCCTCTAAACGCAAACTTTCCGTCAAGCGAAACTTTGGAGTGGTTGAAGGGGGAGGTAATTCGCACTTGTCAATGGACAGAATGTTTAAAAAAAGCAAATAAAAAAAGTTGTCTATTGCTTCTCGCAATATGCTAAACAAACCTAATCATATGCAAGCAGGCACTGACAAAGACACACAAACACGAATATAAGAACAGGCATACACCGATTATCTGACCCTGCTTTTATTTCTCTCCATTTCCTTAGGCGGAGATCAATACAGAATTACTTGTAGTTACGGTTCTTTGCCGCTAGTGCTACTAACCGGAAGAAAAGTACTTTCGATTGATATTGAAAACAAAAATATAACTAGATTTAGGCGAGACGCCCCAGAATACGCCATAACGCCACAGTACGTGGAAGTGAGAGGCGCTGACAACTTCGATCTAATAAAAAAAAAATACTGCTGGAAAATTGATGAAGTCGATTCCGATGTGTTTCGTGTAAGCAGTCAATGATTTCTGTAGATCAATACCTAATTCTAAGCCGTCTTTAGTTTATTAAGTAATCGACTTGTTGTTAATCATAAATAAGGAGTTTTATGTAGGCTGTGTAGTAGCTTATTTCCTGTAACAAGTTGAGAAAGAGTTACACACTAGCTCCCTTACACACTGGCTCTGTTACACACTAGCTCCCTTACACTCTGGCTCTGTTACACACTAGCTCCCTTACACACTGGCTCTGTTACACACTAGCTCCCTTACACACTGGCTCTGTTACACACTATCTACCTTACAAACTGGCTCTGTTACACACTGGCTCCGTTACACACTGGCTCTGATACACACTAGCTCCTTTACACACTGGCTCTGTTACACACTAGCTCCATTACACACTGGCTCCGTTACACACTGGCTCTGTTACACACTAGCACCTTTACACACTGGCTGTTATACACTGGCTCTGTTACACACTAGCTCCCTTACACAATGGCTTTGTCACTCTAGCTCTGTTACACAATGGCTCTGTTACACACTTGTTCTGTTACACACTTGTTCTGTTACACACTGGCTCTGTTACTCTGTTACTACATCTAGATCGATTCCTTTTCAGTGCTTAAAAACTCGATTATCATCTTGTACTTATAGGCTAAATAGCTCTATTAAGAAAATTAAAAGTTTAGATCTAAACTAGCAGGCCTTATATTTACTATGAAAATTTGTTGCATTTGAAGTTTTACATCTAACATATATTTCTATCTAGATCTAATCTTTTATAACGGACGTTCCTTTTGACAGAAGATAGTCACAATAAAATCTAGATCTACATGGTAAAAAAAAGAGTAGGTCTAAACAGGGTCGGTATTAGGCCACTGCATCCTTTGCGGTCGCAGTGGGCCCAGCGCTTTCATAGGCCCCGCGCTAATTCTATGTATAATTATTAAATTGCAAAATATATACGAAAAATTCCTGGAAATGTCCTACGTTTAAAAAAAACTTCTGAAAAATTGACAAAATTGTCATTTGTGGGTCTCATTTATTATGAAAAACGTCAATACTACGTGCGATAAAAAAGGCATCGTTGGCTTTCATGTAATAAAATGTAATAATCGGACGAGTTTTCACCTAAACCGAAAGTTCCAAAACCTTTTTTACTTTTATAGTCACTGGCATATAAATATGCCATAGGTTGCAAGGTTCGTAAAGTAAAGTTAATTTGATCGCAATTTTGTACTTAGTAAAGAATGAATAAAATATAAAATCTTAATTTTCACTTATTATCCTTATTCCCACCCAGACTAGGCCCCCTGTTTCGCATAGGGCCCCGCAATTGTTAGGACCGGCCCTGGGTCTAAATGTGTAGAATTAAAATTAAGCCTATTATAAACTGGAGCCAACTGGAACATTTTGGTATTATATCGTCTTTCAGAACAATAGTTGGGCAGAAATTGCGAATCAAGATTTTAGTCTATGGTCAATATAGATCGTCAAAGCGGCTAAATTGTCTTAGGCATACGGACAAATACAAACTGGTTCATTGTTCATGTTTTTGTGTTCGTCCACGACATGGGGGAGAGTTGGTGGTGAGTCAATGAGACAGTCAATCGGAGCCCTTCAAATTTTATACATTTTAACATTTTATATATTATAAATAAATAAATAGGCCTATATATATATATATATATATATATATATATATATATATACATATACAGTGATTTAAAAAAAAAAAAAAAAGGTGCCGGTACTCAGTGATTAGGTGTCGGTACTCAGTAGTTGATTGTCTGACTTTTAACTACTAAAGTAAAAAATTAATAATATACGTTAAAAGACAAGAAAGTACTTTTTTTTTCAAAAGGTGCCGGTACGACATACTGTCACAAAAAAAAAAAAGCCTTGTATATACATATATCCATTTTCTAAAAGATCTCGGCTAAGAGCCGCGAGTTTAATTTTGTTTCCGTACTATGAACTGAACTTGTGTAAGAAAGAGACGTCTGTTTCAAAGGGCGCCTATCTGAAGAATCGAGCGGAGGCGCCCAATTAGTGAGAAAACGAGACTTGCGCTGCTGCTTTGACGTGTCCATCAGGACGAATTGGTCAAGCCTAGACTCTCTGTCCACTCAAGCACATAATGACCTTACTTTAGGAGAGAGAGAGAGAAAAAAAAAGTAGCCCATGCTATATGTCCAGATGACTGCTTCGGTGGTCATAGATCTAGTAGGTAGAAGTCGTTGGCTTGTTTAGCGGGCTTTGGTTTAAAACCGACAAAGTTGCTCGTCGCCAAGGGCGTCACCCTCCGTCTGCAGTACCGCGGGCTCCTGTCAGATAAATTTCGTGTCGCCAGAAGACTGCGGTGCTGCTGTCACATAAATGAGCGATGACCATGTCGTGTTGAGGCGCCCCACCTACCTCTCCCCATCATTTCCCCTTCCTTATTCCCAAACATGATTGGCTTGTACTGAATCATGGCTCAACTTTCCCCACGTATGACAAGTGAAAAAATTACTTTTCTATAGAAGCGGGCGACAGGTTTAAACACTGATACGTGATTGTTGAACACACTGGTAAACACATGAAAGTTGATACCCAACCAAAGACCAACTGATCTCGAGGAGAAACATAATTGGAAATGTGTTGTGGTAACAAGGACTCTCTTCTCAAATAAAAACAACAAAAAAACACATGAAAGTGACTAGGTTTACAGTAACAACAGAAATAGTGAGAGATTGGTGACTGACCCATACCTCTAGAGGACATGAGGCGGACTTTAGGATTAAGATTTCAGTCTTATTTTTCTAAACAATAAATAACGAAAGTTACGTTTTAAGTAGGACAATACATTTTCATAACGGTTTTCTTTCAAGTTCTTTAGTTGTGTGTTTTATTTTGAAAGTAGTCTATGTGTGTGAGATGTTTTCTGAGCGTATGAGTGTTAGATGTATTCTGTATGTGTGAGATGTATTCTGGGTGTATGAATTTAAGTATTCTGGGTGTATATGTGTGAAATATTAAAATAAACATATAACAAGCAAAATATAAAAGAATACTTTAAAAAAAAAACAACTCATAAAAGGTAAAAAAAATGCACATTTGCATGCATATCTCTCAATACTGTAAAAAAAAATGTTTCACTTTTCTATGTCAAAATAATTCAATAATTACCAGTAATTGATTAATTAATTTTTTTTGGTTCATTCATGTTTTTGGACAATGAATAATTGTGAAAATGTTCAACTTGATCTGAAACTGGAAAGTGGGAGAACTAACGTGTACAAACAGACAGACAGACAACAAAATGAGTTGATAGAAACTTTGTAAAAAATAAAGAAGGCAATCGTTGTGCTTCATTACAGAATTTAGATCTATATTAAAGCAACTAGGAATTCAACCCCCCCCCCCCATCTGTTGCTCACCTTACTCTCTCCCAAGTTGTTTATGTATGTAGATGACATGTCAATGACAGGACTGAAGACCAAAAGGAGCAAGAAGGGAAGGGAGAGGAAGGGAGAGGATTATCTCTGACCGATGACAAATTCCCTGGCCATCATCGTCAGCCTCATCCCGCCATGAATGTCTTTCATCTTTGATTGGGACATATCTGGAGGAGAGGCAATCGTTTGACCTGCCGCTACGTAGTTGTACTTACGGTAAAGGTGGAGAGCTTCTCCTTCACAGGATACCAACTATAGTTTGTATGCACAGCTTTCAACAAGACCAATAGTTTAAAAAAAAAAACAACTTCTTTAAACAAAGCTTATGCGAGGTGTAATTGTATCAATTAGTTTGGATCAGACATTTTATTGAATTAGTAATAGAACTAGACTAACAATAATGAACCTGTGCGATTAGAAATAGTTTAAACAATTATTTTTGATTAGCACAAGTTCGTAATTTATTTAGCGTTCCCAACGCGCTATCATTCTCTCACTTGTCTGGACCAGTTGGGGAAAGGAGGAGGGGGGTGTCTGTGTGAAGGTCACCGTGATCGGGCATTTAATGAATTTTACTTTTTACAAATTTTATACGACTTGAATTCGAATTCGAGGCTTTAAGCGTTCTCAAGCCAATACATTAACCACTTTGTCTGAAAATAGAAGGTTTCATAGATTGTTAGATTCAAACTTTTAAGTGACGACCTAAGTATATAGTGGACTAATTCAACTTATGCTACCACATCTGTCAAGTATACTTTTTTTCCTTTGTTCGATACCAAAAAAAAGAATTGATTACCAGTAATTAATTAACTAACTGGTTTATTTCTTGTATTGATTCTTGTTTTGTCAGGTACAGGAAATAAATGTGTAAAAAACAACTTGATCCAAGATTGGGTGTGGGAGATATAACATATACACAAATTGTACAGACATACAGATAGACTGAGTATATGAGCTTTGTCAATAAAATGTAGGCAACAAAAAGGTTATCTTCGCTTGTTTATTGTACTGTCAACTAGTTCACACTCTGAGAGCTCATAGTTGGGCAATACAACACACGGACAGTGAGACTGTTGTAATAAATGTGTTTAGAAAGTTCAAAGTGACATGAAAGATTTTATAAAAGTATCTCAATCCTGTAGCAGTACAGCGCTTCATTTGTTACTATCGTTAATGGCGGATATCATCTGCAGTAGTACCGTAGGGCAGACGACACGGATTGAACAGACATTAGCTTCCCCTTTGCATTTGACTTTGTGCTTTGTCCTGTGACTTTATTGATTGTACGAGAAATGAGGGACATAAAATATTAGCATTTTCACGTTTGCTGCTTAGAATGTAGACCCAGAATTCCCAGATAGAATCTTGAGCTGTGACCGAAGACTTTTTGGACGGGACAATACTTTATAGTTCTCCATTGCAAGACAAAATTTTATGGCAGGAGTTGGTTTATTATCGCCCTTGTTCATTAAGAAAAAACATCTTTAAGTTGTTAATGGTGCGTGCCGTGATGATGGCTGGCGACGTGACGAGGTTGGCGTCTTTTTTATTTACCCGCGCAAACACACACACATACACATACATTTGATATATACATATATATATATATATATATATATATATATATATATATATATATATATATATATATATACATATAATCCATAACCTCATGGACACACACTCACACGAATTATCATTCAAGAATGTTCATTATTAATAAACGCACACACAAACACACACGTGTTTTGTTTCTTGTCCTAAATAAGCTAAATAACGTTTGCATCAAGGGGGAAGTGAAGTCAATGTAATGAAACTAGATCTGAAAGTTTATAAACGATAAGGCTTGTCTTTGAGACGAACTTTAAAATTTGACATATTTTTTTTCATAATCACGTGGCTACGAAGTCCGTGCTGTGATCTACATATTTTGTCAGATCCAGCGCAGAATAAATTGGCGATCATTTAATTGTAGGTTTCCGTAGCTTCTATCAGCGATGTAGGTAGCTATAACTGTAGCTTGCGATATTTCTGCAATATACATGCAAGTCATTTCAAAGTGATCCTCTAGAGACCAAGCCTATTTCAGTCACAAGGTTGAGGCAGTAAGAAGAAACTATTTCTCTTGTACCTAAAGCGTCTCCAGTATCTCGATAATCTCGATGGAAGTTTACGTTTTCAGAGAAGATCTTTTGCAGCCTTTCGTGTAGAGTTGTGGTTCTCCAACCTACGGCCTCCCCGGGTGGTGGATAGAGGAATTGCCCACCAGATATGGACCAAAAAACATCATAATCCTTTAAAAAGGAATAATCAAATGGATCTCATTAGTCATGTAAAGACTTTCCAACTTCTGGAGAAATCCCCAAGGAAAAATGTGTCTTGGAGAGGAGATGGGGTGCCACCATGAATGGTTAAACCCAATGAACTGCTATGACAAAGAAGAACCAGCTGCTGAGCGGGAAAAATGGAGTGATTTGGTTACACGAACTGTAACAGCACCGCTATAACCCAATCCCTTATAGTTTATAAGTATGAGAATAGAAAAATCCTTAGAATAACATGTTGAAATAATGAAATCTAAACCAGTTGACTTGTCATTCAAGCTGCTTTATTGAGAGCCGAAACACCTCAATGAAAACAAACTGTATGGAGAGAAATAGCTGCGAAGTTTATTTCAAGTATAGGACTACCAATGACAGTAATCTGAACCTTTTAACACAAATTACTACGCAGAAGACCTGTACAAAATAAAATGCTAATTTGTTTGTTTATTAATGTATACATTATTTTAAAAACATATTTTTGGTAGACCTCAAGTATTTTGTTTGACTTCCTTTGGACTCAATATTTGGATGGCGCCAAGTTGTAGTAAGGAAATTGTTTCAGTCCTGTTCATGTCGCAGGTGACCAACAACCATGTGATTCTATTGGTTACGGGCATGAGAAACTATCGGTCAATAATTAGATGTCAAAACTAGCCAGTGGTGATCTGCAGGAGGTCGACCCATAACACGATTGTCCACGCTCAATGTTAATCAACCAATGACTACATCAACGATCAAGCGTGACCAGACTTTCACTTCTAAAGGAATACTGAAATGTTAGTGTCGTGTTTTTTTTTTATATTGATCGGGGGGATGTTTTTTTCCCTTTAATAGCTCCTCCCATTATTTCACGAATATAACTGTGAAAAAAACAACAAAACAAAACAAATATCACTTATTTTTACAAAACTTATTTCAACTCTCTCTGTCTGTCTGGTAAAAAGTGTGTATACCTTATTTCTCCAACATCCATTCTCGGATCAAGTTAAAACTTTGCACAATTATACATTGTTATAGACAAGATATGAATCAATTAAAAAAAAAATAACTAGGTATTCTCTCTATAACCAGTGAAAAATTAACAAAAAAAAAAAGATCACTGAAAATGTAGACAACTTAATAAACAATTAACGGGTGCAGTGTCTAAGCAAGGCCGGATTTACCTATAGGCAACACAGGCATTAGTTTTGGGCCCCCAATAATTATATAGCACTGGCATATGTTTGAACTCATAAAGCATACTAATAATAAAAAATGGGGTTTCGTATCTCTCTCTTTACCCGTCTTAATATGGCACTTTATCTACTAGGTCTGCAGATCGTTCTATCAACTTAGACCTAAAAGTAATGCCTGGTATGACGTCAGCTACACACAGACCCTCTAAGCCGTTGTCCAGAAGGTTGAGGCTTTACATTCATATGGTTGTCTCAAAACGCTCCCTTCAAAGTCTGTAAGGGTCCTTCTCACCGTCACGGAGCACAAGCTGCGAGCCTGCAGAGGTGACTAGAAAACAACTGAAACATCTTGCTTTATTTTACATTCGCAGGGAGGCGCCACAAATAAGCTTGCTCCCTACCACCTCCCCCACATTTTGATGTTCCTCCTCCAGCCCCCCCCCCCCCCCCAAACCTTCTCCACGGCAACAAAGAACTAGGCTATAAGTGAGATCTCACCAAGAAAACAACGACGCCATGACTGCCGTATTGGGCCATGGTAATCTGTGTGTTCTGGGGGGGGGGGGGGGGGGGCAACACCTTCTTCTCTTTCTTTCAAAAAAAAAAAAATATCTATTCGATCTAAAAGCCGCCGTCTTGCATTCTTTCCAATAGATAGCATAACAAAAGCAGCAGCAACAATTAAATGAAGTATGAAAATAGAAAAAAAAAAATCTTGGCCTCATTCAGAAGAGGATGATAATAAATACAACGAACTATTCTAGCAGACGCTATGTGGTTATCTCCCGTTCAACAGACATTTTGGGCTCAGTCCTTTTCAATCATTTGGTTTGTGTGTGTACGTGTGTTTGTGTGTGGGGGTGTTGGTAACTCGCCTTACGACAGTTCCAGAAGACTAGAATCAGTTGAATGCAGACACCATGGAGTGAAGCATAATACATACAGTTTGGCATTTGGTCTAATGTAGAATGGTTTCTTTCGAGTCGACTCCAGGTGACGCGACGATAAACAGGTTTTTCCCCCCCTCTATGTCGTTTGAAACAGCCCGTGAGGCTTTTACCCTGTCCCCCAGGAGGTCTGTGAGGGATGACTTGGACCGATGCTGTTATTATATGTAGGCTGGGAATAAAGAGAAATTAAAAAAAAAAAACTTTTTTTTTTAAATAAACAATCTTGACAAATAAAAACTTTTCTTTGATATTTCTCAAGACATTCACTTTCTCTTATGATCTGTACAGAAAAAAAATATAAATGCCTATAATTCAATCCATGATGTTTTAAAGTTATTGACCTTTGACTTACGATGGCCCCTCTTTAAGGACACTACTAAAAAAATGTGATGCATAAAGTGACGGGTCTATACAGTAATCTCTACAAGGCTTGAGTTCGAGTCCAAAGATGACACGACTAACAAATAATACTTGGCCTTAGAACCAAACAGAAGGAGACAACTCATGTTCGCAGACTAAAAACTGGGACTAGTGACATTTGTCCTTATGGAGTGTCCACCAGAGAAGGCCGAAGATGTCCTCCAAAGTTGAATACTTTACCAAAAGGCCTATGGAGAGCTGGTCTGGAAACCAGTGCCCGGTTCATACCAGATGCAGGACTAGTCACCTGAACCCTCTAACATTTAATAAAAAAGATATAAAAAGAAAAAAAAACGATTTTTAGTCGTATCATTTATTAATGATAAAACAATACCTAATAGAAGGCAATGGTGTAGCTAGTTCCAAAACGTTTGTAAAAAAAATGTTGTCCAAAACAAATTTCTATATTTCTATCAAAAAGTAAACAATTAAAAATGCTTTAGTCACTCAAAGTTTATTAACATTGAAGACTGTGAAGAATTTAATCTAATAATCTGTTCTAAGAATACATGCTTAGGTCATCTTGGGGGCAAAGAGTATGAAGCTAAAGCAATTCAAGGAACTATTTCCAGTGTGAAGGCACCTTAAAAGACAGTGTACACTCTATCATTGGACATCGCTAAAGAAAAAATCAACAACATGTAATTTGATGTCTTCATTTCTGGATCAAAGTTATCTCAAATGCATCTTATGGAATGGAATGACAAAGGGTGCAACCTAGTGCTGCCACTGCTGTGATACTTTTGGTGTCGAGGCGTGATAAAATATTGACCTTCATTCGAGCGTGGTTAACACTTACATGCCAAAAGATCGCACAAAATAAAAAGTCCACCTCTATAGAATGCTCTGTCCCGATGTCCACTGTCTCTCCTGTGTAACAATACATGCTATGAAGCTCCTAGTCCTACACATAGTTCCCATTAGTTTTACTCTTGTCACTTTTGACACATCTTCTTTTGTATTCATGCCATTCATTTATTGTTTTATCCATTCTACTGTATTATCACTGGAATAGCTTGAAGGAATTTACAGAGGCGGCTTTTCAGGGAAGGCAGTAGCGCAACAATTCCATGCCCCGCCCCTGAAGAGGGGAGGGGGCGACAGGGAGATAATTTCTTTGCTGTCAATTATGCATACAAATGTGAGACTTCTGACACACATTGTAATAGACAAATATACGAAATGGAAAATGTGAAGATGATGCCCTCAGTAAAGATTCTCATTTTATACAACTTTTAAACTCCAAATTGTAGATGTCTTTTTCTAAACCAATTACTGTGAAAGTTCTTAGCTTTTAATATTCTCCCAAGGCCCCGAGTACATCTAAAGTCGCCTCTTCAGAAATCTATATACATAAATACATAGTCAGAGTTTACAAACAAACAGATGAATAACTTCTTTCTTCAGAAGTCATGACATTGATACCTTCAAATATAATAATCCAGGACAGAGCACAAAATTTAAAAAATGTATAATTAACAGGTCCCAAGATTGCATCTCTTTACCGTTAGGGCGAACAAAGGGTCCCCCGTGACCCTAGGTATCGGAATCGTTGAGTCCACAAAGGGCGTGCTTGTCGTCTCGAGACGCCTCATCTCCTGCGTTATTCGGGTGCGATAATTAAACGAGGATTATCGCCCTGCGTATCATGTCTAGAGAGTTGGGTACAGCCTCGTTCTCATCCTGGTAGCGCTAATGACCTATCTCAACACCACTGGAGCGTCTTGATCAAATGTTGAGTATGTAATATCACACGAGGGACGTTTATCTACTGAGCTTACACCCTACCTCACCCCTGCCCACACACTCCACGTCAAACTGTACCGTCACGTTAGATTGAATATCAGAATGTACTCATCAAACACAATGGAAATAGTTCTAAGGACAAAGTCGTGATTTATAAGTATCTGAAATACAATTTCTAATATTTTTATTTTATTAGCGGACCATGAAAGAAGAAAAGCCGCTTATTGGTTTTGCGTGGTCGTTCTTAGAGTTATCACCATGTAGCTGTATACCTCTGTTGAAGACTATCCTCTATGTTGTATTTCTGTTTAAATACGAGAAAATAGGGGAGATAAAGAGCTGATTTAAGACTAATTTTGAAGTAGTAAATTATTTCTAACATTATTTTATTTTATGATTTTTAGATTTTATATTTTCCCCATCAAGTCAAAACAATTAGAAGAGTGAGAGTGAAACATTTGAAGGCTAGAGAAGGAAGTGTACGAACAAAACAACATTAGAAAAAGTATAAATTGTAGTCCGTTCATTAGTTGACTTTTGTGAATCATTGAATAACGAAATCATTTTGACGAGACTCATACGTACTATAGTTCTAATTCTTCTTTGTTATCGACACCTTTGTGTACACAACTTAAGATCATCTGAGAACTAGATTTAGTAAAAAGAAAAATGTTAAACTAAAAAACAATACCATGATATTGTTGTGAAGGTAATGAGAATGTGTCCGCTGTAAATCACGACACATGTTTGTCATACATGCTTCGTCTGTCGCATTCATTGCTTTCAAAAAATGAAAGCTCAAAGGAAAAAAAATTAGCTCATAAAAAGATGATTTTTTCTTTTGATTATGTGATTATTAACGGCCCGCGAAATGGGAAAAGACGCTATTAATTTTGTGTGGAATGTCTGTCCGTCCGTCCGTCCCGTTTAGATCTCGTCAACTAGATAAGATAGTGAAAATCCGACATCATAATATTTTAGACCATTCAAAGTTCTGATGCAACGGCTACTTTTTTCTTTTCTGAAAGCAAAAATCTAATTTTTTAAATCACTTATGCAAGCAGTTTTTTTCATAAAAATACACCACTTTTACAACTATTCATAATTAATAGTAGTCACAGATAAATAAATTACATTAACATACCACTAGTCATCCACAATAATAATAATAACGGAGACTGTTTATCAAAGTACACATAGAATACTCTTTTTTTATTTCCGTTCCAATCCTTAGCTTTCGTACAAAACATAAACAACAAACAATAACGTAATATCATATAATATTCGCACATCCTTCCCTTTGAAGTTATTATCCCACAGACAAGTCCTAGGACCACAGCGTAGTGAGAAAGCGAAATGAACGAAATTTTGCAAAAACCAAAACTATTGGTACAACAATTTCTAATCCCACATAATTTTTACAGTTAGTCCAGATCTACTATTACAAATTTAATTACATGACTGATCCAAACCAATTTATACAACTACGCTTAATATAAGATTTTTTTAAAAATATTTAAAAGTTCTTGTTATGTTATCAATGCGCTGATGACAATAAGCCGATGTATACTTTATATAAGGTGTTACTATATACGCCGCCACATTCTTTTGGATGTAATTGAAGTTACAATATTTTTAAAGTTTTATTTTGGTCTGGACAGAACGGCCATTATCGTCTTATGGCATTAGTTCGAGATGGACACAAACCCATAAAAAGCAAGTTTTTTGTGTGTTCTATTTGGTGCATTCGGTGTACAGAATACAAGAGGCACTGATAAACGGATGATTTTGATCATCCACACATTTTGTTTTTTTGGTCTGAACTTTTCATCACTGCTGAATCAAATGTCTAAACTCTTTCGTTGGAACCACACTATATTTATTTATTACTAGCCATATGTTACCCGCGGCCCGCGGGTCTTAATTTGCGTATGTTTTGTTTGTAAAATGTTTTACATGTTTCGGATGTTCCTTCAGAGTTGAAGATAGTTTACTTCCTAGTCCAAACCTCCCGCAGGACGACGGGGGATGGGAGCGGGCAGGGTTTGAACCCTCGACTGTCGATAAATCCGAACGACAGTCCAGCGCGCAAACTGCACGACCAGGCAGCGTATCACTGTTGGTATAGTCACTGAGAGTGTTTTGTAAACAATTAAACGAAATAATAATGTTATAAGTAAAGTGAATGCCTAACCCTAACTTGATTTTTTCAATTAAAACAATTGCTTGTAGGCCTACATATATTTGATTAAAATATGAAATGAATAGACTTTTTAAAAATCTTGAGTTAGAGATAGATCTAGACTAATCTAGAGTTAAGTATTGGCTTGGATAGAGCTCGTTCTGCACATGCGTGACCTTTTTTTTTTAGATGTATGCGACTCATGAATGGAACTATTAAAATGTATGCTTTTAAAAAAATAAATTAAGTGTTAATTTGATTAAAATATGAAGGACTATAATTAGTATGTTCATGTGTTAAAGAATAAAACTATCTTCGCGAAGAGAAGTTCTATCATCTTAGAGTTGAATTAGAGTTTTAGACCTAGGAATAGAGAGATGTGTAACATTTCGGTATTGTCTAGTGAAAGAATGTACGTCAGGAATTCTAAATTTGCAGATGTAAGGAACGAATTTATGTAAAAATGCTTTTGAAACACAAATTTGAAGGTTAATATTATTAAATAATGATATCAATAGACTTTATTTTGTACTTTCATGTGTCAAAGTAAAAAACTATCTGTGCAAAGTGTAGTTTTAAAAATTAGATCTAGATCTAGATCCTTTCCATCTAAACATGGTGAACATGGCCTAGATACATGAAATACTAATACTTTCATAGAGTTGGGCAACTTTTTTATTTGAGGGTCTTTAGTTTGTTTTAGGGCTATTATACATACGTCACTGTTCCAGTTAGTACCCAAGGAACATTTATGTCAAGTTTTATGAAGATTGGTCAAACGGCTTAGATTTCTATGCGGGACATCCATCCATCCATCCATACATACATACATACATACGCCTTACTTTCTGCTTTATAGTATAGATTATTTAGTAGGCAAAAGTTGGTCGATATGGCGTCCTTGATAGGGCTTGTTTCGTTGATTTGTTTCAAAATTTCTTCCATTCTTCCTCTTCATTGTTTTACGTTTATATTGAGGTTCTAATTATCTCGCCGCCACATTTCTTCATATATTTGATTTTTGTGTGTGACTTAAACAAAGCGTGATAGATTTTTAGTGTGAAAATATTCAAAATCTCCAGGAAGTGTCCAATTTCTTAGAAACATGACAAAAATCAAATTGCTGGTACCTTACATAATTAAACATTTAATTAGAATCTTCAAACCAAATTAAAAATGATGTTAGAAAACATATTTAAAAAAAAAAAAAGAATTACCCAGTTGATAGAATACAAATCACCCATGCTTGGTTTTCTGAAGTGAATTACGAAGGATGAGACAATAGTCATAGCTCTTTACCTACTAGGATCATAGAGTGTCAGATCAAAACAAAAGAGTTTGAAGAATATTAGAAATAAGTTAAATGAATTATAAATCTGTTTCTTTCTTTCTCTCTGTCTGTCTTTCTCTAATGCATTATATCTGTCATTGTGTTTGTCTTTCTCTCTTTATCTATCTCCACTTTTTATCTATCTCTTCCTTATTCTCTCTATCCTTTATTATCTTTATAACCTTTTTTAATCAATATCACTCTATCCGTCATTTATTACTCTCTCTCTCTCTCTCTCTCTCTCTATCTATCTATCTATCTATCTATCTATCTATTTATCTATCTATCCATTCATCCATCCATCAATCCATCAAGCCATCCATCGATCCATCAATCTATCTATCAATCCATCCATCAATTTACCTATCCATCCATCCATCTATCTATCTATCAATCCATCCATCCATCCATCCATCTATCTATCTATCTTTAATCTTTTTGTTTCCAGCTTACGTGACAATACTTTTCAAGTCAACAGTAAAAGTAAAGTAAGTCATTTTATTTATTTCATTCTTTCATGTCCTCAAGTCTCGCCTACACATTGAATGAATGACTTTTTGTGTTCACAAGTGCCCTTTCATTACCGGACAGACAGACATCATTTGTCTCTGCAGAGAAAACATTAAAACACAAAACCATGTCATTTGTTCTTTCAAGAATGCGGCCATGCAAGACTGCAATGTAGCAACAAGTTGATGCAAGAAAAAGAAGCAAGTCAAAGTCTATGACACCTATCTACAGGGCTGGTCCTAACAATTGCGGGGCCCTATGCGAAACTTATTGCGCGGGGCCTAGTCTGGGTGGGAATAAGGATAATAAGTGAAAATTAGGATTTTGTATTAGAAAAAAAAATTCGACTTTGAATTGTATTCATTCTTTACTAAGTATAAAATTGCGATCAAATTAATTTTACTTTACGAACCTTGCAGCCTATGGCATATTTATATGCAAGTAACTATAGAAGTAAATTAAGTATTGGACCTTCCGATTAAGGTGAAAATTAGCCCGATTATTACATTTTATTACATGAAATCTGACAATGCCTTTTTTCTTTTATCGATTAGGATTGGCGTTTCTAAACACTCATTTTGTTTTAAGTCCATTTCTTATTCATGATAAAGAGCGACCGGCACCTCGATTTTCAACTAAAATATATTTTATAGCCTCAAAATTGTATTGAGTATCTGTTACTATTAAAGACAGATGGCTTTGCAGGATAAAGCTTTGAGATTTAGTTGAGCTTTAAAAACGAATTTTTCCCACCGAAATTGCCTCTGGTGTGGAGAGTAAAGACGAGCTGTGCTGTCTGTTCAAACCGATCATTGACATGTTAAAGGAACAAAATATCAATAAAAAACATCCTTCTTGTGGATGTTTATTTTAGTTTCAAATAGAAAACTTATTTTCAAGGAACAAAAAAAAATGTGTATATTATATTTAACAAAACAAACAGGTCGAAATACATTTGTTACCTAAATGTTTGAACTTTTACATCGACCCGAAGGTTAAGGAAGAAGTGATCACGTGACCTGTCAAGCATGTCGTTTCACAAATAGTGGGACACATAAAAATGTGTCAGTCAAGAATTTAAGATTGAACGACCAAGTGGTATGTTATATATAGTCAAGTGACCACAAAATGTACATACTACACAATACATAGTCAAGTGACCACAAAATGTACATACTACACAATACATAGTCAAGTGACTACAAAATGTACATACTACACAATACATAGTCAAGTGACCACAAAATGTACATACTACACAATCCATAGTCAAGTGACCACAAAATGTACATTCTACACAATAAATAGTCAAGTGACTACAAAATGTACATACTACACAATACATAGTCAAGTGACCACAAAATGTACATACTACACAATACATAGTCAAGTGACCACAAAATGTACATACTACACAATACATAGTCAAGTGACCACAAAATGTACATACTACACAATACATAGTCAAGTGACCACAAAATGTACATACTACACAATACATAGTCAAGTGACTTCAAATATATATACCACTCAACTACAGCAAGCCTACAATGAAAGTTTATTAATTGCCGCTAGCCTAACACAAACTATTTATCAATGTTCTAACAGAGATGTTCTCTTTTCTTCGTCTCTCTGGATCTGTCACTTGTATCCCACAATACATTTTGGTCCACGCCTTAAAACTTTGAAAACAAACAAATCAATGGAAGGACGAAATGAACAAAAAGTTACCATTCATGAACTATTCAGTGAATGGCTTTATCACCACACAACATCCAACTTCTCCAGCACTGGACTACAAGTCACTGTCTGGGGTGTGGGGCGATGGGGTGAGTATCCAAGTGTACCGCCATAACGTATTACATAAAGCTAGTTTTGTTTCAGATAACTCTCTAGATCAGGGGTGGGCAACCTTTTACTACCGAGGGCCGCAAAAAAAAATATTTGGGGACTGGGGGGCCGCATAAATTTATAGTTTTTTTCGGCACTCCCAATTGAGGAATTACTACAAAAGTTAGCAATTCCTTGAACTAATTTTACGAATGATTTTTCTTTAATTTTGATATTGTCATTTTACATCACAATTTTCACCACAAATGTACAGTTGTGCTTATTGTCAAGTATTTAAGTGTTTATTCTCATGCATGTTCCGGAACAGTGGAACTAGCTTACTAGTTTTTTTTTTCTTGTGACTGCTGTCAAATTGCATTCAAACAGCATGACCTGTTCACGGATGAATGTGGTTCCAAAAAATGTGAAAGTTTAGCAGCAACGTTTTCTAAAATGTGGATATACAGCTTCTGGCACCATGAATCTTCTGCGAAAGAACTAACTGGAACTTATTTTTTCAGGTCAAACTTTGCGTGGAATTATAATATCTGGAGCTGAATCAGCTTCTGCGTAAAATGGTGAGCTGAGGCTATTGAAAACTGATTCCAAGTTCTTGACGTCTTAAAATTGGCTTTCAAATTCCACAATCAAGGAATCCAAATTAGTCTTGTACTTTTCAACCATTTCACTAGAAATAGTTTCACCTTTCAGCTAAGGAAAAAGACAAAACCCGATTTCACTTGCTGGTCTCAAGAAATGGAATAGCTTTGTCTGAAAAGATTTAAGATACTCATACATTTCATGTGCAGACAACAAATTGCAATGCTTCCGTTGATAAACACGAAGTCTGTCTTCAACTCTTCATTAGAAATATTAGCAACAAGGTCACAGTCAATGTCCTTCAAGGAATTTAACAATTTCTTCCTTGAGATTCCAAATTCTTCTAATGCTAGGCCACTGGATACTACTGTGTTACCGAACATCGGAATGTTTTGTTTCGAAATCTTCAATTACTTTTCGGAATAGCCAGTCAGAGCAGGCCTAAGATAATTGGAGGCCCTAGCCGAAGTGAAATTGGTAGACCCCCAAAGAAATATAAAAATAAAAAATAAGAACTGAAATAGCTATAATTATGCAACTAATTAAAATATACTAGTGTACTTCAACAATAACATTGAGACGAGTTTCGCTAATTCTTTTCTATGATTATTTAACATGTTTCCTGCGCGAGGGCGCCTGTCATTCAATGACATTATGTTGCTGCATAATTTGAGTATGCTAATAATTGAATTTTTGTAGATCTTTATTGAGAAACTTAATAGCAATTAAATGCAGCTTTGTGTAAACTTTCCGGCAATGAGTTTATGGTTAGAATTTTTTTTAAAAATTTTATTAAAAGCCTGTTTTTCTCAGTCAAAGCTCCATCAGTTGTTCCCCTTGCCATATTAAACACGCTAGCCCATCTCTTTCAACACAGTTCATCACACCATTGAATAAATGCTGGCCTGGGCGTTTGTCTTTGACTGAATGTTTTGAAATATTGCCATTTAAAAAGCTCTTCGTTTACTTTAAACTTTTTAGAAGGACGTTTAGAGACAATGTTTCTTTAGCCTCTTCATTATAAGTGATAAGAATCAAATTTTTCAATAATTTCTATAGATACTTACAATAATTTATTTTTAATATATTTGCATTTTTATATGTGTAATGTGTGGACATACTTGAATTCTTTAGGTATCCGCGGGCCGCATGAAGCACTCCGGAGGGCCGCATGTGGCCCCTGCTCTAGATCAAATGTTTCAACTTCAATTGAACCTTGTTGTATACTTTTCACGAACCTACGATTCTATTCTTCTTGTAAAGAATCAACATCTAGTATGTAGTTTGATATCTCGATATATTGATACTTTTTTTTTTACTATGATGAAGTTTAAAGTTAATAGAAATAAAAACAACCAAAATGTTTCCACTTTTCAACATGTAACTCTTCAACTCTTGACATTGAATCACCTTGAAGAAGGTCGTGTCTGTGAAAAGCGTTTGTAGAGATTCAAAACTAAATAAATAAATAAATCTCCAGCTGCATTTCTTACTTGCACGCTACCGGCGGACACTTCGTAAGTTAGCTAACCCACGACAGCGTTGCCAACTTCAGATATAAGGTATTGTCGGTAAAAATGCGATAAAAATAACTATAGTATCCCTTCAAAAGTCCAATTATATTTTTGTATCTCTCTTGTGGGGGCTCCTCTCTTGTGGCGTCTCCGGGGCCTGCCCTTCATTAAATCCGGCCCAGGAGACAATGCAACATAATTTATACCAATAATTGTTTAAACTAAATTCCATCACCCCAACAGAGTCGTTTCGTTCTTAATGAAATAAATAGAAAACCACACAGACAACATATAAGACAATTTCATGTTACGCAATAAAGGGCGGAGGGTCAAAGCCTGTTCACCTCATTCGCCCCTGGTTAGTAACATTGTCTGTTTTGTTTAAGAAAAAAATGTTTTAAAAATTGTAGACAAATGGTTTGAAAGTTTTGTTTGTACTTACCTACAAATAGTGATCAGTAAATAATATCTTTGACGTAATTTGTCCGATACTTCCAAATAGACAGAGAGCTAAGTTGTCCGATACTTCCAGATAGACAGAGATGTAGGCTTTGGGGAGTTCCGCCTTTGCAAAACTCCTCGACAACACTAGTTCACCGCCGCACAAAGTACTCACTATGTGACCTACTTCTCAGGTGAATCAAGATTTCCTCTGGTCAAAGTCAACAACGTTATATCAGTGTTGTTATATATATGTCTGTGTGTGTGTATGTGTGTCCGGGAAAGGTGAATATCTAATACGAAACACTGAAACAATATTGGACTTGGTTCTATTTGAATCACTCCTTCGCTTGGCTGCAATGTTTATTGAAACACACGTTGGGGTCCTTGGAATCAATAACAATGACTGGAGCGCGAGGTTGACGAATCACACAATATTCTCTCTCACCGCCCCCCCCCCACACCCGCGGCTGTTTTGGTATTCATGTTATTCTAAGCTAGATCTTAATATGTGTTTTTATTGCACCGGGCTTTACTCTAGGCATGAACTGTCTCTGTATTAGATTATTTCAACACTTTAATTTTTTTTTTATAAATCTCAAACAAGTCCACATATTGTCAAATCGAAACTTAAGGGGAAAAAAAAGCCAAAATAAAATAAAACTTGGCCTTCGCTGGCCAGATAAATTTTAAACAAACTGTTTTGGTACGGGACAGTCGTGAGGGTTTGGGCGGCCAGTAATCTATCACGTGTCCTGTGGCTAGGAAACGTAAAAGGCGAGAAGTACATAGGAATCTAGTCCTACCTACAGCAAGGGAGGAATGGAGAATTCAAAAATAAGGGGGGGGGGGAGGGAAAAGGCGCTAAGCTCAGGAAGCAAGGGAAACAACGCTAAGAAAACAAATCGGCGCTGTGACATGTACAAGGCTAATAGTTGACAACTCTGGCATTTAGCTCCCCTTGACTAAAGCTATTTCTCAATGTTCCTCATTCAGGTAGGAAGAATTAAATTTATAACGACTTTTTCAACGGAACTATTGTTTGGGCAGATCAACTTGGCGGCTAACAATGACCGCTGGGCAGCGGACAATTTTGTCCGTGAGATTAGACACCGACGATATTCAATTTTCCGTACAGCATGGCGTTTACTGATAGTGACTATTGGAATCGAAACCTAGGGGTTTAGCCTGACCTTACACACAAACATGGCCACGGCACTGACTATGTAAGCTATCAGCTTTCACGCAGGTGTGATTTCATGGAATAGAATCAAGCAAACTTTGTCTGCTCGAGACGGTTTATCTGGAGGACCTGAACAGGCAAATATTTGAGTTGAGCTCTTTCATTTCTTTGGTCATGTGACCAGCTGACCAAGCTTCCCCTACCTCTGCTTGTCCCAAAGATCTTACACACGATAGAACGAGATGAATGTCATGACGTCATACAAGGAAAACATAAATTATTATTTTTTAAAATTTTGTTTTCATAACTTTTGGGACGTGAATGACGTCCTAGACCATATCACCTGCAGGACAACAGGCAGGAACAAGGGACAATCAGGAATTGTCCCAAGCGCATACCTCAAGACAATGCCAGCAAGGACTCGAACTCAGGATTGCGGCTAGACACATGAGAGCTTTAACACTGCTAGCATGCAAAGAAGATACACCAAAATAAAATCATAAAAAAAAATATGGTTTCTGAACATCAGAGGATAAAATTGGGCTCGGTACACAGAGCGAGGGACGGACGTAGGTGAGATAATATTGATCAACTCACTCACCTGGGCGTGCAGTCGAATTAAAAAAACAACATGTTGATGGGTGGAGCCAGAAAAGAAACAGATGTATTGAATTTCGAAGGTTACAAAAAAATGGCATCACGTGTTCTTATTGGGCCTGGCATTAAGAGATGTATTGATCTCAAGGTAAGTGTCACAACACGACCTCGGGGTTCGACCAATAGCGGTTGGCTTGTTAGAGCAAATGGCTCATGCTACAGACACAAAGCCAGCCAAGCGAGAGGGCGCCTGGTGGTGGGGCGGAGGTTGTCATCATCATTGATTTTATTTTTCGACTCATTGCTTGTTCTCGCTCTTGATCTGTGTAGTCTCTGGAGACCTCCTTCCTCGTGAGTCGTTCAATCTGGAGACCTCCTTGCTCGTGAGTCGTTCAATGTATTGCTACCCTAACCTAGTAGGACTTAGAATCGGAACTTTGTCGACATATTAGACTTAATGATTGGGAGTGCGTGCGTGTGGGAAATACTAGTGCTGTTTGTGTCAGCGCATGCGCGTTTGTGAGCATGTACGAATGGTGCGTAAAAAAATCAAGACAATAGAAGCAATTGTTTGAAGCACTCTAAATAAAATTATATTTGTCGCTGCAGACCATGAAACTTTTCAATCTTCTCAACATGTCTGCGCTAAGGTTTTTTGTTCATTTTCTTCTATAAGCTCAAACAATCGACATAGTCAAAATAGTCAAAGCTAAAAACACCAAAAAATGTCAATCATTGATTTTGAAAAATTCTTATTATTCCATCGAGCTGAAATTTTACACATAAAGTCATGCTCAGAGGCGTAGTGAGAGGAGGGGCAAGGGCGGCACGATACTCCGGACGCCACCCTATATTTCTATGTGATGTTTATAAAAAATAAAGGGGGTGGGGGGCGATAAAGTAACTTGCCCCGGGCGCACATTTTGCTCAATACGCTTCTGTTCATGAGATGTATTAAAATTTCAGAAAAATCATTTGTTTAAATTTTTCAGTTCATTAAAAATATTTTTACATGAATAGCAGTGATAAATTGGCTGTCATTTTTTTTAAATTTAGATTTTATTGATAAGTTTGCATCGACATATTATTGTTTGACCTTTTGTACAGGGAAAATCGTTTTCTATTTGGTCACTAGTGCGTTCTGTCATGCTTTATTTAGTTTGAATGCACTAATTTTCTTTACAAAATTATAAGAAATGTAACAGGAATGTTGAGTGCACTATATATTTGGAACATAAGATAGTCATGCATTTTAATTGCTTTTGTTTTCCTTTCAGAATACTAACCAGACAGTGTCTATGTAAGGGATATGTATGTAATTTTAAAATAACCAGACAATGTCTAGTTTATATGTAAGGGATATGTAGGTAGTTTTTTAAACAAAACTTGTATTTTTGAAACAAGTTCCTTCTACTGCCACTGCGGGGAAGAAGAGGAAACCGTGCTTCATATTCTGTTTGACTGCCACAGACTTGCTGATCTCCGTCTCGTCAGGTCTGGGAAACAAAAATTCTCGACCTGTATAGTGACATTTATGCACTACGCAAGACAGCAGGGTTTCTGTCCAGGACTTTTGCAAGAGAGGATTTGAGCCTCTCAAGCCCTCACTCTAATGGGGTTTGATGATGATGATGACTGCCACTGTTGAAATGTTTTATACAAAAACGTTTTCATTGACTTTCTTTTGTCCAGACATTTGTGTTAGTTGTACTTACATCCAAACGGTTGGAGCTTTTGAAACCTTCATCTTTGTTTAGCGTTTATCTCTGTCTGTCGCCTGGAGTGTTCATCTCTGTCTGTTGCCTGGAGTGTTCATCTCTGTCTGTCGACTGGAGTGTTCATCTCTGTCTGTCGCCTGGAGTGTTCATCTCTGTCTGTCGCCTGGAGTGTTCATCTCTGTCTGTCGCCTGGATTGTTCATCTCTGTCTGTCGCCCGGATTGTTCATCTCTGTCTGTCGCCTGGAGTGTTCATCGTTCTTGATCGCTTAACTCTGTTCAGTGTTCAACACGTTAAGCGTTGTTTTTTTATTTTGTTGTTGTTGTTTTATTTTTTTTCGGGGGGGGGGGGGGAGGAGGGCCGTGGTTAGTTGAATATATCTATGAAATGAACTCCCTTGAGGTCATTCGGTACAATTATCTTTTTTCCCAGTTTTTTCAGAAGATCAAATATTTTTTTCTCTTGAATCTGCGTATATATATATATAGTATTTCGTTTCAGTTCTATTTTCTCAATACTTTTAATCTTCGTTCCTCTTTATAAGTTAACAACTAGCACACACATATAAATATAAATATATGTGTGTTTTCTTCCTTTGAAAAAAAAAAGATCTCTCTCTCTCTCTCTCTCTCTCTCTCTGTCTCTCTCTATTTCAAATTATATATAAGTTATATAAGTGTGTGTGTGTGTCACAGTGTGTGTATGTGAACTTTCCCCCTTGTTTCCATCTTGTTTATTGATACAAAAATTGCAGACGACAACCCACGGAAAACAAGACAGACAGGAAGTGGCGTCACTACAATGTCTACTCAGGACGTTGACTTGTTTTAAGTCGTACTACCACTGACATAGATAGAATTGTCCTCGCTGATTGGAGTGGACATTTGGAAGCGTCTGCTAGTTGTTTAACTTATAAAGAGGAACGAAGATTAAAAGTATTGAGAACATAGAACTGAAACGAAATACTAAGAAGAATGTAAAAAATGTTTGAATTTTTTTTTTCCTTTATCTTATTCAGGATTTGTACGATACATTTAAAACACAGTGGTCTGCTATTTGATTGTGAAGATCTGTTTGACACTCTTGAAGCATTATAATAAAGTCATGTAAAAAAAGAAGAGAATGCGATATGGACAAATGACGAGTGATAGCTATGGACAATAAGAAAAACGTATGCAACTAAAAGGAGAACGATTTTGAGATAAGTAGAAACAGTAGGGATTTTAAACTCAAAACACCCTGGTAGGGGTTTTTAAACTCAAAACACCTTGACTGCGCTGGGCAAGTGATGGTTTAGTATTAAAATATCACCTAAAATCAAAGCAAAAAATCAGTCACTAAATTCCGTCTTTACCCCCCCCCCCCTCCTGTAAGGGAGATTTCATTTCGTGGTGGGGGGGTTGAGCCCCAACCTCCCCCCCCCCTCTGGCTACGCACATGATGTACATATGCATATACGAAAACATGTGAGAATTATTTATTTCTCTATATTTATATATTCAATGGTTGAGAACAATAACAAAAAAATACGTTTAGAATTGAGTTGACCATTTTCACTTTGTGTTTTTCTAGTGTTTGTTATATTCTCATCGAGCCTTGAGCCTACATTATGTTTGCTATATTCTCATCGAGCCTTGAGCCTACATTATGTTTGTTATAGTCTCATCGCGCCTTGAGCCTACGTTATGTTTGTTATATTCTCATCGAGCCTTGAGCCTACATTATGTTTGTTATATTCTCATCGAGCCTTGAGCCTACATTATGTTTGTTATATTCTCATCGCGCCTTGAGCCTACATTATGTTTGTTATATTCTCATCGAGCCTTGAGCCTACGTTATGTTTCTTATATTCTCATTGCGCCTTGAGCCTACGTTATGTTTGTTATATTCTCATCGCGCCTTGAGCCTACGTTATGTTTGTTATATTCTCATCGAGCCTTGAGCCTACATTATGTTTGTTATATTCTCATCGAGCCTTGAGCCTACATTATGTTTGTTATATTCTCATCGCGCCTTGAGCCTACATTATGTTTGTTATATTCTCATCGAGCCTTGAGCCTACATTATGTTTGTTATATTCTCATCGCGCCTTGAGCCTACGTTATGTTTGTTATATTTTCATCGAGCCTTGAGCCTACATTATGTTTGTTATATTCTCATCGAGCCTTGAGCCTACATTATGTTTGTTATATTCTCATCGCGCCTTGAGCCTACATTATGTTTGTTATATTCTCATCGAGCCTTGAGCCTACGTTATGTTTGTTATATTCTCATTGCGCCTTGAGCCTACGTTATGTTTGTTATATTCTCATCGCGCCTTGAGCCTACGTTATGTTTGTTATATTCTCATCGAGCCTTGAGCCTACATTATGTTTGTTATATTCTCATCGAGCCTTGAGCCTACATTATGTTTGTTATATTCTCATCGCGCCTTGAGCCTACATTATGTTTGTTATATTCTCATCGAGCCTTGAGCCTACATTATGTTTGTTATATTCTCATCGCGCCTTGAGCCTACATTATGTTTGTTATATTCTCATCGCGCCTTGAGCTACATTATGTTTGTTATATTCTCATCAAGCCTTGAGCCTACATTATGTTTGTTATATTCTCATCGCGCCTTGAGCCTACATTATGTTTGTTATATTCTCATCGAGCCTTGAGCCTACATTATGTTTGTTATATTCTCATCGCGCCTTGAGCCTACATTATGTTTGTTATATTCTCATCGAGCCTTGAGCCTACATTATGTTTCTTATATTCTCATCGAGCCTTGAGCCTACATTATGTTTGTTATATTCTCATCGCGCCTTGAGCCTACATTATGTTTGTTATATTCTCATCGAGCCTTGAGCCTACATTATGTTTGTTATATTCTCATCGCGCCTTGAGCCTACATTATGTTTGTTATATTCTCATCGCGCCTTGAGCCTACATTATGTTTGTTATATTCTCATCGCGCCTTGAGCCTACAATATGTTTGTTATATTCTCATTGAGCCTTGAGCCTACATTATGTTTGTTATATTCTCATCGAGCCTTGAGCCTACGTTATGTTTGTTAAAAAACACTTTATTAGTGAATTTGTTAATATTATTAATGGAAGATAAGGGTAATGTACTCAGTGATCTCCCCTTCCACATGTGTCCTGTCGTTACAAACAGAATGTATCTTAAAGACTAAGAATTATGGGGTGGGGAGAGACCTTCATAAAATATAGATCAAATCTACACGTTTTTTTTTTAATATGATAGATCATTGCAAGAAGAAAGTAAATTTCAATAAAGTCTTTAGTGAGTTGGAATGTTTTAAGGACCTTAACACTTATTAGGCACTTTCAACATTTTCAGAAAAGAAATGTCCAAAGGAACGAAAATGGGACAATGATTTGGACATGGACTTAAACTACAGCTAATAACATAGTCGTTTTATAACATATTCCATTTTGTTGATGTACTTTTTTTTTATCTTATCATCATTACGACTGGCACAACTCCAAATCATCTAGTTTATAAAGCGAAGTATTCTAAGCTAAACAAAAACATGATGCTAAGTTTGATCTACCATCCACATCGTGATTTCTTTAACTATTTGGTACTATTAAATGACACTTGAAATTGGATTTTTTATAACTAGAAAGAATAATGCTACCATAAAGGCCTTTATATGCACATGCAAGACTTGTAAAGTTCCCCCCATCAACGAACTATTCGACTGAGTCCAAATAGATGACTCGTAGAAAGTCTATATCTACAAGCATCAGCATACAATATTCTGCCTCTTTTCATGATGCTTCTTAGTCTATTTTTACACATCTTTAATATGGCAGTGACCTCATTTGTTCGTACAAGACAGCATAATAACAAAACACAACATGTCAATAAATTTTACATCGTAAAAATTCTATCGCATCATCTGCATGTTCTCTTCGGATTCGGTTTCATTCCTAACCATGTTCTTGGGCTTATGGAATTGAATGTACAAATCCAACTTTTCATTCTCAATTCTTTTGTCCGCCCCGCTCAGAAGATCATCTGCTGCTTTCTTAATAACTTGTAGATCCTCTTCGAGTGTCTACATCATAGAGTTGGCAGCACATACACAATGTTATATGCTCTCAGAGCATCACGATCATTTGTTTGAAGGTAATCTAATATCCTTGTGGGAAAACAAATACTGTCAAGATTGTTTTATACTTTATTAAAGTCTCTTTGTATTTCAGTTGAGGTCTACATCTTCGTTGTCTTGAATTTTCCATCGTTTAGGGGCCCCGGGGAGGGGGGACTTGACCTCTTTGAGAGTCCCTGCATTTTGAGTAATATTTATTTATAATGTAAAAAACACTCATTTGGGGGCCCTCCTCAAGTGGGGACACGGGGGAATTTTCAAATTCTACCCTATCTTACCCCCAGAAACATTCTGTGTGTGATTGTTAAGTACTTATTACTTGAAGCTTTCATTTTTATTGGACATATAAACCCTCCACCCCACTCCCACCCCCAATAAAAAAAAAATAAACACTCCATTAGTTCCTTATTAATTATTCAGACCAATCAAGATGTGGCGCTAAAAAATTTCAATTAGCCCCCGCCCAATTTTAGTTTTATGGCACTTAGTACGAGCAGACGTGGCCAGATAAGAGAATAATCTTCACATTTAATTGGTCCTCCATTCCTTCCTGTTTGTTAATAGAAATTTCCCAAAACACAAAACAAACATGGCGGCCATCCGTAATTGAATTTCTGTTTTTAAGATGTAATAAATTAGATATAACTCAGTGCGGCACCCAGGAAATTTAATAGCGCTCGCTGCCTACGCGGGCAAGGCAGTCTGAGGGGTCCACGAGTGTCACCTTGATTTATTTCAGGGGCAGCTACTAGAATTACTCCCCTTGCCTCGTGGTCCTCCTGAAACCTAACACTTGGGACCGTAGCATCATAAAACTTTAAGCAGTCTGTGGAATTTTGGGGGAACAGTTCTGTGCGGTCGAGCTCTGACACTACTGAAACATGGTACAAGTGACTAGTACTAAAATGGTTCTCGTAATACAGCTAGAAAATGATCACAAGAATTTACGTTGTCGTTGTAGTTGTTGTAGTTGTTGTAGTTGTAGTTGTTGTTGTTGGTGGTGGTGGTGGTGGTGTTGTTGGTGTTGTTGGTGGTGGTGGTGTTGTTGGTGGTGGTGGTGTTTTTGTTGGTGTTGTTGTTGGTGTTGTTGTTGTTGATGGTGTTGTTGGTGTTGTTGTTGGTGTTGTTGTTGATGTTGTTGTTGGTGTTGTTGTAGTTGTTGGTGTTGTTTTTGTTGTTGTTGTTGTTGTTGATGGTGTTGTTGGTGTTGTTGTTGGTGTTGTTGTTGATGTTGTTGTTGGTGTTGTTGTAGTTGTTGGTGTTGTTGTTGTTGTTGGTGTTGTTGTTGTAGTTGTTGTTGTAGTTGGTGGTGGTGGAGGTGGTGTTGGTGTTGTTGTTGTTGGTGGTGTTGTTGTTGTTGTTGTTGGTGTTGTTGTTGGTGTTGTTGTTGGTGGTGGTGTTGTTGTTGTTGGTGGTGGTGATGTTGTTGTTGGTGTTGTTGTTGGTGTTGCTGTTGTTGTTGTTGGTGGTGGTGGTGTTGGTGTTGTTGGTGGTGTTGTTGTTGGTGTTGTTGTTGGTGTTGTTGTAGTTGTTGTTGTAGTTGTTGTTGTAGTTGTTGTTGTAGTTGTTGTTGTAGTTGTTGTTGTTGTTGTTGTTGTTGTTGACGATTACAAGATTAAAAATATTTTTAAAAAGTATTATAATCAAATAAAATTATTTGACATAGCCGTCAGAATGTCGTATCCAAGACACCGAAGAAAACTTCGAGGACCGACAATTGTTATATTTCTATAACTAGATCTAATTTTTTTTATACCTTAATATCGTTATATATATATATATATATATATTATTGTATAAAAAGTCTGCGTTCGTAGAATGCCAGCAGGTCGACTTCCACAAGACATTCTGTATGGTGATCTAATAGAAGGCAGGAGAGCCGCTGGTCGCCCACTTTTACGGTATACTGATGTATTCAAACGCGACATGAAGCTCTTCAAAATCTACACCAGCAGCTGGGAAAAAGTAGCACTGGATAGATCCACATGGAGAGAGAGCATGAAGGGTCTCGAATAACAGATGCCATACACAACAGAAGCAGATGAAGGGTGAAAATGCAATGGCGCCTGGTGATGACATATGCCCAATCTGCGACCGCAGCTGTGTATCAAGGATTGGCCTCTTTAGTCACACAAGAAGTTGCAAAGGGAAACATTTTTCTCTCGAGACGTAAAATGCCAAAGCATCGTTATATAAATTCTATCTCCATATAACTGGCGTAAATCAAGATAACAGATAGCTATTTAAAAAATTCTTATATTCAAATAAGAGACATTTTTCTTACCCCTTTCCAGATTATTCCAGGAAAACCAGTGACTTGTCAGAATTTGGGTCATTGGTTAATATGCATGACTAAATGCATGACGCGTAGGACGTAATTATCTTCTTTTTTGAAGTAACGTTTGTATTATATAAGATAAGATCATATTCATCTAATTATAATCTAAAATCGAGTAATGTAGATCTCAGGCCTTGAGATTTGAAACTAAAAATACTAAACTAAAAATTGTGCGAAAACACAATTTACAAAATACTAAGAATTAAAATGCCCAACATTTCAGTCATTGGAAATCCGTTTGAGGAGAAAAACAAAGAACTAGCTAAAAACGTTTACAGATTTAGTTTTACATCATTGTCTGATAGTTAATGGCATTTATTGGTTGTGGAGCACACATTTAGAATCAGGAAAACTAGCAAGTTTGGTGGTTAATGTCAACAGTTTTGTATAGTAATATATTTACAAGTTTGTTGCACATGTTAAAATGTCGCGGGGACATTAATTAATATTGTATCTGTTCTATAAGAACACTAATATTGTACACATTACAAATTCGTTTATATCGTTTGACAGTTTGAGGACCACTGATCAGTCAACAGTCTAGCGAGAGTACATTTTTAAATAGAAAAAAACGGTGGAGGAGTAATGTGTGTGTGTGTCAACTGTTTCGTGTAGGCTCAACTTCTTCTGCCAGCTCAAATTGTATTCCATTAATAATTGAATAGTCACTGCCTCAACATAGCTCTTGTTAAAAGGATGACGTCTCTTATTGTCGTCGTCTGCTGCTACTTTGCAATGATTCTGTTAAATAAAGGTTTATCAATTGTGGTGAATTTAGTTCCTTAAACTTAAAGTTTGGGGTTTGGGCGAAATAATATTTTGTTTCTACTAGTTTGAGAATCTTTGCACTAAATGACCAAGAACTGCTTGAACTTTTGGTCAGTGTCCAAATCGTTGCTATATTTGTTCTTCCCCAGGTGATAGAAGTCAACAACAAATAACTTATTACAAGTCACACCTGGACCGTGGGGAAAGAGCTGGATTTGAATACTAGATTCTAGACTTCAAGTAGCATTCCTTCATTTCCGCCCCTGCTATTGTCTCTCCCAGGTACGAGCCTCTAGGATTGTGGTCTAGTGTTGTGGTACATTGGACTAATACATCGCCTGTCGATTAATCCAATAGTTCGGATTGTCATGAGGGGAAGGGGAGTAAAAGTTGGCGGGAGTGGGTGGACTGAGAGGTGGGGAGTTGGTGGGAAGAAGAAGGACTTAGTGGAGATCTAATTTAAAACAGATTAGGAGCTGAATGAAAAGGGACTTGCCGGGGTAAGGGAAGAGACTCTTGCGTGTGATTCAACTAATGTAGCATGGAGAAAGGCTGACTCCCCCTTAGTCCTAGGGATTATTGCAAACATGAGAAAAATAATGAATTCAAAGCGAGGCGAGTTCTCAGAAATTAAAATATTTTTTCAAGTGACTTTTCGAGTTCCGAAAAAGAAAACCTCCGCCTAGATTATTTTTTTTGTGGTGACATTGTTAATATCTGTACACGGATGGTCAAATTCAATTCTTGTCTGCTTGCTTTTTTTTTGTTGCTGTTGTTGTCTTGTATACTTAAAAGATAAACAACTTAAACCAATAGTCGCCTATAATTGAAGTACAAAATATATGAGGCCCAATAAACTAAGGCTAATTAAAATATTTATTAATTTTTTTGTTTTATAAATTTACATTCGAAAAAGTCCACTAACATATAGATCAACATTAATTGATGATTAGTTTCAGGCATGTTCACCCCCCCCCCCCCAAAATGACTTTTTTTGCTTTGATTTTGTCTATTTTAGGTGAGATTTTAATACTAAACCATCACTTACCCCAGCGCAGTAAAGGGGGTTTTGAGCTTAAAACCCCCTACCACGGGGGTTTGCAGTCAAATCCCCCTCTTCTATAAAACAAAAACAAAAAAACAAAAAAAAGAAAAGAATGCAAACGACAATTCTCAAATTCCAAGAGCTATGGAAAATTTTTATTTTACCCCCCCCCCCCCGAAACTTAAGATAAAACTCCCTCTTCAATATAAGACTATCCTTACATCAGTCATTGGATTCTATGTGCGTAGCCAAGAGAGGTTTTGTGTTTAACACAACCCCCCCCCCCCCCACCAGCGGGGTTGAGAGCTAAAAATCACATGTTCAATATAAAAAAGCAAATTACACACTCAAAATTCTATGAGCGTAGCCAAGCCAAGGGGGTTTTGAGTTTAAACCTCCCTCCTCAAGAGGGCTTTTAAAGTTTAAAACCCCTCTGGGTGGTTTTCAGTTTAAATACCCCCATACAGAGAGTTTTGAGGTTGAAAACCTCTCTCTTCACCAAATTCTATGAGCGTGGCTAAGGGGGTTTTGAATTTAAAGAAAATAAACTCCACATATTTTTTAGTTTAACCCCCCCCCCCCAAATAATTTTGACAATAAAACTTCCCTTTTCAATATAAAATCTAAAGCAAACTACAGTCACCTAATTCCAAGGGCGTAGCCAAGAGAGGTTACAAATTTGTATCAGTGGCTGGACATTAATAAAGTGCAGTGAATAGTCATCTGCCGAAATTGAAGAACACTAAATGTGACTCAATAAAGATGGCTAAGACGAATTTTAGGAGTCATTTATAGAGATCGGGTCTCAATCAAGGAAATCCTTTGCCGAACTGGGAGTCGACCCCTTAGTAAGGTTGTGACAGAGCGTCACATGAGGTTTGCGGGACATGTTCTCCGACAAAATGAATAACGCATAATAAGAGTTGCGTGGCTATGAAGGCCATTACGAGGAAAGCGCAAACAGGGACATCCTAGTACAATTAGGCGCCACACTTTCATGTAGATCCTCAGAGCAGTTGGGAAGACAGATTTTTGCCAGCGACAGATTTTTGTGGAAGCAGGTTGCCGCCCAATGCGCCGAACGACACGGGAGGATCTAAGTCAGTAAGAATAGCACATAAGGTTTTTGAAATAAAACTTTTTAATAGCAGGATAATGCACTATAGATACCTCTGAATATGCATTTTGTTGGCTTTCAATACCGGAAATAGTGCTTGGCGTTGGGGTTGGTAATGGCGATAAGTCTACAATTTTTCCACTAACTCCAGAAAGAACATATTCTAGGGTACAATAAACGTCTTCCGAAAGAATGAAGGGTCAGAATGTAATAAAGATTAATTATGTACACATACACATTTTTTTGCGGGGGGGGGGGGGGGAGAGAAAAATATTTCCCCTCCCCCGAAAAAAATTCCTGGCTACGCCCATGGTTTCAGGTATTTGTCATTAACCATGTTCAGACATGCAGACCATCGCGGCCTCCCGTATTTCCAAAGGATACAAGCCTGTGGAGTTTTGGTGGGGAGTTACATGGAGTAGGTCAAGACAAAAATTATCTTCCAAGTAAAAAAAAAAAATGTCAGCTAGACCATGCCGCTTTATTTATTAGAAGAAATAGACAGTCGACCACCAGTATGTAGTCATCTGACTTTCAGGTTTAAGTTTCTTCACTTCTCCAGTTACAGGTGTCGTGTTCACATGTACATCTGTCCTTACTAGTATCCGAATTCTCAAAGGTAGGTCTCCTGCAAACGAGTTTCTCAAATGCCAAACTGACTTCAGGTCATGGTGAACGGACATGCTTGTTGTATATGTTTGTTTGTAATTTAGACATTGGTGTTTTATTATAACATGTGAGTTCTACGCCTTGATTTGAATTAATGATAGTTCCTTAACCCAGGGCAGCACCGGCCAAATAAAGTTCTCTTATTGGGTTAGTAGTTTGAAAATGTACATTGGAAATGTTTCAAGTTATACATTTTGACTACGTTGGCTCTGTCTCTCTCTCTCTCTCTCTCTCTTTCTCTACATATTTTTTTCTGTATTGCTCTCTCTCTCTCTTAAAATCGGACATTGAGTGTGTTTCACACTTAAATGAGACCCCTGAAGGATCTACCCATGGGTCTACTGTTAGGTTACCAAAGTAGGTAAAAATGCAGGTTTCAATATTTTCGCTCTCTCTCTCTATCAAAAATGAGCAAACATTGGAACTTTATCATTTGGAGCGAGACCTAAATTCCAGGTTAGTGCCATCTATAGAGTGACTGGCTTGTCAGGCAATTAACAGAACATCAGACTGCAGACTAACTATCAGCCTGAATGTGTGACCAATGCGTTTTCCATCAAATGTCAATGTCATTCGATGACATTTCCCATCTTCTCAATAGCAAAGTGACCGTGAAATTCATTGAAGCGTGGAATTAAGCTTTCTGTGTACAGCAGTAGAAAAATAAAACTACGAAATAATGAGTACAGAAGTACGTCAGAGAGAACGTGGTTCAGGTGTCATGGTTCAGGTGGTTCAGTTGTCATGGTTCAGGTGGTTCAGGTGTCATGGTTCAGGTGATTCAGGTGGCATGGTACAGGTGGTTCAGGTGGCATGGTTCAGGTGGCATGGTTAAGGTGGTTCAGGTGGCATGGTTCAGGTGGTTCAGGTGGCATGGTTCAGGTGGTTCAGTTGTCATGGTTCAGGTGGTTCAGGTGGCATGGTTAAGGTGGTTCAGGTGGCATGGTTCAGGTGGTTCAGGTGTCATGGTTCAGGTGTCATGGTTCAGGTGGTTCAGGTGGCATGGTACAGGTGGTTCAGGTGGCATGGTTCAGGTGGCATGGTTAAGGTGGTTCAGGTGGCATGGTACAGGTAGTTCAGGTGGCATGGTTAAGGTGGTTCAGGTGGCATGGTTCAGGTGGTTCAGGTGTCATGGTTAAGGTGGTTCAGGTGGCATGGTTAAGGTGGTTCAGGTGGCATGGTTCAGGTGGTTCAGTTGTCATGGTTAAGGTGGTACAGGTGGCATGGTTCAGGTGGTTCAGGTGGCATGGTTCAGGTGGCATGGTTCAGGTGGTTCAGATGGCATGGTTAAGGTGGTTCAGGTGGCATGGTACAGGTGGTTCAGGTGGCATGGTTCAGGTGGTTAGGAAGGCATGGTTCAGGTGGTTAGGATGGCATGGTTCATGAGCTTAGTTGTGTGGTTGTTTGTTCAAGGAGGGCTCAATATGTCGTCTTGAGGCTTAGTGGTATTATATTTTCTAACTCATTATTAACATTAACATAAGTTTTTAGAAGTAGACACAAAAAAACAACAACTGTCTTTTCTGTCTTCAGACTGTCAGGGGTAAATATTTCGGCCAAGTCTTTCGAATGTCTTTACAACATTATCTGATTGCAAATGTCATAACAATATTCAGTCTGCACTAATTCCTGGTCGCAAATTGTATGAATGCACAAAGTCCTTAGTGCAAAATGTCCTGGTTGCATAAATGTCCAAAGTTCACAGTGTTCTGACTGCGCATTGTCCTGACTTCAAAATGTCCTGACATCCTAATGTCCTGATTACACAATGTCCTGGTTGCATAATGTCCTGATAGCTAGATTTCCAGAGTGCACAATGTCCTAACTCCATTATTTTATCACAATGTCCTGACTGCACAATGTCCTGACTGCACAATGTCCTGGCTGCACAATGTCCTGACTGCACAATGTCCTGACTGCACAATGTCCTGACTTCACAGTTTAAGCAATCTTTCCTTACTTCATTTGTGATTACCATGAGCTGCTAGGTCAGTGATCAGCAGCTAGGTCAGTGATTCTGGATCGATACTAAACCCAGAGCTTGTTTTTAAGTTCCCTTGTATTTTGACATTCGACATCATGACATGAGATGATGGCGATAATATTTAATGTAAAAATAAATTTAGGACACTCATTTCCGGGCCCCCCAGTTGGGATTTTCAAATTTCGACCCACCCTTCCCCACCCCTTCTACGTTAGTGATTTTTATGAATAACAGAATTTAAAGTGTCAGCATCTGTTTATTTGTGAATGTTTCTCTCTTTAAAGATTGGTTTGTCTAAAAGGTTTGCCCCTCAGGATAACATTCTCACCTCATGCAAAATTAAAGAAACCATTTTTTTTTTCTTTTACGGATCTACGAAATAAGAAATAAAATACAATGAGAATGTCCCAGGACTCTGAAACTATTCAGCAATTTGAAATGTCATCTGGGGTTTAAATCTTGGCAATGCTTTTACCGCAGGTACACAGCAGTGACGAATGACGGAAATAAAACTAGGGAAATAAGCCGGGAAAACGTTATGTCATTAACTCCCTTTGCCTTGACCATTTGACTCTGGTGTCCGGTAACAAGGACATTCATTCCAGCTTCCAAAGTGAAGATTTTGTGAAAAAGTGGCCGCATAGTTTATGACTTAAGTCCGGATGGACGTAAATTGTGTCTCGTAGACAAGCAGGAGTACATGTCACTTGCTGTGGGTCGACACGGGTCAGATTTCCGGCTAAGCGACTCGACGGCGTCAAAAGACACGAACTGGTCAGTTTATTTTCTCGCCAATTTGGAGAGAGGGAAGTCGCTCGGTTCTCAAATGTCCGTCGCTGGGGACTTTATTACAATAGAGGAAGTCCTTTCCATGGTCAAGAGCCTCTAAATTACAAGTCCTGGGAGGGAGAGAGAAAAGACGTTTCATAAGATTAGTTTTAGTTCCTGGGTTTATTGTTCCTTTCGCCCATCTGGGACTTTTTTCCTTGTCACAAAACGTTTCAAACATCTACCAGTATGTATGTCAGTGTCAACTTTTTTTTTATGGATTGAAGAGAAAAAAAAAGAGGGGGTTTAGAAGGTGGGAGCGGAAACCAGCGCCCCGTTGTCCACAAATAACAAATATAAACCCACTCACTGGTCTACAACCTCAAAACAAAGACTAAATAAATGTTTCCTGGAGGATGCCGGGTAGATTTTTTTATTTACTACAAATAGTTCTACATGGAGGCAAATCTATAAATAGCAAGCAGCTGGTTGGTATCCGGTGTACAGAATACGGAAGTATTAATAAGTCAAGAATGTGAATAAATGATTGGATAATTTTGTAGAAACATATGTCTAAGCTCTTTCGCGTGTAGCACAAAGTATGGTGTAGCACAAAGTATGGTGTAGCACAAAGTATGGTGTAGCACAAAGTATGGTGTAGCACAAAGTATGGTGTAGCACAAGGTATGGTGTAGCATAAAGTATGGTGTAGCACAAGGTATGGTGTAGCATAAAGTATGGTGTAGCATAAAGTATGCTGTATTACTTCATTGGCAGAAGTGATCTTTAAATAGAGCGTCCTTGACTATGTTGTTTTTTTTTTGTCTCTTCATCTCAAAATCTCTCTTTCTTCCTCTTTTTTTTTTATTTGCCTACGTTTTTCTTTAGGCTCCATTATAAATCTATCATATTTCTTCATTTCACTTGATCTTCTTTTTCTCTCTTAATGAGTTTTATTGCTTAAAGAATGTGGACGAAATCTTTAAAAAAATTGAGCGCAAGTCGATTTCTGTGTTAGCCGGCAAGTCAATGTCTGTATTCACGTGTCTTGGAGTCAGCGAGTGTGTTTATGTACGTTGAATTGATGGCCTTAATCAATTCAGCCTTATGTTTATCATTATTTTGTTATGATGATAATTATACCGTATACATCTACACTAGATATACATTATACATATAGTCTTTAAAGCAGCCTTGGTAGACGCACCGTCTAAAACCTTGAGTTGATCCCTTTAACAGATAAGTTTACGGTATATATATATAGTCTACCCTTACGGCTAAGGCCGCCCTGGTATAGATTACACTTCCTCTAGATACTTTAGGCATTGATTTGTCTGGAAAATACACAAGGTCAATGTCAAGCTACAAAGAACGCGTAGTGAGTGGATGGTGTCTAGTAGACCACGCTGCAATGTCCAGTGTCCAAACTGTTATCTTTCTAGCAGTCACAGCTTCCTTTGTTTTATCTTTCCCAAACACATCAACCTATAGAGGTCTGAGGTGAAAATACCTGATACTAAAGTAGATGGAATCGTCACACCGACACATCGATAAGCTGAGGCATAGATTCACCGACACATCGATAAGCTGAGGCATAGATTCACCGACACATCGATAAGCTGAGGCATAGATTCACTGACACATTAGAACAGAGATACAACGACACATGAACACATTGACACACTGACAGAGACGCTTACACAAAACAACATTGACAACAATGACAACTGTGCACGTGACGAAAAGGAATAGTGAAAACCTAAAGGTCGTTAAGCGGTTTATCAATGATCCAATTATCTGGTGGGAAAGTAAGGTTAGTAGTTGAGGTTATATACAGCCTAATCATTTAGTTATCATTAAACATTAAAAAGTTAGTATTTCAAACTGGTCCAATTACATAGTTATCAGAGGACCTCATGGAAAACCAGTTGAGTTATCTTGTAAACTTACAACCTTTTTTTTTAAAGTCAGTTTTAAAAGAATGTGTATGTCATTAGAATAGCAGTTTTTTGTTTCTATTGCAAATATTTTTTATTCCCCATTGTGTAAAGCTGTGTGACCTTTGCTGACCCTTAACTAGCAGTCCTGGTCAGTGACGGTTAGTAAATATTTGAAATGGTTATGTTTATTGCAATAGTGAGCAGACAATGAAAGTCATTCATATGGTTCTAGGAGTGGACACAAGTGGTGGTCATCTCTTTATGATTCCCTCCTTTGTCATGATATTCTCCTCCCCCGCTTTGGAGGCGTCTTGGCTAATATTTTTGTAAAGCGAAAACAACGCTGGTCAACAGATGGGCCGCAGCAGTCCGCAGGAGACCTAACAAACGGAAGAATTGTTTCTGGACTTGTTTGCAGTCCAATTGTTGATCTGTCCAGTTTGGGATCATTAGCATTGATTGATGTGTGTTTAAACACGGGAAGAGGAAGGAGAGGTAATAAGAACGGAGACACAGATAGTGACACATCGACCAACGAACGTGTTGGCCCTTACAGTGTAAACATTGGAAGGCAATACGAGAAAAACGAAGAATGTGAATTGAACTCAAGCCATAGTTTGAACCGTGGATCATGAGTCCTAGTAACAGGGCTGGTCTAGTGATTAAGTACTAGGCTGCTGATCTAAAGTTCTCAAGTTTGAGACTTTATAGTGAGCTTCTGAGTTCTCATTATTAGGAAGAAGGATCGAGTGACTAGTCCTAGTCCCGAGATAAACTACTCAATAGTTTCCAGATCAGACAGTTGTCCTTAGAGTGTTTCTTCTAAGAGAGAGCGAAAGAGAATATTCTGAGAGCATCCTGAGCTATCCAACGTTGTATGGTGTCATGGGTCAGGTCTACACTTTGCTAATCTTTTAGCCATCCAACTAATAATTTGTAAAGATTTAAGAGCAACATTTTGTTTGGATGACAGTGCCAGTGGGGGAGCTGTTGATATGGATAATATAAAGGATGATTGTTAAGGCTGTTGATATGGATAATATAAAGGATGATGGTTAAGGCTGTTGATATGGATAATATAAAGGATGATGGTTTAGGCTCTTGATATGGATAATATAAAGGATTATGGTTAAAGCTGTTGTTGATGCTAAAGATTTCCTCCATTAGTTTTGTCTGAGCTTGTTCAAAATAGATGTCTCTCCATATTTTTCCCGTAAGTTCTAAGCTTCGGGCACTTGGAACTAGAAAGCAAGCCAAAGGCCGAGCACCCCGGAGAGATCATCTTCTTTTCCTTACTATACAATCACACTATCACAGCCGCCATTTTGGGAAAGTGGCTTCTTTGAGGAACTGTTAACACTTTGAGTCTGAGAAGCGTGGCCCAGTAGATGCTGCAAGAGACTGGCCTCTAATCAATGATGTCTCAACAGGATGGAGACACTGGGATTTCTAAACGTGTCCTACGAGAAACAGAACTTACATACTGTCCAATACCTCGAGAAACAGAACTTACATACTGTCCAATACCTTGAGAAACAGAACTTACATAATGTCCAATACCTCGAGAAACAGAACTTACATACTGTCCAATACCTTGAGAAACAGAACTTACATACTGTCCAATATCTCGAGAAACAGAACTTACATACTGTCCAATACCTCGAGAAACAGAACTTACATACTGTCCAATACCTTGAGAAACAGAACTTACATACTGTCCAATACCTTGAGAAACAGAACTTACATACTGTCCAATACCTCGAGAAACAGAACTTACATACTGTCCAATACCTTGAGAAACAGAACTTACATACCTTGAGAAACAGAACTTACATACTGTCCAATACCTTGAGAAACAGAACTTACATACTGTCCAATACCTCGAGAAACAGAACTTACATACTGTCCAATACCTTGAGAAACAGAACTTACATACTGTCCAATACCTTGAGAAACAGAACTTACATACTGTCCAATACCTTGAGAAACAGAACTTACATACTGTCCAATACCTCGAGAAACAGAACTTACATACTGTCCAATACCTTGAGAAACAGAACTTACATACTGTCCAATACCTTGAGAAACAGAACTTACATACTGTCCAATACCTTGAGAAACAGAACTTACATACTGTCCAATACCTTGAGAAACAGAACTTACATACTGTCCAATACCTCGAGAAACAGAACTTACATACTGTCCAATACCTCGAGAAACAGAACTTACATACTGTCCAATACCTCGAGAAACAGAACTTACATACTGTCCAATACCTTGAGAAACAGAACTTACATACTGTCCAATACCTTGAGAAACAGAACTTACATACTGTCCAATACCTCGAGAAACAGAACTTACATACTGTCCAATACTTCGAGAAACAGAACTTACATACTGTCCAATACCTCGAGAAACAGAACTTACATACTGTCCAATACCTCGAGAAACAGAACTTACATACTGTCCAATACCTTGAGAAACAGAACTTACATACTGTCCAATACCTCGAGAAACAGAACTTACATACTGTCCAATACCTCGAGAAACAGAACTTACATACTGTCCAATACCTTGAGAAACAGAACTTACATACTGTCCAATACCTCGAGAAACAGAACTTACATACTGTCCAATACCTCGAGAAACAGAACTTACATACTGTCCAATACCTTGAGAAACAGAACTTACATACTGTCCAATACCTCGAGAAACAGAACTTACATACTGTCCAATACCTTGAGAAACAGAACTTACATACTGTCCAATACCTTGAGAAACAGAACTTACATACTGTCCAATACCTCGAGAAACAGAACTTACATACTGTCCAATACCTTGAGAAACAGAACTTACATACTGTCCAATACCTCGAGAAACATAACTTACATACTGTCCAATACCTTGAGAAACAGAACTTACATACTGTCCAATACCTTGAGAAACAGAACTTACATACTGTCCAATACCTTGAGAAAGTATATAGATTTAAACCATCTCTGGAAACTAACAAAACGTCTTAAAATGTGTATGACTAGTGATTCAATCAATTGTGCCGTGTACCGTGTTGTACATTTGATCATGTTCCAATTGCTGTAGTCCCAGACCAGTGTAAGAAACCTTGGATTGTCTTGAGTTGATTAACGTTTTTTTAGAAGGTTCCTTTTGTCTCGAGAGACAGCAATGGCGTAAATGTTGATTTTTCTCCTTGAATTGGAAAAAAAAAACTGTTGTGACTGATCAACTAATTTCGGAGCAGCATGCCACAGCCTGACAGTGAATCTGTTTTAGGATTATGAAATTGGGAAGTTCTGTTCCTGTCCAAGGATGTCCCGCTTGCAGACATCCATCCATCCATCCATCCATCCCAGTGGCGCTACAGCCCATGGAGGGCTCTGGCCTGCTTTAACACATCCTTCCATTCAGATCTCTCCTGGGCCTTTCGTCTCCACGCCCTAACCCCAAGCTGCTTCAGATCTGCTTCCACGTCATCTATCCATCGCATTCGGGGTCTGCCTTTGAGTCGCCTGCCTTTTGGTTTTTGCCTGTATACGATTTTCGCCCCTCTGTTGTCTGACATTCTTTCAAGGTGACCTGCCCAACGTAGTCTGTTCTTTTTTATTTCGTTCACTATTGGTGGGTCTTCATATAATTGATATAACTCATGGTTAGTGCGTGTCCTCCACCCTGTTTCATCCTGTATGGCACCATAGATTTTCCTAAGGATTTTTCTTTCCCAAGTGTTAAGTAAATTTTCAGATGTCTTTGTCAGTGTCCAGGTCTCACTTCCATACATTGCTGCTGGTCTTATTATAGTTTTGTATATTATTTTCTTGGTTTTACTTGAAATCATTTTGCTCTTAAGTAGATGGTGGGTGCTATAAAATGCCCTGTTGCCTGCTGCTATTCTTTCCTTTATTTCTGTTAGTAGGTCATTTTTGAAATTAATAGTACTTCCTAGATATTTGAAAGTTTGGACGTTTTCAAATTCGTGGTCTTTGATTTTGATATTTTGTCCCTCTGTTTGATTGTCTCTTGTCATTGTGATGTACTTGGTTTTACTGTCATTGATCTCAAGTCCTGCTGGTCGAGATGCTTCTTCTAGTTGTATGAAGGCTCTAGCGATGTCAGAGGTTTCTTTACCCAATAAGGCAATGTCATCGGCATAAGCAAGGTATTGTAGAGGTTGGCTGTATATCGTCCCTGTTGGTTGTGGACCCATGTTTTCTCTCCTGAAGTAGTTAGTAATAGTTCCCCTTGTGTTTATGTGTATATTTCTTATAACTCTCTCCAGTGTTAAGTTGAAAAGCATGCAGGAAAGTGCGTCTCCTTGTCTTAATCCTCGTTTAATCCTAAATTCCCGTGAGTGTTCTCCTTGTATTATGACTTTGCTTTTTGAGTTGTTTAATGTCATATGTATAAGTCTTGTCAGCTTATTGGGTATTCCAAAATCCTGTAGTGTGTCATATAGGTATTTCCTTCTGATACTGTCATAAGCCATTTTATAGTCTATAAAGAGTTGGTGGATTGGTATGTTGTATTCATGGCATTTTTCTAGTATACATCTTAGTGTGAAGATGTGGTCGGTTGTGGATTTGTTGGGTCTGAAACCACATTGGTAGTCACCTAAGATTTCTTCTGAATATTTTCCAAGTCTCTTAGTTATAAGCCTAGACAGTATCTTATAAGTCACATTTAGTAGAGAGATTCCTCTGTAATTACAGCACTTTAACTTGGATCCTTTTTTGTGTATTGGGGTTATAAGAGCCGTTTCCCATTCTGTTGGTATTACTTCTTCTTCCCAAATTCTTGATATTAGTCTGTGTATTTGGGAATGTAAGTCTTTCCCTCCATATTTAATTAGTTCTGCTGTGATTTGGTCCTCTCCTGGTGCTTTGTGATTCTTCATGGTCCTAATTATTTCTGATGTTTCAATGAGTGTTGGAGGGTTCACTAAGGGATCTGGTCCCCCATGCGGCAGTTCATATTCTCCATTGTCTCCATCTTCAGTGGTATTTAGGATCTCCTCAAAGTATTCAGCCCATCTCTCAATGACCCTGCTGTTTTCTGTAATAAGCTGACCATCTTTGTTCTCACACATGTGTGATCTAGCTTGAAATCCGTTCTTTTCATCTTTAATTTTCATATACATTCCTCTCATGTCTCCCTCCTTTGCTAGTTCCTCAATTTTAGTGATCTTGGACTTTTCCCATTCCCGTTTTTTCATTCTTACAACTTTTGTGGCCCTTCTTCTTGCTTCATTGTATTGCTGTCTAGTGTTCCTGGTTTCTCTCTGTAGCATTATCATTCGGGCATTGTTCTTCTCTTCTATAGTTTGTCTGCATTCATCATCATACCACCCTATTTTCTCGTTCTTTTGTTTAAATCCAACTACCTCTTCTGCTGTTCTTTTGATAGCATGCTTTATTATTTCCCAATGCTCATTTATGTTATTTTCGCAGTCCTTTTCTAATGTTGTCAGTTGTGTTTGGAGTGCCATTCTATAAGTTTCTGCAACAAGTGGATCCTTTGTGAGTTTTTGACTATCATATTGCTGTGCTCTCTTTCTTTGGTAATTGTGTATGGTACTTATTCTTTGTCTAAATTTAGCTTTTACTAGTAGGTGGTCTGAGTCAGCATTAGCTCCTCTGAAACTTCTTACATCTAGTATGTCTGATCCATGTCTCTTATCTATGAGTATATGATCTATTTGATTCTGGGTGTTGCCATCAGGTGAGATCCAGGTTACCTTGTGAATATTCTTATGTTGGAATTTTGTGCTGCTGATAGACATTCCTTTTCCTGATGCAAAATCCACTAATCTTATGCCATTATTGTTGGTCTCTTCATGTAAACTTTCTTTGCCAATTATTGGTCTGAATGCTGGTTCCTTTCCAATTTTTGCATTGAAATCTCCTAGGACTATTTTGATGTCATGCTTTGGCGCTTCATCATAAATTCTTTCCAGTCCATCATAGAAGGCTTCTTTTGTGTTATCATCTGCATCTTCAGTAGGGGCATGAACATTGATAAATGATATGTTGAAGAATTTTCCTTTCAAACGTAGTGAGCAGAGTCTATCACTTACAGGTTTAAATCCAATGACATTACCTACCATTTCCTTTTTAACAGCAAAACCTGTACCTAAGTTGTTAGTGCTTCCACCACTATAAAATATAGTATACTCCTTGGTTCTGAGAATGTCCGAGTCTTTCCACCTGATTTCCTGTAGGGCTGCAAGGGGTATCCTATATTTCTTTAACATTTCAGTAAGTTGGGCTAGCGCACCTGCTCTATAAAGGCTTAGCACGTTCCATGTCGCAAAACAAAAATCATGTCCTTTTCCAGGCCTAGGTCGTTTTCCGTTGAGATCTGTCCGGGTTTTCTTGTGTGTATTAGCTTTCGTAACAGTATTTTTTATATGACAGAGTTGTTAGCCCTGTGCATAACCATCTGGGGGGCTGCCCCTTTCAGCTCTCTGGATAGCTGCCTTTATTTTCGGGTAAGGTGCCCTAGCCTTTGTGGATCCCTCCACTTCCTGCAAGGCAGCAGGTTTGATTTTGGTCCACCCCGGGTATTTTATTTCCCCGGTACCCACCATATCTGGAGGGCATTCCCCTATCCGCCACCTGGGGAGGCGCTCGATGGGAGATCAAAAACTCCACACGAGCGCTTGCAGACATCTCCGTTTGTTAACCCTGGCCGTTCCTTGGGTCTCATTCCCTCAGCAACTTCAACAGAAAGTAAAAGGTAATAACTGAAAGGCAATTACCAAAATACAAACTTCCAGCTGAATCTTCTTGATACAAAAAAAAAATGTCATACTGACGCAGTCCTCTCTAGTTTGTTGATTTCAATAACACTTTAAAAAATCAAAAGCAAGTAGAATATAAAAATACTTTCACCATTAAAAAACAACAACAACAAAGTTTATATTGATTGAAATAGCCTCTACACAACTATTTGGAATCTATCATGCAATGAATTTTTTATTTTTAATAGATAAGAAAATGTGGTGGCTGAGTGGTAAAGCACTTGAATTCCGAATCGGAAGTCACGGGTTCGAATCCTGATGATAACTAGGATTTCTAATCTCGAGATCTATCGGGCCCCTCTGACACCGTTGTTAACCGTAGGCCAGAGAAACAAATGACCTTTACATCTTCTGCCCTATAGATTGCAAGATCTGAAAGGGGGAACTTTACTTTTTTATTGACTAACACTAAATTTGTGTGACTGGAAATAGTTTTATTTACCTGCCAATAGTTGTATTTACCTGCCATTAGTTGTACCAATACTGCCAGATTGTACAAGTTGTAAGAGTGTGTAACATTGTTTAAATTATATGAAGTGATCCGTTGAAGTATCTCTACTTGTTAAACTTTCCTGTTTTGTTTTGTTTTTATATAACGACATATGAAATATTAAGGAATCTGTGTACATAAACATAAACATTCTCTTGTCTTTTCTTTACACACAAAGGCTAACATAAGATATCAAGTGTAACTTTGAAAATACATTTTTAAAAAGTGAAAAAAAAAAAGGAAGAGGGAGGTTTGAGGATCAAAGGAATACATCGGTGTGCGGTGTCTTACCGGAAATATGGTGTCAGCTGTCAGTGGGCGTGACTTCACAAAATATATGTTGACAGTACATGTCTCAGGGATGGAATCCGCGCATCCTGGTCTGAGAGACTTTTGGTGCCTATTGTTTGGTGAAATATCTCTTTTATTTAAACTGAACAGATGAAATAGGACTACCATCTCTCTGTTTATTCCCACCCTCTTTCTTCATCTGTCTTTAATGATGTCAACTGGCGTTTACTAAAAAATCTGTCATTGAAGGAAGGGTGTGAAGGAGTTTCACAGGACTGGGGGCGGGGTGGCTGAGGACAGAGAGAGAAAAATAGGAGGTAGGATTGAGACAAAAGATCAAATAGTTTCATTGAGAGATCAAATAGTTTCATTGAGAGATCAAATAGTTTCATTGAGAGATCAAATAGTTTCATTGAGAGATCAAATAGTTTTTTTTAATTTTGTTTGTGCAGAGAAAAGGATGTGTGCGTGTGATTGAATTCATGCATGTTATAGAAGAGAAGCCTGTGTTTGTGATGTGTACAGATAATGTATAGAAATATGTGTACTTAGAGATGAAATGAGATGAACTAGATTCATAACATCATTATTTGTAAGTTAAGCTATTACCTTTTTTTTTCTTCCCTTCCTAGAAAAGCCTCATTGTTTTTGTGCTGTTCGTCCGTCACATTTCAAAAAAAAAAAAAAAAAAATTGAAACAGATTTCACCGTCGCCCGTAAGAGATTTTTAAAATATAAGAAGAACTTTAGAGTTGTATAAATGGTGATTATGAAAATAACTGAGAAATTTAAATGCCATCGGCACAATATTCAGTTATTGTTGTTTTTTTTTCACTACAAATTTTTTTTGTCTTTTAAAAAATTAGAGTATTTAGCTATTTCATTAGCACAGAAGTTCCTTAATTTTTTAAATAGTGTCAATTGTTAAATATTGTCAATTAAAAAAAAAACATTCTAGTAAATATCAACATAATTGTTTATTTCAAGAACTATCGATTTTGAGTTTACGACATTTCAGAAAGGATTTAATAAAGTTTGGGAGAGTTTATGGAGTAAGGAACAACAAGGGAAGCAAATCATTATTGAATGACTCGAGAGCAGCAATAGAATTTGTAACTACTGTGCACAAACATTGTAACTAGCATCAATCCAACGTTTTGTTCCTTCAGAAATAAAGACTGTTACTACTTAGTGGAACCAAGCAGGATGGTAGGGTTCAAACGTAGGCCTATCATCATGGCATTCCCAAGTGCATACCTTACGGCCAGGCAGCCATCAAATGTTGACCTAGAAGTGTACATGCTACTGAGTTGAAATTTTATTACCGAGCTCATATCAAGTCATTCCGTCTGTCTGTCTGTCTAGTCAAAATAAACACAATACCGATATAGCTGAAATATCCATTGTAAATTCACAATTTAATATGAATACATTTATAGGTTGAATACATAAAATCACGAAAATGGCAAGTTATACACTAGACTCATTAGAATGATGAGACACTTCTTTTATAAAATGAAATGACATCACTTGTACGTAAATATATATATATATATATATATATATATATATATATATATATATATATATATATATATATATATATATATATATATATATATAGGAAATGTCCTATATCGCAGTGTGTAGATGACTAAGGACTCCTGGACAAGACGATTTTTAGTTTTGGTAACGTCAAGCAGGATTTCCATATTTTTGTATATTGTATTTTTATTTTTTTTACAGATGTTCACCCCTGCAGCAGTGACTCCTTATCTATTAGCACAGTGATGCCCAAAAAAACGGCCCGCGGGACAGATCCGGCCCGTGAAGTGGTTCCATCCGGCACGACGAAACGACGGCACAATGTGTAGAAAATCCCCTCTCCAAAAAGGTAGATAAAGTTATTTTTACCTACGTTACCCTCACTTTTTCTCTCATGGATTGGTACCATGATCTTTAACATTGTGTTTATGAAATGGGACTAGATGTATAATCTAACAGGAAAAGTGAACCGATCTTTACTTCTTTGTGGAGCATGATAATAAGCAAATATATTTGATATGTAAAAATAACAAACAAATATGGCAGCATTCTTGATTTGAGCCACGAATAAAATATTGTTAAACTACACCTAGAGATTGAAGGATTGAATAGTTGCCATAAAGAGATAAGAAAATAAGTCGGTGGTTACGCTAGATAGAATGTTGCTCACATTGTAAGTAGAGAATTGAAGCCATTGTTCTGAAGGGTAGAAAAGAAGACAAACTTCAAACATCTCATTAATTAATGTATGTGCTAGATCCACGGGTTTCTAATAAAATAGTTTCAGTTCCGTTTCATTAAGTTTTTGTATCTTTTCGGTCATGTGGCCCGCGACACGAGTGTCGGAAATTAAAAAGGCCCGCAGGTCGAATTAGGCTGAGCATCACTGTATTAGCATATTGCGTTATATCCGACATTTAGAGCGTGCTGCTTAACAAAAGGGACAATACTAAAACAAAAATAAATATTCATTATTATTTGAGTTATGTCCCTTAAATTACTATTAAAATACTTTTTACCCAGCATTCTGAGTGGATTTTATATTTATCGAGTATCCCTTAATAAGTAGAATTAATTTCTACAGAACATTGCCTGTCTTCTCAAATTAATTTTTTTACATAATAAATAATAATAATAATAAAATAATTAAATACATAAAACTTTTTCTTTCTTATTGAATCTTTTCAATGATATTTATGTTTACATTTTAATTTCACTATGGTCACAGATGACTTTTGACCAGTCTTACAATTTGACCAAACCTGCTCAGCTTTCTTTTCTTCACAGTATTGAGGAACTAAATAGGAAATAAAAAACCTTTTGGACGTAGTGACTCATCACACGAAAGCCAGGCACTTTTTTTTTTTTTGGGCTGTTTTTTTTTTTTTTTTTTAATCATATTTTTATTCAAAAAAGCGCAGAATCAAATTTCTCAGCTCTAAAACTAGTAGCGCAAATGTTTTGTATCACTTAGTAAGCAACAGAAACCCTCCAATGTATGGTAATTGGCATCAAGGCCGGATTTAAGAATGTCGAGGCCCCAGGGCAGAAATTTTGTGGAAACCCCTACATTTTTTCGAAGGCTGAAAAGAAAATCACTCATTACTACTAAAACTAATATCTAAAAGCCATATTTGAGTAGAAAGAAACAGAGTACTTGTATTTGTAAAGCTAATATATTTTCTTACCTTAAAATATTTTGTTGCATTGTTTAGTGAAAACAAAGGAAGTACATTGAAAATGTTGTTAAGTTTGTGGAGGGTGAGGCCCAGGTTTGACCCACTGCTGTAGATTCGAAACTGCGCCTCTCTAGGCTGAGCACGCTATAACAAGCAGACACTTCTTGGCCACACAAAACTGCACCTCTCTAGTATGAGCACGCTATAACAAGCAGACACTTCTTGGCCTAACACACACACAAATGTTCGAAACAAAACAACAACGTAAAGTTTGTTAAAACGTCAAAAATGTTAGACTGTTCAAATCTCTTTTGTGGAGGCCCCTTTCTTGTGGAGACCCCGGGGCCTGCCCAGCCCCAAACCCAGACCTGATTGACACTTTCTGCTTTGTCTATTTCATCATCTCTCAGACTCTCACAGTCTCTTTTTTTTTTTTTTGTTGTTTCCTTACGTTTTTCTGTCTAGTTCCTGATACCGCTGCCACGCCATTTCTGTCTAGTTCCTGATACCGCTGCCACGCCATTTCTGTCTAGTTCCTGATACCGCTGCCACGCCATTTCTGTCTAGTTCCTGATACCGCTGCCACGCCATTTCTGTCTAGTTCCTGATACCGCTGCCACGCCATTTCTGTCTAGTTCCTGATACCGCTGCCAATCCATTTCTGTCTAGTTCCTGATACCGCTGCCACGTCATTTCTGTCTAGTTCCTGATACCGCTGCAACGCCATTTCTGATACCGCTGCCACGCCATTTCTGTCTAGTTCCTGATACCGCTGCCACGCCATTTCTGTCTAGTTCCTGATACCGCTGCCACGCCATTTCTGTATAGTTCCTGATACCGCTGCCACGCCATTTCTGTCTAGTTCCTGATACCGCTGCCACGCCATTTCTGATACCGCTGCCACGCCATTTCTGTCTAGTTCCTGATACCGCTGCCACGCCATTTCTGTCTAGTTCCTGATACCGCTGCCACGCCATTTCTGTCTAGTTCCTGATACCGCTGCCACGCCATTTCTGTCTAGTTCCTGATACCGCTGCCACGCCATTTCTGTCTAGTTCCTGATACCGCTGCCACGCCATTTCTGTCTAGTTCCTGATACCGCTGCCACGCCATTTCTGACTGCATTTTAGTTCTGCAAGAAGTGATCATGGATATAAGCAATGATCTACCTAGAATCTGCTTCTGGTGGTATGTTTTTCTGATCCTTCGCTTGTTCATTGGATTAGAGAACGGGGTGGACTTCGAATGACTTCATACATTTCATAAACAGATATTTCAAACTAGGTGAAGTTCATTAGAGATAAGTCAATAAGAAGAACACAAAGACTTGAAACTCGGCTATAACCAAAGTACAAAACAAACCATTGAATAGGTAATTGATTCGTTCCACCTCGTGTTGACTTACGTCGTACTTTTTTAAATGTGGTCTGACAAAACGTCAGGGATTCTCGCCAAGGTTAAGGTCAACCTACTACATACTGATCCTCTTTAACTCTTTCTCCCGTAATTATTTACCACATTCTGGTGGAATCAACTCTGGTATCGTCATTTAGGAGAGAAAGAGTTAAAGAGAAGATATTCTTGTTTGTTGCAGAGTCGGCAATCAATGAGTGAGAACCACGCAGACAGAGTCATTAAGTCCTATCACATCTAAAGAATGATTTATATAAATAGACTTGTAAACTTTATAGACAGGGAACAGCATGCGCATATTGTTTAAGTGCTAGACTATTTATAGACTATGTCATCATTACTGGACTACACAATAACGCCATTTTTTTTCCTTTAGAATCTTAGGCTGTTTGGCAAACATTTTAAGAAATAAATGGTTAAATTTGATGTCCAAACAAAATATAAGTTTAAATAAGTATACAAGACGTCAGCCCTCAGCCCCCCCCCCCCAATGGACGACACAAGTGGTCATCATCGAAACACGATGGGCCACCTATAAGACGTCAACAGAACTCGGGAGAGATTTGACCGCTCTGAAGTAAAAAAGACGAAAACTTGTAATATTTCTTGAAATAAAAGTCTCCCACGAAACTAGAAGGGTCCTACTTAGAAGATGAAACGACGCTCTTGTTTAACTAAATCAATAGTATAGTGTAAGGATATAAAGTGACAAGCAGTTCTATATATATTAGTTACTGGTGTACATCTTATTTAGTTCTGAATCAAATAGCTACGTTTTAGAGACAACATATATCCTGGTTGAATCAATTAAATTCATTACAATTGTGTCAAGGCCTGATAATGGAAAATTGTGTTATCTTGAACATGAGACTCCACTGTTCCATATTAAGTCCCGGGGTATATACGTGCTTTTTTGAGAGCCTGTTAATGTCAGATTTGGTCATTTTTAGCTCACCAGTAAACATCACCCGATTACTATCTAACAGCGGATTTTCATTAACCAAAAAAAAAACAACACATAACCTAAACACGCCACGCTTACAAAGTTCCAGTGTCCATTGATCTAGCTAAATTTAAACATGTTGTAATGTGTGTCCATTGATTTTTCAGTTCAGGCGCCTTTAGAAGAAGAATTGCGGCGGCCCCCTGTTGTTCCAGCAGCACCGCCATCGCGAGAACATGGCATGCTATTGATTTCTCCTCTGCTATAAGCCATCCGTCAACACAGGCTCCAGGCGAACTGAATGTCAGATGTGTATAGTCTTAGTCAAAGTGTGTTCCAATCGTAGGAATAGGTTTATATTCGAAGTAGACTCAGTGGGAAGTTCTTTGATTTAGCCTTCAGAATGTGACAAGGAAATGTATTCTAAAGCTTCTAAACTCGGGATTGAAAGTACAATTCATGGCTGACATGCAACTGAGCTAAGATCATCACTAGGTTTTGAGAAGAGAGGCAATGAGAGCCAAAACATCTGAAGTATGATTCGAAACATTGGAATAATATTGATTCTTAGTGCTACATCTATATTCATTTTTTGTTATCTTTTCAAAATTGTTCGACAAACAACAAAATAAATAACGATGTTGGCCTATGTAGGGTACCAAATAGTTCATGTGTCACCTATAGTAATGTAGATTATTACGCTTTTGTCAAAGCTAGACCATAGTAATATTTTGAACATAGGCCTACTTACAGAACATTAATTAGCCTACTTAATCTAATATTCAAAATATAGGTTATTCTTTAAATGTATCCTATTTAACCACAGTGATACCTATTTCTGTATGTTTTGATTGTTTTAAGATCCAGGAATAAAGATGGAAATATTGGCTTACGTCGGTCTGTTAAAGCGCTTTAAAAGGCTGGGAAAAAACATCTTTCGATCATGCCTCCAAGACGCTAGTTGTCTCATAAACACAATAGAGTTGATTTATGAATAAAAGCTTTTACAAATAATTATAATTTTGCTTCATTCGAATTAGATAATGACTATGCCAACATATTTAGAACGAAATATTAGGCCTACATCACACATGCCTAGTGTATTGACTTTAAGCACAAACTTGCCCATTCAGTTTTTAAATGTTATTATTAATAGCTTTTTTGTTGTTGTTTAATTTGTCTTCTTTCAGCTCTAAACAATGGACAACTACAGTTTTGCATTTGCCGGTCCAGGACTAAGAAACAAAGCCAGATCTTTCGTTTCCCAGTTCTCAGATACATTCAGTGCTTTTTCCAAATTCATCGCGCCCTCCTATTATCATGATCGTTGCGAAAGGTAACTTATTTAACTAGATGATAAGAAACAAATATTTTAGGATCGATAGATATAGTCCTAGATATTATAATGGTTGTTATTTCCATTTTCAGTAATAAAATAATAATTTGGAAATTCTGAAGCGATACTGCCGATAGCCACTGGTCTACCGGAAGTGTTTCGTTGTCAACAAATCGCTTACTAAAAATCATACATTTATAAAAATTTATAAGATTCAGATTGATCTATTGAATATTCTAGATCTAGAATCTAGAGATCTAGTTTATATCTGGACTCTAGAATTCTAGATCTAAATCTATATAGATTCTTAATAGATCTATATTACTATATACCATAATACAGACTACAGTAACTATCTAGATCTAAATCTAGATTTATTTATTAGCCAGAGTCGCCAGAGACAGAGATCCAACAACAAGAGACGATTTGAATTGAAGAGTCACTAAGAGTGACAAGACTAATTTAGCAATTGGATTATTATCAATAATTGAATAAACTTTAATAAACCTCAAAACGACAAATGATTTGAATGATTGAATGAATTCATTAAATTCTTACGACTTAATGAGAAAGAAATTAATTTAAGAATGGCTCGTGAAATAGAAACGTAAGTTCAGGTTGTCTCATTGAATCTAGATCTACAGTAACTTACGTTTATCGAACACGTTAAGCTAATTCGCAGACATTTTTATGTTTGAATTTGTGTATCTCCGTAAAAATTAGACCTAGAAAAAAACGGATTGTATCTATGAACTCCTCGTCCTTTTTTCTATAAAAATAGATTGGATTTAATGTATCACTAGGCTTAGTTAAAATTAAATACGAAGTCAAAGAGGTGTAGGGTAAGCGTACTTTTCCTCGAGCAGATTTTTCCCCAGTTAGTAAGCTCAATCGGGTTGTTGGAAGGTTCGAGCAGATCAAAGAAAATATATCTAAAAACATGTTTTAATATTTAATTTTCACTATAAAATCATTTTCTTTTTACTCCAGCGCAAGAACACCATCCATTGCACCATTTCCCACCCTCCACAACTTCAAATAGTCTCTTTAAGCTTATGAGCAATCAGACTTAAAAATAGCCCTAATCCCATTACCCATTTCCTTCACTACCGGGTAGTAAAAAAGAATAATTCCACACCTCCTGAGTTTGACCTCACCATGAACTTAATCTTTACAAGGAAAAGGAAATAGTATGTGTCGGAAGTGAAGAAAAAAGGTGCATGCGGAGTAGCAATATAGTAGTAATTTGGTAAACATTCAAATAAAAAAGTTATAGCAATAAAAAGTGAACTGTTCGAACCTCTTGTCAAATCGGGACTGCTCGAACTTCGTACTTTACTCTAGAGTCTAGTCCTAGAATCTAGAGATGATTTCAGATTAGATCTACCTAGATTAGAATCTTATCTAGATCTAGTACTAGTAGTACATACAATGATTTTTATTGATACATCATGATTATTCTAGATCTGAGTTACATCTATATAGTGATAGTGTAACATAGACTGATGATAGAGTCTTGAAGTCTAGTCATAAACATCAAAGAGTGCAGCCTTTCTCAAAATATGGGGCTGACCAGTGAAGGCATCCAATTTATTATATCAAGGGACAAAATATTAAATTTATCTAGATCTAGATTATTTTTGATAAGCTGCTACAAGCTATTAAATATTTATTTATAGGCTCTATATAAAAATATGTTTTAAAATAATTTATAAAAAATGTCTGATTTTCCAGATCTGTTCAAATGCGCCTGTATTCTCTCAACAAGAGGCAGTTTGTTTTAGTTTTTGTCACATTTTTTGTCTGCTTCCTAATCAGCGTCCTTGTTGGTATTGCAGGTAAATTAATAATACGTTGAGATCTGGTGTACAAGTATAGTTATTAGACTTCCTTCTAATTAAAATTTAAAAATTTCTTCTTGTTTTAATCATATTTTTTTTTGTCTCCCCATCAGGACCTCACATTATTGACTCTCATACAGTGAATGGCTCCTTGATTTATAAGGAACCTCAGAACAAACAGGTTTGAAAAATATTGATTTTTTAGTTTCTTTCCTCAGTTATTCAAAGTTCAATTTATGACTTTATCTAAACCTTTAATCATGTTTAATAAATCCCCTGAAATAAGCCAGAAGCTGTTTTCAATAATTGATCATATATACTTAATCTTAGAGCATTGTCATCAAGTTAGATGAAATATGAGTGTAGTATTTCATGTGACTAGATGCAAATCCAGTTGAAACTTCTGTATATTTTGCCACATCTGAAGCAAACAAAACTGTTTGTCATCTGGGGGGTCTATTTTAATTATTAAATCTTTTTACCATCTGCATCTGTTGTTGATAAGGGCTTTTCTTTTGGGTCTCCAATGTGTGCCCTGCAGTGGTGAGAGCAATCCAGCTGCCTTTCTCTTTCTTTATTTCAAAACTCAACTTAATCTTTTTAACCTGCCAGCCCTATGTATTAGCGCGTAAAAAAGCCTTGCCCTGCCAGCCTGTTATATCAGTCTCACGCACCTTACCTTAGACTGACAGTCTGTAATTTAAAATGCAAAAAAAAAGAACATCATGTAAGATTGTTAAACTCATGGTAAATGAGTGTTGAATATTTTAAAATAGTTAATTGATTTACGGTACAAAATGAAAAACTATTGGTTACTCATGAGTCATTTTGAAAAATTTCAGAAAGGTCTTTAAGCACTCTGCTTCCTAGTAAGAGATGGTGACAATGGTGTAGCAAGGTCCTCATGGACCCAGGTTAAAGAATATGATGGTGGGTCCCCTCCCCTAGATTGAGTAAAATAAAAACAAATCTAGTCATTATGTATGCATCAGTAGCCTACACCTTAAGAAAGACATATCTATGTAGGTAGGCCTACTGTAAGGGTGTTATTAAACTCTTTTCAGTTTTCAATTTCTCACAAGTAGGCTTATAGTGTCAAGATACTCATTGCTTATACAGCTTCTTAAAGCTATCAGATGTTTCATATCAACAAACACAAGACTTAATATTAATACATATTGTTATGAAGTGATTAATACATATTGTTATGAAGTGGGATTGAACTAAAGAAAATAACTCACAGATTCTGAAGTCGCTGGTATCTCTCTGATTACAGAAGCACAATCCAACTATAATCTGTCCATACACCTGATAAAAAGAAATAATTTCACAATGCTCCAATTGAAATTTACATATTATGATTCACTAACACAAATTAAGTCTGCAGACTTCTTGTGCTCTCAGATATGAATTCCAGAAATAACTCTCTGATAGCTATTTATTTTAATATTCTGTCAATGGAGATTATGAAACAAATATCAGAGTTAGATGTTATTCTAATTTTGTGTGTGTCTTGAATGCTGTCAAAAACTATGGAGAAAATTTGAATAAGATTTTTTTTTTTTTTTTTTTTGCAACAACTAACAACAGATCTATGACATTGTTTTGAGACAATATAAATCTAAGGAGTTTGTACTTTCAAGTTATTGTTTAAGTAGTTCTTCAAACATTAGTTCATACCTTACTATAAAATAGATCACAACTAGGATATTTTCTTATTACTCATGTCACCTAAATGATAATCTTTAGGATAAGTGCATATGAAAGGCTGTTTCACCATACTAATAGTTTACATTAATTTATTTCACTTTTTTTTGGTTATATTTATGTCAGAAATAGAATATGATAACACAATGAATGCTAAGTAACATTAGGTCAGAATTCTTACAGTCAACACCTTTTGTTTCTCTTAATTTTTGTAATTACCATTGTGGGCCCCTATTGGTTAAGGGCCCTGGTTCTTTGAACCCATTTATGCAAGGCCATTTCTTGGAGAGTTGTTGAATTAAGAAGTGAAATATTTAATCATAGAACATTCTTTAAAGGAGAAATTTAAATGCATAAATATACTAGCCATGTTCTTTTCATTCTGTGATCTTTTTCACAACATGAAATGATGTAGCAAAATTTTTTTTTCCAGACTGGACCATTTATTCTCCACTCTCCGCCCATGTCAACCTTCCATCAGCAGTTGTGGTTGAAAGCCAGTGTGACTGTCACAGATTCTATTGGTAAGTAACTCAGGTGGTCAGGATCACTTTTGTGTTTGTATTTTTATTGAAAGAGCCTTTTTTCTCTTTAAAGAAGAATTTAGAATTTTTTATTGTGGTTTCTCATTTTTTTTCTTATGAAAAAAATTGTATTGATAAAACTGAGCAAAATGATATAGAAGTACAAGAAAGGGGATCCAAAAACAATTAGCGAACATTAAACAGAATAAAGCATCTGGACCTGATGGTATTCCAGCTAGATTACTCAAAGAACTAAGCAATGAGCTAGCACCAGTGTTCAAAATACTTTTTCAGGCAACTCTTAACCAGGGCAGAGTACCAAGGGATTGGAAAGAAAAAATGTCACCCCCATATTTTAAAAAGAAAAATCTGTCCCTGGAAATACAGACCAGTATCACTAACCAGCATCACATGTAAAATCCTAGAACACATAATATGTAGCAATATGTAGGACTAATTGGTGACTTTTCAAAAGGTGTATATAATAGTGAGCAAAAAGATGCTATCTTATTAGATTTTTCCAAGGCTTTTGACAAGGTTCACCACCATAGTTTGCTTAAAAAATTAAAATATTTTGTCATTGATGGTTTCTGATAGGGAGAGAACAAACTGTAATAATAAATGGCTCTAAATCAACACCAATAACTGTAAACTCAGGTGTACCTTAAGGAACAGTCTTAGGTCCACTACTATTTTTAATTTATATAAATGATTTACCAAATTGCAAAAGTCAGATTATTTGCAGATGATTGCATAATAAAAACAATACAAGATACAGAAATTTTACAAAGAGAAATGGGAATCGAATTGGAGCATGTCTTTCCACCCAGAAAAATGTTAGTTGTTAAGAGTAAGAAAAAAAAATAAAACAAATAAATTCCCCTTATCTTATTCATGGTAAACCAGTAACACAGACTAAAAACGCAAAGTTCTTAGGTGCTAGTATGAAATGAAAAACTGTCATGGAATCCCCATATTGATGAAACTATCAAAACATCAAACAAAGCATTCGGGTTTTTTAAAAGAAATTTCTATAAATCAAACAAGAACATAAAACTAAAATAAAACCTTGGATAGGCCAATAATAGAATATGCGTCCTCTTATATGATACAGACATTACTTCAAAAAAGTTTGGGACCCCTCGACTCAAGATGGCATTGGGAAACTGGAACAGACACAAAATAGAGCAGTGAGATTCATAACAAACGAATATTCACATTTGACTAGAGTAACACCTTTAGTAAAATCACTAAATTTAGAAATCCTTCAGTATAGAAGACTCAAAAGTAAAGTAGCAATTATACATAAAACACTGAACCATAATCTTCAAATACAAAAACAAAATCTAATAAAATACTCAGAAAGACACAAAGATGAAGGCTCATTCCTCGTTCCATATGCTGGGACAAATTTGTACAAATGCTCCTTCTTCCCTAGTGCTATTAGAGCATGGAATGGGTTGCCTGAGCTAGCCAGGAAAACCAGTGACTTAGCTGAATTTAGGTCATTGGTTAATATGTATGACTAAATGCTTGATGCTTAGGATGTAATCATCTTGTTTTTTGAAGTAACGCCTGTATTATATAAGATAAGATAGTTGCTCACATTGTATAAATTACTGATGTCCCTTCAAAACGAAAGAAAATTACTTCCCCTGACTGAGTAGAACCAATTGATTTATTGAAGAACTAACTAAATGGAAAAAAAAAAACAACTAAAAAAACAAAGAATTTTTGTTTAAAATTATTTTCTCTGACCGCTGGGTGTTGTAAGAAGCACTTGGTAATTCAAAATGTCATACAAAGTACAAAGTCTAGACTGTTTACAATTTAACAGCAGAATATCCCAAGATAGAATATTGCCAACAAATCTTGTTTACTCATGAGATCTACTTGTGACTTTATGATTGGTCAGTGCAGCACTTGGTCATACATTTTCTTTTTTTTTTTTAATTCATGCCGTCATTGTTGGACTATTTTTTATTAATGAGTATTTTATATGTTTGATCTATGTGCCCTAACCCCATGTGAGTGTTGATTGCTTGGACTGGCTGAACTCCCATGTGTCTAAGAGTAATCTCTCTTACTATTAAATACAAACTTCACTTTGAAGTCAAATATTATTTTACAAATTGAAATTTTTTGTTTTTTGTCCAATAGTTTTTGTTTATTTATATTCTTTATATATTTTTTTAATAAATTCTAGGCTCAAAGTTTGAACAAGAGTTCACTATGGGGATTCTGATCAGGGGAGGCAATGGAGACTCTCAGAGTGTTGAAGAGTCATCCACCAACCCACAGCTCAGTTTAGAACTGCACAACAGAACACGCAAGCTGAAATGTAGTGGAGTATGTGGCTGTGATTTACTTTGGTTTCAGTCTGTTAATTTATATTGATCATTTTATCTTCTTCTTTAATTTTTCTTTTAAAATGTAGTGTAGCCTTTTTTAAAAAAAAAAACTATGTTTGTTTAAATACTGAGGATTTGTTTTCTCATTAAATGTACATTATCATTTGTGTTAACCCAGTTTTTAAATGTACCTGACTGCATGTGCTAGGAGATGAAAGTCAGTTGACTTTTGTGTTTAACTGTTTGCCATGAAGCTGTCCATCACCTCCTGAGGGAAACTTCACTCTTGTTGACTTCCTAATTCAAGATTCCATTAGGTCACAAGGGAATATGTAGATGTTCAATGGAAACTCTTTTAGAAATTAGTTACTGTAACATTTCTGGGGAGATAATTTGTCACCAATTCGTCTACTATTTTGATATCTTATCAAATTTCAAATTGTGAGACTATTGTGTAAGCCTCTATGTTAATGTTTATTGTGTAGTTCTCTATTAAAGTGTTCTATTGTTTTTCTGCAGACCAACTGTGATGATTTGATAGTCATGCACCTGGGATACTTAGACTTTGCCTATTACTATATCACAGTCATCTTTTATGATCTGGATGTCAATAAATTGTCCATCAGTAATGTCAAGTTTACAGTAAGAGCATTTTGTTTTTTCTAAATTAATTCTTACCAAGACAATAGAAAAAAAAATACTGATAATATTAAATAGCACATTTAAAAGAGTTTTAAATCAGTTCTTATTGCTGTTGCTTCTTTTTGAAACAATGCTTCTCTTGTTGCCAGCCAAACACAAGCTAATCTTGGACAAAATGTATTTTAAAGAAAAATAAATCTATATAAATTTACTCTGCCATTTAAAAACTTTTAGGAATGAAAGATGATTTTGTAAATTAGAAATAGGAACTCATGGATAAAATAACAGTACTTATGTTTTGTTTTCAGTTCAAGAGCTACAATCCATCTTTTACCCAAACTGAAATCTGGATTAGATTTGTCTTTCTTGTGTTTACATTTATTATGACAGTAAGTAGGATTAAGTCTTGAGTACTAGAAAGAGACGGTGATTTCGTATGACTCATTATACAAGGAGCTTCATAACTGATGTTGCTACAATACACAGAATTGTACATGATAACAGGAATGTTAAAACTTTGGAAATTGAGTAAAAAAAATTCACAGGAAAACCTGCAGTTATCTAAATAATAGAATGGGATACTTATAGGATACAACTATCTTCTCTTTTGAAGTAACGTCTGTCATTTATGTAGAAAATGTTTAGGTCTAGTATTGTCACAGCTTGCTGCTACATTATTGACCTAGCTAGTCAATCCTGGGATGGCAGCAATACTGTTTTACAAATGAATGTCCATCACCTGCCCTATGTACATTGAGATCTCAGGGAAAGGATGCACTTCCTTTCACTTCCAAAATATCAGCCCTGCTCTAAAATATTGTCATTTTCAAATGCACATTTTGTTTTGATAAGTTAATCTATTTAGTATATCAATTTGACTTATTGATATTATTATTTATGAATACTGAGAAATGTTTCCATTGTTCATCTTGCAGTGTTGGTATTCCCACAGTCTTCGCAAGTTTTCCATCAGGGACTGGTCTATAGAACAGAAGTGGATGTCCTTGTTACTTCCCCTTCTTCTTCTCTATGATGGTAACTACTTTGTGGTTTGGAAGTTCTTACAATCTGCTACTGACTGGTTTCTGAGAGAATAGGAGAGTCTTTCTCTTCCAATTTTTAGAATGCTCTTGAGAGCATGACCTAACCAGCTGGTTGTTCAGAGTTTGTGACTGAGTGGCTACTTAACAGTAGTGACTTCAAATCCTGATGTAGACCTGCAGGAATTTTCCATTGGGCATTGACTTGATCAGAAACTTTTACTTAACTCCCACCTCCACCCATCTCCCTATGTCCAAAAAGTAATTGGATCAGAGAGGGACACTGTGCATAATTATTACTGGTTACTTAAGAAATGAAACATCCCTAATATATATATATAAAAAATAGCCTAAAATAATGAGTTAAATTTATGTCAGTTTTGTAAAAAAAAAAAAAGGTAAACCTTCCATAATCAATTATTTATTGCTTACATTCTTTATTATATTTAGAAGAAATATTTGTACGTGTGTATATCCTTAAAACAGCATGTGATAAGGCTTGATAATCTGCTATATGCAATGATTGTAACTAGCAAATAGAAATATCTCTTAGAAACTCTGTAACTTAACATTAAGATCAATAAGAACTTATCACAATGACATCAACATAAACAACAATGCAGAGTGAGTTATCTTGCTAGTCCCTGAATCTGTGATAATAATAGAGCAATGTGAGCCTAATGGCTTGATGGGTGTTAATTAATTTTTTTTCTTTACACAGATCCCATCTTTCCCCTGACATTCCTGGTGAACAGTTGGCTACCTGGTATGTTGGACGGCCTGTTCCAAGCATCATTTCTCTGTGCCTTGTTATTGTTTTGGTTGTGCATATACCACAGTGTCCGACAGGTAAACACATCATGTGACTGACTAACACTTTGGATAATTGTTTCCATGGGCTCTCAGGCCTTAAGTTCTCAAAAGGAGAATGTTGCTTTTTGTCAAAGTTCGTAGACATTTATCTTTCTTCAAAAACAGATATTTTTTTTTTTCATTTCTCAAGCTCTGAACATGCAAACATTTAAAAATGTCGTACACTTTGTCACACAATGACTATTTTATCCTGAGTAATTGACATTGGTAATGAACCTTTGTGCCACTGCCTATTGTGAACTCCAAGCTCAATATTGCAGGAAGTGATATAATTGTCTACTAAAACAGGCCTTTGTTGTGGTATTTTTTGTAAAAAAACATAATTTCTAATTTGACTATTATAATATGTGATAGACTAATGGAGATTGTGGATCTGAGTTAAATGCAAGTCGCATAAATCTCAGTTGTAGAATTAATATATTTGTTTGAATTTATTTGTTAACAAGCTCAGAAGAAGATATTAATTTGATACAGTTTTATTTGTACATTTTGTATATTGTGAGTGATTCCTAGTTCCTGAATTAAAGTTTTGTATTTGAATTGAAGGATCTTCATTATTTGAATCTCTAAAGATATATTTAGATCTAGAGATAATATTTACATAAGAATCCCTGCCATCACAGGATCATCTTGAGACATTGACACCTCATCAAGAATAACCTGTCACATATTTGACACCTCAAGATTCCTGCCTGTGAAAATCATTAAGTCAAAGAATTTAATAGATTTAAAAAATAATGTCATTTTTACTTTATTAACATACATTTTAAGAATTAACTTGATAAATCTGCTCATATGTCAATGCCATACCTAAAATATTTCTATTTCCTTAGACTGATCGCCACTTCATACGATTTTACCTGCCCAAACTCATCATAGTTGGCTTGATCTGGTTGTGTGCTGTCATCTTAGCCTCTTGGCAGGAATATAATGAACTTCAAGATCCTACTTATTACTACAGGCTGGACACCACCAATTTTGAGGTGACATTTTAGACTATCACACAATACCTGTCAAGAAGCAGATATCTAACCCTAAGCTGTCACTTTACTTATAAAAACAAGTATTTCTACCCCTGCTTCAAAAGAAATGTTATATTGTTGTAAGCTTAGATGTATGTGTACATTTAGATTAGGATTTCCTTTTTTTTAAACAAATTCCATTGTTCTGTAAGTTATTCTTAAATAGATCAAATAATTTGTGAACACTTTTAGATGTTTCCCTTTAGAAATGAACAATAAACAATAGAATGGATATTGTATAAAATTGATCTATTCATAACATTGTTACTTTTAACTGATTTCTATCATCTTCTGTCCTGGCTTGGAACCTTACATTTTTTTTTATAAACAAGAATCTCTGTTATGTGATAAGTGATCTAAACTGTCATATCGATATTCCCTCCTGGGTTCAAACCCTGCTCGCTGCCATCCCCTGCTCGCTGCCATCCCCTGCCTTCCATCAGAGTGACAGTTCGTGTAACCAAATCCCTCCATTTGTCCCAGTCATCAGCTGTTCTTAGCAAGATATCAAGAGAGAGGCCTGTCCATTCTTTGACATTGTCCATCCAGCTTTTGGTTGGACAACCCTTTCTTCATGCTTCCTCCACTGTATTTTGAAGGATGACTTTTGACAATTAGTCATGTCTTACAATAGGACCAAACCAGCTCAGTTTTTGTCTCTTCACAGAATTGTGGAGTTCTTCCTTTTTGCCAGCCAGAGTGTTGACATGTGAAAGTACAAACTCCTTTGTCTTCTTTTCCTGATGAGTCAATTCTTCTAATGTTTGGCCATTCAACAGTATGTAACATCACAAACTAGTAGTTTTCTTCATGCAGCACTTATTTCCATGCCAACTGCTCCAGCTGCAGCATTCAATTTTGAAGTCAGATCTTGTACCTGGTCTGCATTTTCTCCACTGAGGTCTATATCATCTGCAAACCTAAGATTGGAAATAGGCCACCCATTAATAGTCAAGCTAGGAGTAAATCCTTCTAGAGTTTACATAATAATATGCTCCAGCAACATGTTAAAAAGAGCTGGAGAGAGAATGCATCCTTGCTGCCCTCCTACGGATGTTCTAAAACTTTCTCCAGTTTGGTTGTTCAGAAGTACTGAACTATTTGAACTTTAGTATAGGGCTTTGAACATTTTTGTGTGTTCTATGTTGAACCCAACCATCACATGCCTTCATGCCAAACTCGGGCTCGATTTTTTTAAAGTCTATAAAGTTTTGTACCAATTTCTTTTGGTGTTGAAGGGATTTTCATTTAACAGGCTGATGATGAATATTTGTTCAACAGTGCTTCTACCTGCTCGGAAGTCTGCCTGGTTTACTGGTTTATGGAAAGGACCCCCCTCTGTGTTTCTTTTGAGTCTGTTGAGAATTATCCTTAGCATTTTCTTGCTCAGATGACTGATAAGACTTATTTTTTTATAGTGTTGAAATTGTCCCAAGTTTCCTCTCTTGGGTAGTGGAATAATTAATGATTGGATTCATTCTTTTTGCCAATGCAGATTGTCCCAAAACATTTTGTCATAGGTGAGCCACTGTGATTTAAACTACTATTTTAAAAGTTCTAATTCCAGTGGACCTGCTACCTTTAAGGGATCTTATTTCTTCCTCTACTCTAGTATTGAAGCCTCACCAAGGGCTCTGTTGTCCCATGATGTTTTGTTGATTAGACTGTAGTTGGGATTCTATTCTCCTACCAAGCACATTATTGTTTTGATCACTCTGGTTCTAGCTTGTCTTGTGTTAGTGAAAGCTTGACAACTTTTAAGCCACTGTTGTTTACACTGACCCATTTTTCTTCGGCCCATTTCATTGCCAACAAGGATAAAATAATCTTCATTTCTGAAGGAACATCTAACACAATCCATCACATCAGCTTTTCAAATTTTGTAGAAATGTGTGCATCTAAAAAAAGAATTATGTTATTATTATTACTATATATATGGTTATAAAATACAAAATGAGTTCCTATAATTTGTAGAAGTCAGTCATCTACAGTTCTGTAAAACTTTTGCACACCTCTGTTTAGGTAGAGTTGCATCTATTTATTTCCAATTTGTTGATTATACACAAATGCCTTCAGTCCTTATTCTAATATTTTTGCAGGGCTTCAAGATTATGTTTTTCATATTTGGAGGTTTCTATTTGTTGTATCTACTGTACCTGTTGGTCAGAGCTTTTGCTGAGTTGAGGTTAATGCCCTTCTTTGGTGAGTCAGTTAAATACTTGTTTAGCTTACACCAACATTGGTTGCTTGAATTACTTGCTTTTTCAGAGCTCTCCATTGGTAAGCCTGGTTTCTTCACCAACTAATCTCTTTACAAATAGATAAATACATAGATCTACTGAAAAAAAAACTCAACTTTTTGGGACATAGAGTCATATTGAAATGTTTGTTTTAAAATCTAAAATAAGTATAAATAGCCTTATTTCCCTTTTGGTTTATCAAACATTAGATTTGAGAACAGATTCAGATGATCCTATGAAACATGTTATAATGAGATTTGACTGTATTTGTAGCATTGAAATAACGGGCTACTGCTTTTTGCTATCCCCAACTTATTATCCCCCTTGTATAGTTACTGTACTATGTTTTTGCTTGAATATGGAATCTGATTGGAACAATTGTGAACACCTTTAAAGTAAAATAAATAGCTAACAAATGCAACTGACCTTGACACTGGGTTGTCTCACTAGAAGCATGATATTAAACAGTGTTACTGTTAAACTGAATAGCTTATTGAGCAAATTGTATTAAGCTATCATTTCTCTCAGAAATGTTGGATATAAAACAAAAATTTTTCAAATACTTTTACAGTTTAAAAAAAAAACTCTTTTGACAAAAGCATTAATAGAGCCTTTCCTACTTGTATATTTGATCCAACTGACAAGATATGACGGTCAATCTTGAGATTAAGGGAAAAAATTATTTTTTAAAGTAATTTTCAAGAAGTGGATTGGTTTGTTTAAATCACATTGTAATTTTTTAAAAAAAAGCTTCCTTAGTATCATTTATAAAAGTGAACATAGTAGACAGTACTACAAGAATAGTTTCTCTTGTCTTAATAGTATTCACAAAGATATTCGTTTACAAGTCTTGATATTATGTTTCTGTCTTCTAGACCTGCGTCTCAAGTTTATGACAGCCTTGATGATAATTGTGGTGTCTATCAGTATCACTATCACTGTCATGAGATTTGGCGGAGGGGCTCTGCAAGACAACTTTGTCTCTGAGCTGGCTACCAATTACGAGAACTCGGCTGAGTTTGTCTCTTTCTATGGCCTCCTGAACTTCTACCTCTACACGATGGCGTTTGTCTATTCACCCTCCCCCAACGCAATGTTTGGTGAGTACTGATGTCCAAACTGAACTCAACATTTTCAAATTCAATTTTCTAGAGGGTAAAATGTATAGAATTTAATTTTTTTCTTCAAATTCGTTGTTTTTTTTCCTAATTTTAATGCATTTTCTTCTGGTAGAGACACATTTCAAGGACAACCCAACTCTTTCAATGCTCAATGATTCAGATGAAGAGGTTCATTATTCGTGAGTCTTGTTCCATTGATCAAATTTTTTTTTAACTTTTAAAATTTTCATATGACATGCCACTAATAAAAGAAAACATAATTCACATTTCTTTATCAGTATGTAAATAATACTTCCATTGGGTCTAAGGTATTCATTTATTTAGTTTACTGAAACTGGTTAATTTTCATTTTCCTGAACAAAAATTTGAAAGAAACACAATTTTTTTAATTGACAAAAAATTTAAAGATTTTTTGGTTTTTACTATTAATTTTTGTATCTCAAATATTTCAATGTCATCTACTTTTAAATTCTTACACTCTTAGATAAAGTACATTTAGTGACTGAGGGAAGAAGTTGAACTGTATATAATAACAATCAACATTAAAGTCAATTCAAACAGGTCTTCAAGGGGTAGGGGCATCAGAAATAAGGTCATCATGAATTTGAACTGAATGTTGTCTCTTAATTTGTTTTCCTACCAACAGATCAGATACAGAAGAAACATCTTTGAGCCGTAACAGAAATTCTTTGATTGATAGCGATGATGAAACTGCGAGGTAGCTGTTGACATTGGACAGGCTGAGTTAGCCTCCCCCACCATTTAAATTTAAGGATCTACCATATATGTGTATGAAAAATTATGGTAGAAAAATTAAGTTATACTGAATCATACACGAATGCATATTTATATTTTGTAGTGTATGTAATAATAAGGCTTGTCTTCGAGTCCTAAGATTAATGAGGAATGCAGTGTATGTACTGAGTAGCTACATGGTAACTTATTTTACCTTTTTTTGTTTTTTGATGGTCAAAGCATTTCCCCAACTTTTATTTAAGCTTTAAAAAAATGATTGGATCCTAGAATTCAATACAGATAATTATTATTAGATAATTTCCTTTCATTGTTTGATTTGGGTGTCTGAATTAAGAGACAAAAAGCTTTGCAAATTTTAATGTTCGTCTAATTGCTCTAATTGACAATTTTTTTAAAATAATTATTTTTGTTTTTAATAATTAAAATAAAAAATCCTGTTAGATAGTTCAGACCAAAATAAATATATATATTATTTAAAACTTCCTAGGGACCACCATAATGTTGCTTAGCTTTCTGATTTGTGCAATACCAAAGTTTGTTGTTAGTTTTTCTTTCTTTTGATAATGGGTCTTACAAAAACAAAATAGAACATGTTGATTGAGAAGTCTTCCATATTAAAACCAGTTTGTTTGGTTTGAGGAAAGGTTTGAATTCATACACAAGTAAACCATTGGGGACAAGTCTCATGGCCATCTGTCATTAGGTCTGACATCTCTTTAGTGTGGCTGTTACATCTTTGTTATACAATGGTTGTTATGCCTTTATTAGTCACTAACTTTTATGGCTTAGTTATACACTAGCTGTTATGGCTTAGTTATACCTGGTTATTGTTCTTTGTTAATCATGTGAGTTTTTACTGTTTACTTTTGTATTTGTAGTTTTTCCATTTTTTTGAGGTCATAAAAAAGGTATCTAAGTCCTGTTTCTTATAGTTCTCCATAGTTGTTTCCCTTCTTTGATAATGTTCCCAACTGGACATATAGTTGATAAAAAATTATTTGGGGAAGTTTAATTGTGTAATTATTGATCAGTTTATGTCCTAAATTTCAATTAAAACTCAAGTGATGCTTATTTCTTAGTTACCCTCCAGTGTAAACATTTTCAATAAGAGCTATGACTATTTCCATTGGCTTGTGCCAGTAGGTCAGTTGACAGTTAGATGTAGCTCTAAGTAAACTGACTTATGATTAGTCCTATTGAAACAAAATACTATTTTGTTTTCTTGTTTTTTTTTCATCCTTTTTTTTTAATACACATTCCTTTGTTTTGTTAAGACTTATAAACTTATTCATGTGCAATTCAACTTTTGAAATAATTTATTTTGTATTGTATAATATCTTATACTTAGGCCAAAGTATCTATATATTTTTTGTTATTTTCATTTTATTGTTATTGCTATTGTTAATGCTATTGCTTTGACATGGTTTAGTCCCCTCATTGTTACTAATACTAATTTCTCATTTGTTAAGCTTATAGTATGAATACAACTAACAGTATGTCTATCCATGTTTATTTAATAATACAGGGTTTTTTGTGTTGTTTTTTTTTCATTCTAATAATCTGGGGTTTTTTTTTATGACCACTCTATGTAAATACACTTGCTATTTATATGCACCAGGCTTACATCCAAGGTTTCTACTATGGGCTATATTGTAATCTCAAGAAGGTTAAAAGTCTGTCCAATCAACTTTAAGCAGGCTGGGACAGAAGAGTCCCAATGCGCTCTAAATCAGATCTGCTTGAATTTGTAGTGTGGATCTAGAACTGAATTTCTTTTGGAAATGAAACATTCTTAGATTTGAATTACTTAGGAGGCACACCTCAGAACAAATGATCTGGAAACACTTTATATGTGCTGAATCATTCTATTTATAGTATTCTATGCCAGTGTTTGCAAAATTTGTAGATCATTTTAAATGGAATTGTAAATGCCACTCTGGCTATTTTTTTTTAACTGTTTTATTTTCGCTATAATTTTGAGTTGTTGTTTTGTTTAGTTGTCATCAATTTGTCCTCTTGTTTTGTATCTTATTTGTTTCACAAATTGACTCTAAATTTCTACAAATCCAGAGATGCCTCTGTTGTGATAGTATTGCTAATGCTGCCTATTATTTGAGTTATTATTGTTCTATTTTTGTTCCTGAGATTCATTTATTCTTCATTTTTTAATTTGCAAATTCATGTGTGAAAACTTGTTCTGGAGTCTATATATTTTTCTTCTGACAGCAAATTCATTAAATATAAGAGAGACTAATCACCCATCTACTTATGTACAAAGATTTTGGTACACTACGTCCCATTTTGTCAATCATGTACAAAGAGTTTGGTACACTATGTCACATCAGATGTCTGAATGGCTTATTTGTTCCTCAGTGCTGTAAAAAATAAAACAATAAAAGAAAAGAGATAGTTTGAACTTTGATTAGTCTGGACACATTATATAATAGAAACAAATGCAATACCATTTTCAAAGATTCCGTTGAATCAATGTAATAAAGGTGTATTCATTAAAGCTAAAATACTGAACCCTAACAAAGACCTACAGATCTCTATTCTTTCATTATGTCAACACTGCTTTTTTTTTTTAATCTTTAGAAACATTTACTCCTATGTAGACTATTCCCACTTCTGCTGTTGACTTTTGTAGCTCTGGCCATTTGTCTGTGACAATATGTATAACATAAAGAAGCCCTATGTTGTATGAGGAACACATTTGATCTTCATGTCAAGTTTGGTATCATGAGGGGAAAAAATGTCATTTTGCATTTCAACAATACAGATAAAGTTTCTGCTATAGGATTGAGACACCTTAAAAAAATGATCATATAAACATTTCCACTTAATTGATAACAATCTACTGAGTAGTTTTACTTTAGTTTTTAGTGAATTGTTTCCCTTGTTCAATGAATATGATCCTCAAGATGTACAGGATACTATTTTAGATTGTGTTCATTAGTGTATGCTATTGTTATAAAAGTGAGTTTGATTTACTAAGAGACCAAAATCTGAACATTTTTTTGTACATATTTATTTTGTATTAACGATTCTCCCATTCATTTGTCATCTAGAGTTGATTCCAGCTCTTAGAATTCCATGTTTACTTATTGTTTCTTAATGTTAAGGCATCCAGATTTACCTTCAGAAATAGTATCAAGTTTAACTACGAGTCCCATTGTCATAATGCGAGTGATACAAATATTATTGTTGTTATTTTCATTGATCAGCACAAACTTTTTGATAAGCTCAGATGCATTGTCATATATTATCACATTATCATAGATTATCACACTATCCTAGACTAGTACATTGCAGTCATTGTAAGTGTCTTGTTTGCATACCTAGAACAAGACTCTAAGAATGAATTCCATTTTAATCTTTCACTAAAGTCTTCAAAATTCCTACTTGTGATACTGATGATAGTACTGTAAATATTGCTGTGAAGCAATCTACTAAAAGCTCAATACACTTCAAAAAGCTCAACAAACAGGAAAAACATTATACATAGAATTCTGTTGAGCTGTTTTTCTGAACCAAAACCAAAAAAAAAAAAAGATAATGAAAATCATTGTGCGCTAATTGTGGTTTATATTACAAACAGGTGGATTTTTTTTTTTTTTTTTTTTTTTTTTTTTTTTGTGCAAAGTAGTGTTGCCATAGTTTTTGTTCTTACAATAGCTTGTCTTTCCTTTTTTTTTATTTGGTAAATTTGTTTGAATATGAAATGGATGTAAATATGGCTAAAATTTGGTATTATAGGGTAAATCCACTACAGTTTTTATATTAACAATAAGAGGTACAACATTTATCTTATACAGTCAAAAGTTTAATATATTGTAGTATATACAATACAACAATTTTCTATTCCTGTTTTTCTAAGAGGATAATTTGATCCAACTAAATTATAGGTCAGTGCTGACATGGAGGGTTTGTCACATCAGCCAGATTTTTTTTTCAGATATTTCATTATTTTAATAGATTTTTAATTTGTTTATGAAACACATTTGTATTGATTGAACATTTTGATTCTTAAAATGGGATTATGTTCAGGCTGTGGTGTAGTGTTCACCTACATTGGCAGTATTTATATCTATTTATAGATCTCTGTTTAATTTATTTAATTTACAATCTAGCAACATTGTGTAGAACTCTTCTCTGTTAATGTTCAAGATTGTTGATGTTATATTTGATTTTGTTCATGCAAGGAGATCACTGTGATTCTACTGGTTCCTGTTTCTGTTCACTAGCCACTAGAAACATTAGTGTTTCAGGTGATGGGTGCTAGTGTGAGTTTAAGTAGGAATTTATGCCATTATATATGTATTACATTATTGTGAGGGTGTCTACAGTAGGTTTATTCACACATAAATGATGTGTTGTTGTTTTTTGGCATGTTTGTGTTAATAGTGAATGAGAAGCAGTGAATGGAGTTGTCTAACTTTGAGGTTAGGGTTAGGGGTTATGGTTAGGGTTATCTGTAATATAATATAATCATATTTATTATCCATTTGGAAATTTGTCCAAGATAAGATAATATAGACTTAACCAATTGGTGTGAAAGAAATAAAATATTATTACAAAGTTTTGTAATTTATTGACTATGTCCATACTGTTTATTAAGCAATGCCAGGAAAGTTGATAAGACATGGTACCTGTAGTTTAATATATGGGTTCATGAAATTGTTTGTTTTTTTTATTATGTCTGCTTGCTATAGGGTATTATCCTACTCACTCTGGTAGCTATATATTTATTTTGGGGGAAAATGTCATTATGTTATAAAGACATCATGTATTGTATTGTACTGGTAATATCAACCAATATGTTTCTTGTTGTGATGAAATTGTTGTGTAGACACCCGCACAGCTTGTCTATTGTGATTGCTCATACACTCCGACATACTATGTGGTCTGTTTATATATAGTGTACATAGGAGGTCTCTCTCTTTTGTTTTGCTATTTAGTAGATTGTTTGTTTTAACTAGTGTGGATATATTTGTATTGTTCTTGTAGACTCTATAATGAAAATGTTCTTTGACTAAGGTTTAGTTTTACACTGTTTAAGTTTTGTGATTGAAATTCTATGTGCTGATGTTGTGAAGATGCTGCCAACTGTTTGAGGAGGAGGTGGCTGTCATGTCAATGTAACCTGAAAACTATTCTACCAGCTCATTGGGTAACAATGTCACAAATAAACATGCAAGAAATCCTTCAACCTGTGGTGGTGTAGTTTTGTTCTAGTCATGCTGGATCATTAGATACTTTAACCGTACTGTGTAGTCTCCTCTTGATAATGGGTAGATTGTTGGGATGTCATTAAAATCTTTCTAGATTTGGCTTCTTCAAATTATATCAAATCTTTGTAGTACAAGTTTGTGAATTTCAAGTCCACTTAAGTCTTGGAGGTACCTGAACCTAAGAATCTCTATACCGTATCTGAGCTCAACAAGCTCTATATAGGCTGAATATGGTACATGAGCTCAACAAGCTCTATATAGGCTGAATATGGTACATGAGCTCAACAAGCTCTATATAGGCTGAATATGGTACATGAGCTCAACAAGCTCTATATAGGCTGAATATGGTACATGAGCTCAACAAGCTCTATATAGGCTGAATATGGTACATTAGCTCAACAAGCTCTATATAGGCTGAATATGGTACATGAGCTCAACAAGCTCTATATAGGCTGAATATGGTACATGAGCTCAACAAGCTCTATATAGGCTGAATATGGTACATTAGCTCAACAAGCTCTATATAGGCTGAATATGGTACATGAGCTCAACAAGCTCTATATAGGCTGAATATGGTACATGAGCTCAACAAGCTCTATATAGGCTGAATATGGTACATTAGCTCAACAAGCTCTATATAGGCTGAATATGGTACATTAGCTCAACAAGCTCTATATAGGCTGAATATGGTACATGAGCTCAGTAAGCTTTAGAAGGGGGGGGGGGGTCCTGAACTCAAGTTATTTGAAGTTTTATTAGTTCAGAGATATTACACCCACTGAGGTGTACCCCAGCAGTTTGTTTTTTCCATTAGAATGTGCTAGTGTCAGTTATCCATGGAGAAATCACTGAAGTAACTTCCTTGTGAACAAAACTAAATCTAACTTTTATTCTACTATAGACAAAATCAATTTGAAATGAGATGTGCTAGGCCTCAGTAATAATATCTTGAACAAAATCTAGAACTCACTACAAATAACAGGTGTCTTCAGTCTGACGTTCTGGAGACATCTGTCTTAACTGACCACACTGCCACCTATCTTGCATCCTTCACAACCAATCGCTGACCTCTTCACCATGCAAACACACACAAACACACACACTCCATAAAATCTACACCAGTGATGCCCAAAGTACGGCCCGTGTGATGTACTTGTTCAGAACTTCTTGAGGTCAACTCTAGATGACTTGAATTTCAATCAATTACTCTGCAAGCGTTTGAGTTTTATTGTTCGGGTGTATTCTGTGTAGTTGATCAACAATACAGAATAAACAAGACGATCGATTTATCGAGTAAAGAGATGTGGTCAACACTGATGAACAATTTATCCTATATTTATTCCAAGAAAAGGCCACAGTAAAAGTCTCTGTCAAATAAACACGTCGTTACCCAAGAGAATTCTATCGCTAACTGATTTCCAGTCTCTAACACAAAATATCCCAAACGTCACTAGTCCCGTTCAATATACGTCTTCTATGGTGCTTCGCTAAATAACTAATACTATAAACAAGGTGTCTAACACCCGCTGGCCAGATCCGGCCCGCGACGTAAGTCCATCCGGCCCGCCGAAATGTCGGCACAAAGTGTTTAAAATCCCCCCTTTTTCCAAAAAAAAAATGTAAACATGTATCTTTACTTACGTTAGGGGCTTATGGCCCTCAACATATTTGTTTTATACAGAAAGTGTGGGCTGTTTAAAAAAAATAACCACATATAAACGACATTATGAAACAAATATGACGTCATTCTTGGTTTGAACCGCGAATAAAAGATTGTTAAGAAAAGCCTAGAAATAGGAGGATTGATGAGTATATTTACCAAAATAATGACTCCGTTGTAAAGCTAGCTACAATGTTGCTGATATTTTAAGTAGAGAAATGAAGCCATCTTCTGACTCGGGGAAAAAAGAAATTTCAAATATCCCATTCATTAATGACACACAGGATCTACGGGTTTCAGGTCAATATCGTTTTTGTTGACCTACTTTTTGTTCATGTGGCCCGCGACACGAGTGTCGGAAATAAAAATGGCCCGCTGGTCGAATTAGGTTGGGCATCACTGATCTACACGCTATAGTAACAATGACGGAACCAGATGTCCTACATTGATTATAGAGCTCTCATTCCTATCTCCCCTTGGTTATTGAAAAAGTAACACCAACTCCATGTCAACATATAAAACATCATTAATTAATAAACTCAACATTTATATTTTGTTGGTCTTTAACCAGTATGAGGATCGAACCCACGACATTCGCGTTAATAGCGCGACGCTTTATCAACTTATCAACGTTATTAAAAATTTTAGCTTTGAGTCAATGGTGAAATTATTTTCTTGACGAGCTTCCATCCAAGTTTTGACTCTGAAGAAATGTTGAGCTGATGTCAGGCACTGAACAAAAAGACAGACCCCACATGACGACATCTAATTAAGTTCTACCGTGAATAATTTATTTTATCTCATTTCAAGTTGATTTTGTCTATATTGTAATAAAAGTTATATTTTTCTGAGATGAACTTCGCAGACGGACGATAGAACAGAGATAAAACAAACACATTAACTGCTGAACTTGAATAGTACATGAAAACGTTGCTAGCTATGTCTAATGTAGTGCACAATTATTTTTTTTCGAAAGAGAAAAGTACTACATGTGGATGTCAGTAGAAAGCTTATATTAAATTCACTCCGACTGTCTGGGTTTGATTCTTTGACCCTTTTTTTCTCTACCACATTCCCATTCTTGGATCAAGTTGAAATTTTGCACAATTATTAATTGTCGATGATAATTCATTGAATACACGAATCAATTAATTAAAAAATAAAAATGGGAAACAATCCTTGCTAGATTGAGAGATTTACGATTTAATGGTGCTCTCCCTTCACTCAATATAAACTTATTTAATTTAATTAATTAATTATTTTATTGCTTGTTTTATTTATTTATTTTTCTTTTCCCAAAATAATAGCGATAATAGTTGAGGACCTTATTTAAAATCGTGAATATTATTTATAAACATTATTAAGTATATATTGAAAGTGCTATCGATAATGTGCGATTAACAAATAGAAAAAAGAAAAATGGCCTAGAAGAAAAAGGGCACATTTTAAAGCAGGTATTGTCCCCCTTTGACCACTATGTTTTAAAACTCTTTTTGAATTCAGTCGCTTTGTAAAATTGAGTTCAATGTTTCTTTTATTTAGGAATGATGTTATGATATGTACTTTCATTTCTAGTATATCAAAAGCATTTGTATTTAATTTGCTCCCTTTTTTCCCTTTATCCTACTCTCATATTCCACTTTTCTAATTTTCTAGTTTTGTTACTTCTGGAGAGGGAACAGCCGCATTTGTGTCTGTGCTCTCGGTCCGTCTGTGATAACAAAAAATAATAATTACATACAATTTATAGAAATTTATGTGCCACTGCTAAAATAGTTTTCTGAAAGTTAAACATTTAGTTTTGTTCATACACAAAGAAATGCCTCCTTAAAAAACAAGTAGGTGGATATTTCTAAAACAAGGACTTCAATCTCCCCGAAACAATTATTATCAAGTGTCCACCAAACAAAACGATATGAGGCCAGAATAACCAAAAAGAGGCATAAGTCCCCACCCCCCTCCACAAAAAAAAAAAGAAGAAAAACATAATAAAGACTTTCAGATAAAAGCTTATACGAAAAGTACTTGTATCAATATGATTTGGATCAGTCATGTCATTAAATTTGTAATAGCTCTAGACAAAAAAAAAGTAATTCTGTGCTATGGATTAGAAATATTTTTACAGATATTTTTTTAGCGCCATTTCGTGCTTTTAGCTTTCTCACTAGGCTATGATCCTATCACTTGTCTCACTACGCTATGATCCTATCACTTGTCTCACTACGCTATGATCCTATCACTTGTCTCAACACGCTATGATCCTATCACTTGTCTCAACACGCTATGATCCTATCATTTGTCTCACTACGTTATGATCCTATCATTTGTCTCACCACGCTATGATCCTATCACTTGTCTCACTACGCTATGATCCTATCACTTGTCTCACTACTCTATGATCATATCACTTGTCTCACTACGCTATGATCCTATCATTTGTCTCACTACGCTACGATCCTATCACTTGTCTCACTACGCTATGATCCTATCACTTGTCTCACTATTCTATGATCATATCACTTGTCTCACTACGCTATGATCCTATCATTTGTCTCACTACGCTACGATCCTATCACTTGTCTCACTACGCTATGATCCTATCACTTGTCTCACTATTCTATGATCATATCACTTGTCTCACTACGCTATGATCCTATCATTTGTCTCACTACGCTACGATCCTATCATTTGCCTCACTACGCTATGATCCTATCACTTGTCTCACCACGCTATGATCCTATCACTTGTCTCAACACGCTATGATCCTATCATTTGTCTCACTACGTTATGATCCTATCACTTGTCTCACTAAGCTATGATCCTATCATTTGTCTCACCACGCTATGATCCTATCACTTGTCTCACTACGCTATGATCCTATCACTTGTCTCACTACTCTATGATCATATCACTTGTCTCACTACGCTATGATCCTATCATTTGTCTCACTACGCTACGATCCTATCACTTGTCTCACTACGCTATGATCCTATCACTTGTCTCACTACGCTATGATCCTATCATTTGTCTCACTACGCTATGATCCTACCACTTGTCTCACTACGCTATGATCCTACCACTTGTCTCACCACGCTATGATCCTATCATTGGTCTCACTACGCTATGATCCTATCACTTGTCTCACTACGCTATGATCCTATCACTTGTCTCACTACGCTATGATCCTATCACTTGTCTCACTACGCTATGATCCTATCACTTGTCTCACTACGCTATGATCCTATCATTTGTCTCACTACGCTATGATCCTATCACTTGTCTCACTACGCTATGATCCTATCATTTGTCTGGACCAATTGGGAAAATGGGAAAGGGGTGGGGGTAGAGAAAGAAAAGGATATCTGGGTGAATTTTAAAGTATTTTTTAAAAAATTTGAACTCTTGGCTCAAGCCGACATACTAACCACTCTGCTAGTCAAGTATTTATGAAAAAAGAAGATCGTATAGTTATCAATTGTTACTTTCAAACTTACTTTAAAGCGACGACCTATATAGGGGGGCTAATTCAGCTTATACCATCACTTTAGTCAAGTACAATTTCTTTCCATTGTTCGAGATAAGAACAAAGTAATTAATTACCAATATTTAATTAAGTAATTGTTTATTCTTTTTTAAAAACTAATTCTTGTTTTGTCAGGTAAAAGAAATGATTGTGCAAAATTTCAGCTTGTTCCAAGATTGAGTGGCGAAGAAATAAGGTGTACAAACCTTTGACCAGACAGACAGACAGAGTTAGTTGATATAATCTTTGTAAAAATACTTTTTAAAAAACTAAGCTTATCTGAGCGGGAGGAACCATAAAATCACTGACATATCTCTCAATACTGCAATGTTAAACTCTTTTTTCTTTATGAAACAAAATTAATTAATTACCACATATTGATTATTTTTTTTTAATTGATTCATGTATTGTCATCGACTAAAAATAATTGTGCGAAATTTTAACTTGATCTGAGAATGGAAAGTGGAAGACCAAATGTGTACCAGACAGATGCAGTGAGGTTATAGAAGTAGTGTATGTGCAGGAATGTGTACCAGACAGATGGAGTGAGGTTATAGAAGTAGTGTATGTGCAGGAATGTGTACCAGACAGATGGAGTGAGGTTATATAAGTAATGTATGTGCAGGAATGTGTACCAGACAGATGGAGTGAGGTTATAGAAGTAGTGTATGTGCAGGAATGTGTACCAGACAGATGGAGTGAGGTTATATAAGTAGTGTATGTGCAGGAATGTGTACCAGACAGATGGAGTGAGGTTATAGAAGTAGTGTATGTGCAGGAATGTGTACCAGACAGATGGAGTGAGGTTATAGAAGTGGTGTATGTGCAGGAATGTGTACCAGACAGATGGAGTGAGGTTATAGAAGTAGTGTATGTGCAGGAATTTACTTTTCAATAACCTTACATATAATAATAAATTGATGTCTTTTTGAGATATTTTTTTCAAAGTGCATTATAATTGTTATTATTATTATGTTAGAAAAGAACGAGTATTCATTCACTGGCGCAGTCACGGTTGAGTTTCGTTAAAGGGAAACAAAATTCATCGTAGTCTCTTTATCAGTTTCCACTGAGGGATTTTCTGGTGATGTGGCAGGTCTGCAGTAGTACCGCCCTCTGACAGGCAACGAGAATGTTCCTAGGAATGCCAAGGACCTTGAATGTACTTGTGAGGTCGTTTTTGTTATCCCCTCGGTTGATATAACAATGGGGTATATTGTTGTTTTAGATAACTTCTATAAACGCTTCATCTCCAAGCCTCAAGGTTCCTACATTTTCGTCGTTTTTCTATCTCAGTTTTTCTTAAACAATGAGACAGTGGTACGGCGATATCAATAATGGTAGCGGCTTTTTCTTTTTTATCGATGAGAAGCAGATCAGGGCGATTAAAATATACTGTTTTGTCGGTCAAGATAGGCCTTTCCCAGTACAGTAAATGATCAGTAGACTTGAGAACCTCTTGTGGTGAGTATTTGTAATAAGAAGTATCCTTACCGATCAAACTGTGTGTCAAAGCCAAGTGCTGGTGTATTAGCTTTGCAACTTGGTTATGGCGAACTAGGTAGGCAGTTTCCGATAGGGCTGAACATCCTGCCATTATGTGTTCAATTGACTCACCCAAATTTCCACATTTTCGGCATTTCTCAACAATATTGAGTTTTAGGATATGTTTGTCGTAATTTTTTTGTCCTGCATTACTGTAACAAAGCCTTCAGTTTCAGGGTAAATATGACCTGCTTTGAATAATGCTAAGGAAGCAACCTTGTCAATGCTATCCCCATCTAACAAAGCCAGAAATTATTATTATTATTATTATTATTATTATTAGATCTATTATTAATATTATTATTACTGTTATTGTTTTTATTAAATTTGTTGCTTAATTTCTCTTAACTCCTGTCTCTAATTCTTTAACTTACCAAGACTGGAGAATATCATGAGCTATCACTTTTTCCTTAAAAAAAAACAAACAAAAAACAAAGCTTATCTAAAGGGAAAGAACTCCGCACTTAAAACTATATCTACCAATAATTTACAAGTTATTTCCCTTTATCGATAACCAACAGAATCATAAATTACAAATATTTAATTGACTAATTGAGTATTTTTTGTTTACTGATTCATGCTTTGTTAGGTACCATCAATTATGGAGACTGCTGAATTAGTTTCCCTTGTTGCTATTAAACAACAACAAAAACCAATGAATTACCAGTAATTAATTGTCTAATTGGTTACTTTTTTTCATTGATTTTTGTCTTGTCTATGCCAATGAATAATTGTGCAAAGTTTCAACTTATACGAAAATGAGTGTGTGAGAAATAACGTGTACATACTTTTTACCAGACAGACAGACAGACAGAGTGAATTGATGCAAGCTTTGTAAAAAAATAATAAAAATAAAGGATACCAGCCATATGCTCCAGACTCAAATGACCAGTTGAAGACAAAAAAAAAAAAGCAAGGGGTGTTACCCTGGGCTAGTTACTCGCAGCAGCAGGTCACGTGACCGCCCTGTTCAAAAGCAAACAAACTTTTCTTTTAAGCTATGTTTCTGGTCACGTGATAGATCTTGTTACTCATATGACATTTAGAACACGTGCGTTGCACGCGAGCTGTTAGAAATCTTTCATCATTGAATGAGATCAAAGAGAAACACATTTCGTGGTGTCAGAGTTTCAAAGGTATGAAAACACAAGACTTCTGTTTGCAGTTTGGTTAAACAAAATTCACTTTTTTTTTTTTTATTCTTATTGAAATATTATCAAATATTCGCTTCTTAGGCTTCTAAGTGCAGACATTTTTTTGATAATAATATTCTCTGAAAATGAATCAAATGAACTCTCATATAAAAAATGTATATATAAAAGTGTATTTCATACAGAATGAAATCAGGCTGGAATGTTTCAGGTACTCATTCTCCTGGAATGTTTCAGGTACTCATTCTCCTGGAATGTTTCAGGTACTCATTCTCCTGGAATGTTTCAGGTACACATTCTCCTGGAATGTTTCAGGTACACATTCTCCTGGAATGTTTCAGGTACACATTCTCCTCCAACAGTAAAAACAATAAATGTAGATCGGAACCGCAGCGGCTACATTTACAACTGCGAACCTCTGTTTATAGTGTATCTAAGTTTGTTATAGGCGACCTATCTAAAACGTACAAGATAAAACTTTCTTCCGTTTCTAAGCACTCTTGGTTTTTAAACCTTTCTTTTTATGTGTGCGTTTATTTCTCCTTGACACGAAACTGGCTTTTGTAGACATTGTATAAAATATCTGGTCCTATGAAGCCAACTAAAAAACACCAAAAGTGTTTAAAAACAAAATTCCATCTGGTCTATAACTTGAGCATTTTGTGTGTTGAGGTTTCAAACAAAAAGAGAATTCTTGGGTAAGAGAACGCCATGACGTCAGAGAAAAAAATAACAAATACTGAAATATTGAACTACGAAACCCAAGAAAAGTGAGCGATTGTATTGAAAAACATTATTTGAAGGGTGGTAACGGGGAAATAAAGAAAAGTAAACCTCTATATCTCAATCCAGAAGCATTGTGTTTGTGTGTCGGGCCCTTGTCATTCAACGTAGAAAACTATAAAACACGGACCAAAAATATGTTACAGGTGTTAAAATGGCCAAAAAATTATTTGAGCTTTTGATGCGCAGGATGCCCTATTAAAAAAGGCTCATGCCGAAATGCACCAGTTAGCTTCAGATAGTTAAGTGATACTATTAATCGTATTTACTGGTAAAAAGTGTAGGGTTGGGAGGGGTAGCGTTATAAAGTGTGCCGTGCCAATTAGATTTAACGGGTTATAATTGTAAAGTTTTTTAGGGGCGGTGGAGGGTGTACAAAGTAAAAAAGGACCAGCCCCCAAAAATATCCAAGAGCCTATAAAATATTTCAAAATAACTGAAAAGCAGAAGTATAGTCTAGGGGTGGTAAATCTTATATTTACTGCACGTTTGGAGTCCAGGGCCTGATAGAAATTAGTAACTATAGTTTTTTTTTTTAATTTATTTTAAGGAAGTGGGTTAACCAAATATAAAAAAAAAAAAAAAACCACTTTCGGCTACGCTCACGGAATTTGTTGACTGTACTTTGTCTTTATTTTATTTTTATTGGCTACATTTTGAGTTGGGGAGCATTGTAGTATTTACAAATTAGTTGGGGAGCATTGTAGTATTTACATATTAGTTTTGCTTTAGGTGCCTGAGATTCAGTTCACATGCAAGAGACCCTGCCAGTACTGTATCAGTGAGGAGCACAGTGTCAATGAAGTGTCTTTGAGGAGTACAGTGTCAGTGAAGTGTCTTTGAGGAGTACAGTGTCAGTGAAGTGTCTTTGGGGAGCACAGTGTCAGTGAAGTGTCTTTAAGGAGTACAGTGTCAGTGAAGTGTCTTTGAGGAGTACAGTGTCAGTGGAGTGTCTTTGAGGAGTACAGTGTCAGTGAAGTGTCTTTGAGGAGTACAGTGTCAATGAAGTGTCTTTGAGGAGTACAGTGTCAGTGGAGTGTCTTTGAGGAGTACAGTGTCAGTGAAGTGTCTTTGAGGAGTACAGTGTCAGTGAAGTGTCTTTGAGGAGTACAGTGTCAGTGAAGTGTCTTTGAGGAGTACAGTGTTAGTGAAGTGTCTTTGAGGAGTACAGTGTCAGTGGAGTGTCTTTGAGGAGTACAGTGTCAGTGAAGTGTCTTTGAGGAGTACAGTGTCAGTGAAGTGTCTTTGAGGAGTACAGTGTCAGTGAAGTGTCTTTGAGGAGTACAGTGTCAGTGAAGTGTCTTTGAGGAGTACAGTGTCAGTGAAGTGTCTTTGAGGAGTACAGTGTCAATGAAGTGTCTTTGAGGAGTACAGTGTCAGTGAAGTGTCTTTGAGGAGTACAGTGTCAGTGAAGTGTCTTTGAGGAGTACAGTGTCAGTGAAGTGTCTTTGAGGAGTACAGTGTCAGTGAAGTGTCTTTAAGGAGTACAGTGTCAGTGAAGTGTCTTTGAGGAGCACAGTGTCAGTGAAGTGTCTTTGAGGAGCACAGTGTCAGTGAAGTGTCTTTGGGGAGCACAGTGTCAGTGAAGTGTCTTTAAGGAGCACAGTGTCAGTGAAGTGTCTTTGAGGAGTACAGTGTCAATGAAGTGTCTTTGAGGAGTACAGTGTCAGTGAAGTGTCTTTAAGGAGTACAGTGTCAGTGAAGTGTCTTTGAGGAGCACAGTGTCAGTGAAGTGTCTTTGAGGAGTACAGTGTCAGTGGAGTGTCTTTGAGAAGTACAGTGTCAGTGGTGTGTAAATGAGGAGTACAATGTCAGTGAAGTGTCTTTGAGGAGTACAGTGTCAGTGGTGTGTAAATGAGGAGTACAATGTCAGTGATGTGTCAGTGGTGAGCATAATCAGTAATATGTAAGGGGTTAGCAGAAAGTCAGTATTTATCTTGTGACCATAGTGTCAGTGGTGAGAACCACTGATTTCAATTTGCTAAGTGATGTTGGAGGATCTGGGGCGTGTGTTGTTGTTTTTTTATTGAGAACCACTTATTTCAATTTTTCGTTAGGTGATTTTTGAAAACTTGGGTTGTGAATTTTTTTTTAGAACCACTGATTTCAATATTCTAGGACTAGGTAGTGTTGGAGGAGCTGACCTCTATTCAAGTCTCTCCTTCATGGAGAAACCTGGAGGTTGGGTAGGTGGGCGGACAGCTGATCTCAAAAACGTATCTAACGATTTTCCTAGAAATGTAACAGGTAAATGTATATCACTGAGAAAAGAATGACTAGCTCATTGGAGAAAACTCTAGTTAGGCCGTTATTATTTTTTGAAATGACCATCGCATTCTTGAAATGACCATCGCATTCTTGAAATGACCATCGCATTCGGGAATTCTCGAATGTAAGGCATTATTGATTCATGATTATAATAAATTAATGTTTAGGAAAATTTTGCGCATTGTCTTCTAAGTCTAAATTTAAAGGCCTTTCATTGGAATTATTCAATAATAATAATCTTTTTAAAAAAAGCGTAGTCCGCCGTAGTGTACCGATATTATGCGAGAACTGAGTAAATTTAAAGTCGCTTCAAGTTTATTGAAAGATTTTCTAATCTTTTCTTGTATTTTTTAAAAATTAAATGTAACATTACATCTAGAGTCTAGATCGAAAAGAAATGTAAATCCAAAGTCTAGGTCTAGTTTTAGATCTCGATGTTCATACCAATAAATAATAACACAAGTAGGTCTAGGCATTGCCCGCTGGTCGAATCAGAAACATCGTACATTCAAGCAGCTGAGGTTGTCACGGAATCGATGCCTAGTTTGAACCAAACATTTTATTATTTTTTAAAATTATTCTATTATATTTAAAGTATAATAATGGAGGTGTTGTCTTTTTTAAAAATGTATTTTCTTGTTTATGTATAGATCTAGAATTACATCTTTAGGAACTATTCAGCTATGCACAGGCAAAATACCGGTATGTTTGTAAAATGTTTTACATGTTTCGGATGTTCCTTCAGAGTTGAAGATAGTTTACTTCCTAGTCCAAACCTCCCGCAGGACGACGGGGGATGGGAGCGGGCAGGGTTTGAACCCGGGACCTTCGATAAATCCAAACGACAGTCCAGCGCGCAAACCGCACGACCTGGCAGCCATCCATATATATGGTCCCATTATTCAACATAAATATTTAATGAGGAAGATAATATCAAAGGCTATGTGTTAGGACAGAACCTAGGTACATATTTCTTCAGTTTTTGTGTATACACTAGAGGGAGATAAGCCTGTAAAGTAGATAATGAAGTGAACGTCGAAAATGTGCTTCAGATGTCTCAATGACTTTTAAGACCCCAGTCTTCGTTCTTCATGCTTTGAAATTCCTCTCAAGATATATCTGATACAAAATACCAAGTTGTCTTGTACTAAAGTCAGATCGGATTGACATTGAAAATTTCACATGCCGATTTTTAATGACCAATGGTCTGTCTACCTCTAGAACGAATTTCGGGAGCTTTGAAAAGTGTTTTCAAGGGCATACTTTATCAAGGGCGCCCCATTAGAAGAAAAGAAGTTTGCATAAAGTCCGAAATGTTGACAAAGTATTGTTGACTGCGCATGTGCGCACTTGTGTGTGAATGTTATCAAGTCATGAAACAAAAACACTCCTCTCCATCCCCCCCCCATTTCTTGCGATGGTTTTTATGCATTATTAGAAGAATTCCCTCTGAATGCCTGCCTGGTGTGTTACGCACTCCTGACTGGTGTCACGTTAGTCTATGGTTCGAGCCTTGCCAGCCACCATCCCCGGCAGGAGTTTTCGGGCGTAATTATCTTTCTGTCATCCCTGTCTTTACCTGAGCTAGATAGGGGCTTGATCAAGTATGGTGAGTGTTTATGTCTGTGTGTGTGTGTGTATGTCTGTACATGTGTGTGTGTGTGTGTGTGTGTCTGTACATGTGTGTGTGTGTGTGTGTGTGTGTCTGTACATGTGTGTGTGTGTGTTTCTATAGTAGAACGTGATGTGCCAGTGGTAACAGATTTTTTTTATATTGAGTCTAAATTGTCATTGTGACATGTCTTCTTTAGAAAAGACAAAATACGTGAGTGCTAGCACCTGGGCGATGGAATAGAAACTTGTGTGCATGTGTCTATGTATGTTTCAGATCTAGGTGTGAGTGTGTGCGTATAGTGAATATGTCTATAGGTGTTCGCGCTTATTTGTGTATGTGCGTGTGTGTTAGGGACAAGGGGCGCACAACTCGTGAGTCATCAGCTCCTATCTGTGGAGGACGACGGGATGGTCTGATGAAGGCCAATTACCTCCCCGTCCGAGTACCTCACATTAAGGATTATTGATTCAGGTGCTAACTTCTGGTGCTGCTTATCTTCAAGTGCTACATAGTGCTACATTGTAATTGTGGGGCCAAGTGAATGAATAAACACGAGATAATGAAGCGACCGTGTAATTAAGAAACGACAAATTGAAAAGTTGGCTAAAGTTCAAAGTTCATGAAACATTGGAATCTGAAAGTGAAAGAATTGACTTCATAATTCTATTGTCTTCTACTTCTTAATTCGTTAACTAGAATAAAAAGTTTCATTTCCTAGAGGTCACTGTGATGTCCAACCTTTGAAGGCCTGGGGCTGGCTACGTGCCGCATAGTCGCAAAAAATCACTATGGAAACCATCGGCATATCTATATATCTATATTTATATCTTTATCTACACTTATCTATATCTATATCTACACTTATCTATATCTATATCTACACTTATCTATATCTATATCTACACTTATCTATATCTATATCTACATCTACATCTACATCTATATCTTCATCTACATCTACATCTATCTATCTATCTATCTATCTATCTATCTATCTATCTATCTATCTATATATATATATATATATATATATATATATATATATATATATATATATATATATATATATATATGTGTGTGTGTGTGTGTGTGTTATATGTTTGTGAGTGTGTGCGTATATATGTATATATCCATAAATGTGTGGCGCCAAGTTGTACTAGGATGACATCGCAACTCTTATTATGCGTAATTCATTTTGTCGGAGAACATGTCCTGCAAACATCATGCGACGCTCTGTCACAATCTTACTAAGGGGTCGACTCCCAGTTCGGCATAGGATTTCTTTGATTGAGACCCGATCTCTATAACTGACTCTTAAAATCCGTCTTAGTCATCTATGTAGAGCCACATTTAGTCTTTATCAATTTCGTCTTATGACTATTTACTGTTACTGCACTTTATTAATGGAGCCCCGCCACAGGTATAAATGTGTAACCCCTCTTGAATACGCTCTTAGAATTAGTTGACTGTATTTTGCTTTAGATTTTATATAGAAAAGGAAAGTTTTATCGTCAAAATAACCTGCTGGGGGTTTTAAACTAAAAAATCACTGAAGTTTTTTTTTTAATTCAAAACCCCATTTACCTACGGTCATAGAATTCGGTAACTACAGTTTGCTTTAGAATATATTATTAAAGATAGAGGGTTTCCACCTCAAAACATGCTCTGTAGTGGGATTTTAAACTCAAAATCATCTGGAGGGGTTTTAAAAAAGCCATCTGTAGGAGAGGGGTTTAAACTCAAAACCCCAAATTGGCTTGGCTACGCTCAAATAATTTTTGTGTGCAATTTGCTTTTTTATGTTGAAGAGGTATTTTTTAGCATCAAAACCCTCTGAAGGGGGTTTAAACTCAAAACCCCTTTTGGCAAGGCTCATAGCATTTTGATTGCGTAATTTGCTTTTTTTTCATTGAAGATGTATTTTTTAGCTTCAAACACCGCTGGCGGGGGGTTTAAACTCAAAACCCGTTTGGCTACGCTCGTAGATTTTAGAGTGTGTAATTTGCTATGTTTTTAATATTAAAAAGGTATTGTTTACCTTCAAACCCCGCTGAATGGGGTTTAACTCAAAATTGAGTCAAAACCCATTTAGCTACGCCCATAACTGTGCTCTTGGAACTTAGGGATTGTCGTTTGCATTTTTTTTTTCTTTTATAGAAGAGGCGGATTTAACTGCAAAAAACCCTGGTAGGGGGTTTTAAACTCAAACCCTTCTGGTAGGAGTTTTAAACTCCAAACCCCTTTGTAGGGGGTTTTAAACTCAAAATCCCTTTGGCTGTGCTGGGACAAGTAATGGTTTAGTATTAAAATCTCACCTAAAATAAAGCAAAAAATCAGTCACTAAATTCCATTTCGGGGAGGGGGGTGAACCCCAAACCCCTCCCCGGCTACGCCTATGATATATATATATATGTATATATTAATTATTAAATATTAAGATCAAAATACTAGCTTTCATGTATAAAAGAGGTATCATCTTTAAAAAAAAAAAAAAAGATTTAAATGTTGTTTACAATACCTCTATACAAGTTGCACACTCGGAGTTGGCAAAGCCTAAAACCTGGGTGGACACAGTTCTCGAAAACGGCCCTAACGATTTTCCCAGACATTTTACAGTTGGTAAAACTGAGTTAACTGACTTTTGGTGGACAATAAATAAAAAATTACTAGCTCGTTGGCCAAACTGGAAAAACTCTAGTTTAACCGTTATATTCCTGAACTGATTATTCGTCTTCGGGTATCTCTGCATGTAGGCCCTTTTCGTTCAACTTGAAATGACTAGACGTTGAGAAACAGCATGCGCACTGACTTGTAGGTCTAGATCTAAGGACATAGTCATAGAACAATATAAAGTCTAGTAGATTTATACAATAGCTGTTCATCTCTTTTTTTTTAATCTAACATTCACTAGTTATTTAATATAATATAATAGATCTATAAGTTGTATAAAGGAATTTTTTTTTTAATTCTGACAATTGAATACCATACTGTTTATTACGGTTGAGGAGCACATCTACAGAATCTTTAACGGCCATTTCCTTTTTCATTATCGATTTAGAAGACATAATAAAATTATCGAATTTTTTTTTTCTTGTGTGCTGTTAGATATTGCCATGTCTAAGGCTAAAAACATAATTTTTGAAATTTTCTTTGGCATGTTCACTTGACGCTATGGAGATAACACTATTGTGAAGGGACGTAACCCTGAGATAACACTATTGTGAAGGGACGTAACCCTACAAGCACTTTGTGACTTTTTTGTTGTTGCTCTAAGATACGACAAAACCAGTTCGTGCCTACCTCAAGACGTGATCCCATACCCAGCAGCTAGTTCGTGCCTACCTCAAGACGTGATCCCATACCCAGCAGCTAGTTCGTGCCTACCTCAAGACGTGATCCCATACCCAGCAGCTAGTTCGTGCCTACCTCAAGACGTGATCCCATACCCAGCAGCTAGTTCGCGCCTACCTCAAGACCCAGCAGCTAATGCTATTAACTTGGACCTGAGGGGGGGGGGGAGGCTGGATTGACCCACGTGTCACTGTGACAGTCACGGAAGTCTTGTCACTTGGCCAGGAGCTGACACGTCTATGACACAATTCCCCTTGGCCCCGTGTCATTTCAATGATGTGACTCTTTTGTTTCTTGTCAGAGATTCTAAACTGCCGAAACAAAAAAAGTTGTACAGGTAACGTTGTGTAACTGTAATAGAGAGATGGCCGACTAGGCAGGTGCACAAAATGGTTTCGGGCTTGAAATCTACCAGACATCATCTCCTGCAGGTCTTCATTACTGATGGTACGTCCGGATGTGGGAGTCAAGACATGAGCTTGATAAATAGAAGGTCTTGTGAATGTTTCCATCACAGACATTAGGTGTAAGGTCTTCTGAATGATTTCACCACTGACATTAGATCTAAGGTCTTCTGAATGATTCCACCACAGACATTAGATGTAAGATCATCTGAATGATTCTATCACATACATTAGATCTAATGTCTTATGAATGATTCTATCATATACATTAGATCTAATGTCTTATGAATGATTCAGTCACAGATATTAGATCTAAGGACTTCTGAATGATTCAGTCAAAGACATTAGGTCACTGGCGGATCCATGGGTGGGGGGGGGGCGGTAGGGACGATCGCCCCCCACTCGGCCGATCCCTCCTCCGAAGGGACGAATTTAAGTAAAAAAAAATCACACAATTCTCATACGAATTTATTAGTTATGTTAATAATATATACAAATATTTTATATTTTCAACCTATCTTTAGATTATTTCGCCCCCCTCTAGTATGTTGGCCGATTTGGTGGGATGGCATCAATCCCGCCCCCCCCCCCCCATAAACTTCGAGTTGGGGGGGGCGGTCCAATTCATTTGTAGAAATCACAACTTGTTAAATATCTATATAATTAAAACTTCTTATTGATATTATAACCGATCTTTATATTATGTCGTCTCCCTGTTAGCCAATTGGGGGGGGGGGCGAATACATCTACTGCCCATCCAACCTAAACCCTTTGAGTGGGGGGCGGTCCTACTTTTATTTAGAAATAACAAATTGTGAAAAAATTAGTTAAATAACTATATAACTTTTATATTTTATCGCTACACTTCAGGTATCTTAGCCGATTCGGTGACGTGGAGGGGGGGGGGCGATTGCTTCTACTGCCCTCCCCACTGTATACCTTCTGAAGTGGGGGGGGGCGGTGCTATTTTGATGGAGAAATCATAGTTTGTGAACAAAATTAGTTGAATATCTATATTCTATAAGATAAATATTGATGTTTTGGCCCATTTGTATATTTTGTGGCACACACACTCTGTATATTTTGTGGCACACACACTCTGATCTCAAATTTTATGATTAGTAAATATAAAATGAAAAAGGGCTGTACCAGGTGGGAGCCGCCCATCGGACAAACCAATACTTTTTCCTTTTTGTATTTTAGTTAAGAAATTACAAAATTTAAAAAAAATCTGTCACTAATATAATTTATATTGGCCTATGCTATAAATTAAATTCTTTTATAGAGTCGCCCGAAGCCTATTCTTTAATGCCAAATGCAATCATTAACAGAAAATATTAAAAAGGAGCGAGGATAACATTTCCACTCTACCGACACCTCCCCTTTCCAGACGAAAACATGACGTTTTAAAACAGAAAAGTCCTGTATGGCGAAACAGTTTCTGTAATAACACACGAATTTATCTCTGAGTTATTTTATGAAAGACTTTGTTTTGAACAATTTAGAATTCATAGAAAATTTTCATTCTAAGAGTAACAATTGAGATGAGTTCTAAACCCAAATACTATTTTCCTAGCCATCTTTTTCCAACCTTTACTCCTGCTGATATTTTTCTGTTTTATAAAAAAAATTGCGACAATTACTCACAATACATGTTGTTACCTAAATCCCAAAAATAAAACAAATTTTGAGTTGAATCTAATTGGTTCACATAATTTCTTCTCCCACTTCTGAATTATTTTTATTTTGAATTATAGTTCTCTAACAAAACAAAAGTTACAAATATGCCTATTGAACAATATGTATCACTTACTAATGAGCTTTTTTTAAAAAAAAAAATATTCTTCGAATTCCTTTTTTTTGGTCTTTTTTAAAAGGATGAATAATGAGCTGTAGATTTCAGGAGAATGCGTTTCTGCAGTGAACAATGCAAGAAAACGCATTTGGCTTCGGGCCTTCACCCCTATTCCCACTGGGGGAGCTTACAGTGCTACCCCAGACCCCTACCTGTCAAGAAAAAGGCCTCAACGTGGCTTTTTTTTTTTCTTTTTTTTTCTTTTTTTTTTCGAATAATGTTTTTCGCGGCGATCCTCAAAGCCTTAATCTAAATATGTTGGGTATCTTATTTTTTCAAGGAACAAATCAGTTGTATTTGCAATGTAGTAAGTGCCTATAAATTCATATTACAATATATAACAACCCGAAATAGTTTGTGTGTGTGAGCTTTTTGTGGGAGTTAACTGACTTTTGGTGGACAATAAATGTAACTTGTGTCGTGTCTGGTCGTGCGGTTTACGCGCTGGACTGTCGTTCGGACTTATCTATTGTCCCGGGTTCAAACCCAGCTCGCTCCCATTCTAGACGTCCTGCGAGAGGTTTGGACTAGGAAGTAAATCATCTTCAACCCTGAAGGAACATCCTAAACATGTCAAACATTTTACAGTAGGGCTAGACCTTCACTGTTTACATTGGCGTGATCCAATCCAGTCTCTCGAACTTTCTACCCACAGTGCATATAGGATCGGTTTGTGACTAGTGCAAACTAGAGTCACCAAGATCCATGGGCGTAAAGCCAAGAGGGGTTTTCAGATTAAAACCTTCTCCAGAAGGAATTGAGATTACCCCCCCCCCACCCCCGCACTTCTACAAAAGAAAAATGAAAGTGAACTTCAGTCACGAAATTCCATTAGCCTAGCTAATGGGATTTATAGTTTAAACCTCCTAGCCAGAAAGTTTTGAGTTTAAAACCACCCTATAGAGGATTTTGAGGTTTAAACCCCCTCTTTAATAAAAAAAAAAGTCCATGAAGGAAGCTAAGCGGGGGGGGGGGGGTGAGTTTAAAACCTTCCTCGATAGGGTTTGATTTAAAAACCCTCCCCCAGTGGGTTTTGAGGTGGAGGTTTAAGCTAACTCTTCAATAAAAAAAACAACTAATAATGATAAAACAAACTACAGTCACCAAATTCAATGATCGTTGGGTTTTTAATAGTAAAACCCGCTCCAGGGGGTGGGGGGGTCGAAGTTAAACCCTCCTCTTTGATATTGTTGGCTTCCTTCAGACGTAACGGCTATGGATTGACGGCAAATGCGCCGAACGGCGCGGGAGGGTCTAAGTTAGTAAGAATAGCACATTAGGTTTTTGAAATAAAACTTTTTAATAGCAGGAAAATGCATTGTAGATACCTCAGAATATGCATTTGGTTGGCCTCAATACCAGAAATAGTGCTTGGCGAAGAAAGGGTTTTTAACCTAAAAAATCTCGGGCAGGGGGTAAATTCAAAAATCATCTAGAGGGGGGTTTAAACTTAAAGCCCTCTGGAGGGGGGCACTCAAAATCCCCCTTTGCTATGCTCATAGAATTTGGTGACTGTAGTTTGCTTTAATGTTGTATTGGAGAGGTGGCTTTAAGCTTCAAATCCCTCTAGAGGTTTTATTTTTAAAACTCAAAATCCTCTAGAGAGGATTTTAACTTAAAGCCCTCTGGAGAGAGTTTTATAAACTCAAAACCCGTCTTAGCTACGCTCATAGAATCTGGTGACTGTTGTATGCCTTACTATTATATTGAAGAGGGTGTTTTATTATTAACAAAATTTTAGAAGGGATTTTTAACTCAGAGTTCCGCTTGGCTATGCTAATGGAGCTCCTAGCGCTCCCCCAGACCCCGTTGCTGTCAATGGCGGGGAGTTAACAATTTTTCTCCAGGAAGAACCAATTCTAGGCCACAATAAACGTCTTTCCCAAAGAATGAAGGGTCAGAATGTAATAAAGATTATGTACACACACACTCATACATGCATATAAAAAAAAATTCGCGGGGTAGGGGGCGGGGAAAATCCCCCCCAAACCCCCCCCCCCCGAAAAAAATCCTGACTACGCCCATGATCTATATATATACCCAAAAATACCTCTGACTTACAGATTCACTGATCAAGAAATCTCTGAAACTGTCTTATGTATCCGGATGAAATTTACTACGCAGGTTCCATTTATCCCTTAGGTGCTCTCTAAGAACGATTTTTGACAAATTCGCAACCTTGGGGCCACTATTTGCGAAAAACTGTAAGCCTTCTTTGAAAGCCTTTGTATTTGCATTTTCTGGTTTTCTCCAAAAGGCCGCAGTCTACATTTAAAAAAGAACACGACAATAGGACTTCCTGTTATATTTTTTCATTTCCCCTAAGTCTCTAAGTGAACTTTCCCGACGTCATTTCCACTTCCTTGTAGAAGCAATCTAGAATTAAAAAAAAAAAAAGAAGCCTAATAGCATTAATAAGGTACACATAGAGTCGTTTTTTTTTCGAAAGATAGACAGAGAGATCTCTTGTCATTTCGCAACATTCAAAAGGGGTGAGATAAACAATAGAATAAATAAAACCAAATTGATATTTCTTTTTATTTAGAGAACAAAACGCCAAAATAAATGCAGAAAGAGGAAAGGGTTTTGACATTCAATTAGGGTCTTTCGAAAACGTATATTTCTCTCTAGGCCGGAAACTAGTAGTATTAAGAAATGTTTGCGGTGTCTAATACCGTACATTGCTTGCTTTAAAATAAAGGTTGAGTGCAATAAGATTTTTAAAAATTTTACCTTTCAGACCTTGTGATCTATAGGGCAGAGGATGTAAAGGTCATCTGTTTCTGTGACCTACGGTTAACGAAACTATCATGCCAGCACAACGACCGATTGCCTCTACTTTTACCCAGCTCAAGTCAGGTACCCATTAGAGTTGGGTGGACTCAGAAGCGCCCAAGGGTCCCGAAATTAAAAATCCAGTCTTCACCAGGATTTGAGCCCGGGACCACCGGTTCAGAAGTCAAGCGCTTTACCGCTCATCCACCGCATTAAAGGTTGCAAAAAATAAATTTAAAAAAATAAAAAAAGGGGAGGGGTCATGGTCGGAATATATATAGAGAGATTAAGTTAAATTTAGAAGTCGAAGGAAAGTCCTAGAGTGTACGAAAGAATAACTCTTTTATATTGTCCTAAATAAAACCAAATTGATATTTCTTTGTATGTACAGGACAAAATACCAAAATAAATCTAGAAAGGAGAACGAGAATGTGGCATTCTGAAGGTATGAAGTAATGTAATAATAAATGTAGGCAGTGTCCAATATCATACACTGCTTGTTTTAAGATAAAGGTTGCGTGCATTAAGCTTCAAGGTTGTAGAGAAAAAGGAAAAACCACTTTAAAATAAAAGGGGGGCAAGGTTGGAATAAAATATATACCAAGGGCGTAGCCACGGTGTGTGTGTGTGGGGGGGGGAAGATGAAAAGTTTTAACGTACAAACTCGAGTTTTTCCAGTGTGGCCAAGGAGCTAGTAATTCTTTTCCCAACGATATTCACCAACTGTCAAATTTCTAGGACAATCGTGTCCAGTTTCCTCACAGGTTTGTGAGCCTAACCAGTTTCCAAGAAGATTCGAGTTGAATAGAGATATTATAAAAAGAATGTGATATTTTTCCTGCAATCATTTAATTCTTTATTTATGACTTCCGGGAAATAGTGAAATAATAGGCCGACGTCTGGAAATTAATCAGATTGTATTTTTATACTTTTACTGTCACGTGGGGCGAATCAAATGATACAAAGATCAAGGACTAATGGGTTGTTGTTGTTGTTGTTGTTGTTGTTTTGTTGTTGTTGTTGTTGTTTTGTTGTTTTAGATTATTATTATTTTTTTGAAATGCCGAAAATGTGTGATTGAGAAGGCATCAGCCTTGTCTAGACTGTAAAGTAACTACCTAGCATATGGTGTCCATTGGATACCCGCCCTAAAGACATTGCTTCCCACTGCAGTAGATACTAAAGCCAGTTGACTTGATCTGGAGTATACTAATAAATAATACAATGCAGTCAAAAGGCAAGATAAAGAAGATCACACACACACACATCATTACACACACAAGTACACACAAACGTTACAGTTCCGCGATTCAACACAATAGTCATGTCCTAAGTGAGCCTGGTGCACGTCATATCACTAACCATCAGAGAGGACAATCTTGAATATCCTGTCATCAACCATCAGAGAGGACAATCTTGAATGTCCTGTCATCAACCATCAGAGAGGACAATCTTGAATATCCTGTCATCAACCATCAGAGAGGACAATCTTGAATATCCTGTCATCAACCATCAGAGAGGACAATCTTGAATATCCTGTCATCAACCATCAGAGAGGACAATCTTGAATGTCCTGTCATCCGCCATCAGAGTGGACAATCTTGAATGTCCTGTCATCCGCCATCAGAGAGGACAATCTTGAATGTCCTGTCATCCGCCATCAGAGAGGACAGTCTTGAATGTCCTGTCATCCGTCATCAGAGAGGACAATCTTGAATGTCCTGTCATCAACCATCAGAGAGGACAATCTTGAATGTCCTGTCATCCGCCACCAGAGAGGACAATCTTGAATGTCCTGTCATCAACCATCAGAGAGGACAATCTTGAATGTCCTGTCATCCGCCACCAGAGAGGACAATCTTGAATGTCCTGTCATCCGCCACCAGAGAGGACAATCTTGAATGTCCTGTCATCAACCATCAGAGAGGACAATCTTGAATATCCTGTCATCCGCAATCAGAGAGGACAATCTTGAACGTCCTGTCATCCGCCATCAGAGAGGACAATCTTGAATGTCCTGTCATCAACCATCAGAGAGGACAATCTTGAATGTCCTGTCATCAACCATCAGAGATGATAATCTTGAATGTCCTGTCATCAGCCATCAGAGATAGCAATCTTGAATGTCCTGTCATCAACCATTAGAGAGGACAATCTTGAATGTCCTGTCATCAACACAGAGAGGACAATCTTGAATGTCTTGTCATCAACCATCAGAGATGACAATCTTGAATGTCCTGTCATCAACTATCAGAGATGACAATCTTGAATGTCCTGTCATCAACCATCAGAGATGACAATCTTGAATGTCCTGTCATCAGCCATCAGAGATGAAAATCTTGAATGTCCTGTCATCAGCCATCAGAGCCCTCAGAGATGACAATCTTCTTCCCTAAGTATCTTGGTGACTTACTTCTCAGTTCCTTTACGTGTCCTTCTAAAAGACTTCTGTGTTAATAATTAGTACTTTGGTTATTTCTAAACTTAGACTGCACAGTACTACACATACTATACATACATCTCATACATCGTATAAATTAAATATGTTACTTCTATAGAAAAGATGATCACGTTTCATACGTCAATCTAGTCATCATGTTAATCAGTCACTTTGACTCTGCTAAGTCTTTGGTTTTCCTGGCTGATTAAGGCAACCCATTTCATGCTCTAATGACACAAGGAGCACTTGTACAAATATGCCCTAGCATATGGAACAAGAAATTAGATTTTATCTATGTTTCGGAGTCATAGACGTATATATTATACTAGACTGGAAACCGGAAATAAATTCTTATCCGCGATTGATCGATTCACAGACATATCTATGTATAGATTTTTATGTATATAAACTCTTTTTTCATAGAAAAGTATTGATCTTTAGTTTTCAAAGTTTAGAAATAATGCAAAATCATTTATCGGATATTCACGCAAATATATGAAACAAAGCCATTTCCTGTTTGTTTCCATTGAGATAATGTTTCAAAAATCTTAGATCAAAAGAATTCATGTTCATTTAAATCATCTTATGCACATTTAAATAGATTGATTACCTCAACTCTTTCTAGATAATGTATCTAAAAATTGAAAAATAATAATTATGAGACGAGAGTACACTTATTTTTGATGTTCAATTACTAGATCTAGATCTAAAATTAAATTATATGTTACATAGGTTAGGGTTTAAAAAAACAACAACTTCACCTCTTTTAACTATTATACAAACAACGCCTTGATCCAACCTTCTAAACAATTTTCACGACATTTTTTGTAGTGTTAAAAAATCTCCATGTCCAGACTAGAGTAGTATATATAAGTCTATGTTCGGAGTATTTAATTACATGTTCAATCGACCTCATTCGCCAATCGCAAATAAAACAACATTTAGCAACGTGATAAACTATCTCTTCTATACAAATTACGATCTAATATTTAATACACGATGGCTATTTTTTTTCATTGTTTTATCAATATCAATGTTGTTTGTTTACGACTGGTGAATGAGGTCCATTGGTGCAGAGCTCTGCTGGTGGGGGTTTATGTAAAGACAAAGTTTAACTGGACATATTTATTGGATTTAACATTTATCTTGGTCAACTTTATGACATATCATATTTCTCAGAAGAAGTACTTTGAGCAGTAGTTCATTGTTCGCGCTGCGTGGAACTCTATGCAGGACATTTTCTACGATATCAGCAAGTTTGACAGACGTCTTTCAGAAACTCCGTACGTTCAGTATAAGTAGAAAAATTGTTGAACACTTGAGCACCATAGCTTTAGCATCTACTGGCAGCAACTCTGCACTATGAAGAATATGAGCAGAACGCCAACAAGCAGCTTCTTTAGCTCAGTTTTCAACTGTGAAAATACAGTCTTTTCCTTGATTCCCGTAAATGCCTCCAAAGTTCACTTTGACACTGTATACTCACTTTCCTGCGATCATAACATACTTGGATGACAGACTAGTTTTCAATAATTTCTTTATGGTATGTTGATATGGTGTCAGAAGTTTCATTTACTGTGTTGTCCACCAGCCTTACAATCAAAGTACTAGACTGCTACCCGGAATAGTTTCTCTACATCATGTGTAGCGACTTTAAAACAACTAATGTCACTTAACTCCTGAAGTACTTTAGCTCTGTTTTTTTTTGCTGAGGCCCCTGCTCAATCTGTTCCTCAGTTTCTGAATCTTGAAACATCTCTGGCTAGACTAGCTGTTCAGTCCATCGACTTGTATAAGACTGATGAAGTGTGACAGCGTGATCAGCTAAAGGTGTAGAATGAGTCTTCCTTCATTTCAAAGAGCTTTCAGTTGAAAAAAAGTTGTGACTTTTGCAGAAGACACGCAATGTTTCGGCGTTTTTCTCTGACACCATAATATTCTAAATCAGTGCTGCCTTTTTTGTGTGTTCAACCGACACGTACGAATCACAAACGACACTCTTAGCTTCTTTCTTCTTCGCACCCATCACCAAAAACATGGATCCTTGTCTTCATTTGATCTGACAATTGACATCTCCTCTAACGTTAGTCGATATCTTGAAAACAAATTCTAATTATTAAACACAAACACGACAACAGCGACAACGCAAATTTGATTGGTTGATGTTATGTATTATTGGTCATTATCAAATGCATTTATCATGCCACTCATGACATAAAAGTGTCAATAAGGTTTACACTTAGCTAAGCGCTTAAAACTGACTTTGTTCAGTCTAGTCTAGTTCAATCTAGTCTAGTCCAGTCTACTCTAGTCCAGTCTAGTCCAGTCTAGTCCAACATTGTAATCTCGAATGAAAATTTGATTTTCGTTCACCTGTTTGACTTAATATTATAATATCGGATGTCGCAATGTTCGGTCATCTCTTGACCTTCACGAATGAAGTGTTCCATATGAAAAGCTAGACGATCCAATCTTGACTTAGTTCTCAAACTTGACGTGGTGATTCCCGATATCAATAGCAAGAGCCCACTAACTATTCTCTGTCCCAATCATTTTCTCATTTACCTTATTTTCCCCCCACCTCTCCCCTACCAAGTAAAAAAAAAACGCTCCGCCGCTGCTTGTAAAGTAGGTGTGGTGGTTGTGTCATGTGGTTCTGCAGACGTTGTTGCATAATTTTTTTTCTTGTTTGATGCTGTATGGAGACCGTATGAACCAGTACAGGCAAACCGGCTGGGAGTGTATTGAAGCTGGTTGGATGTCTATTTATCATAGGCTTTGATCTACTCTTTTTCTTTCAAGTCTTTAATAAACTTGTTTCCGAATGAGTTTTCTACCTGGTTGTGTTTTCATTTGATCTGAGAATTAGGTCACAGTCATATTACATAGGTCTTCTCCTTTGAAATATTTTCTTTAGTCTAGAGTCTAGACTATATATACATTTTGAGGGATGGGGGTGTTTAACATTAATTTTTCTAGTCTTGTTAAAATACCAGAATATTTCGTACTAGAGATTAATATATAAAAATATAAATATAAAAAAATAAAATTAATTCATATTTAATAATGTCATCATTATTAAAGCTATTTTTTTACAAAAAAAAAAAAAAAAAGGAAAATTCACTCAAGAAATAAATTTACTATTACTAGTAGCATTTAGATCATAATTTAATTGTCAAATTGCATAGAACTGAGATTCCGAAAAAGATGACAATCACAGAACAATCACACAACAATCACACAACAATCACACCTTTATAACAAAGTTGTCCCGAACTCGCTGAACTAAAGTAGCAATTATGCATACACCACTGAACTATAATCTTTAAATACAAAAACAAAACCTAATAAAATACTCAGAAAGACACAAAGATAGAGACATTATTCTTGTTCCATATGCAAGGACACATTAATACGAATGCTCCTTCTTCCCTAGTGCTATTAGAGCATGGAATTGGTTGCCTGAGTCAGCCAGGAAAACCAATTACTTTGCAGAATTCCATTCATTAATTAACATGCATGACTAGTAACAATTGAGCTGAGTTCTGAACCCAAATTTTTTGTTTTCCTGGGCGCCTTTTCCCAAACTTTACTCAATCTGAGATTTTCCTATTGTATAAATAAGTTTGATGCTATAACTCACTCGAATCCTATTAATACACAAAATTGAGAGTAGAACCTAATGAATTAATCACTTGCAAATGAAGGTCTTTTTTTCAAATATTATTTTTCAAAGACTCTTTTTTTTTGCCGCGACTCTCAAAGCCTTAATGTAAATCAACATTATCACTCTTCAGCGTATTTTTTGTTTTGTTTTCAAGGAACAAAATCGGTCATATTATCAATGTAGTTGGGGCCTATAAATTCATATTAGATTTTTTAAAGTAAAAACACTATTCAAAAGGTTCTTAAACATTAAACAGTCAAAACGGTCGAAGTTCCAAAGAGCCAACGTTCTGTTGACGTTGTATTATGTCCAAAGACAGGCCTACTACATGAGGTCTCACTTAACATGCAGATAATATTACGATAAATACACCTAACAAAGATATATTTATGCTACTTGTGCCTCAATAGTCTTTCAAACTTCAATATCGGGCCTTGACCCAAGCTACTTTATTTCACTTAATTTGACCTGGAAAGATCTTTACCTTTTTATGGAGCGTGAAAATAAGCCGATTTGTTTGATTTGTATAGAACTGTTTCTGGCTGCTTCTTTAGAGCGTAAGGTTAATCCGCATTATGAAATTAAAAACATAAATATGGCGGTATTTTTAGTTTGAAGAAAAGATTGCTAAGTAACGCCTAGAGATTGACGAGAATATTGACCAAGAAGGGACAAGACAATGAGTCGGCGTAAAGGGCTTGCTACAGAGTGGCTCACATGTTAGGTAGTGAAATGAAACCTTTCTAGGCAACTGACATGTGTTTGACGGAGACATGAGAGCTAGTGTCTATACTTAAGGTCCCTTCATGGTTGTGGGATTGGGCTTTTTAAAGGGAAATTACTTCAAATCTAAATTCTGCTTTTACAACCAACTCCAAGAACAACAAGTTAATTTCGCATGTTTTAGCTGACATAGGTGCCTTCTAAAAGATTTTGCAACTCTTCATTGAGCAGGCGGAAATGTGTCAAACCAAAATCAATGTTACAGAGAAATTATCAGAAGTTGGTTTTAGATAAACTTCCTACATCCCATGAATTAGTCTAAGTACTAAATCCACGGTTTCTAATACAAGTGCAAATTTGTTTATTTCATTTTTTGTATCTTTTCTGTGATGTGGCTCGCGACACGAATGTATGAAAGTACAATAGTCTATAGTATGAATAATTTGTTTTATCTAGTAAATTGAAGTGAACATTATTACATGTTCATAGCTTTTGCTATTTCATAATCGAACCGAACCCGAACTTTATATCTGATCGAACCGAACAGAGTTCGAGCTGTACCCGTCATTGAACCGAACAGAATTCGAGCTGTACTCGTCATTGAACCGAACAGAATTCGAGCTGTACTCGTCATTGAACCGAACAGAATTCGAGCCTTATCGTCATCGAACCGATCAGAATTCGAGCTGTACTCGTCATCGAACCGATCAGAATTCGAGCTGTACTCGTCATTGAACCGAACAGAATTCGAGCCTTATCGTCATCGAACCGATCAGAATTCGAGCTGTACTCGTCATCGAACCGATCAGAATTCGAGCTGTACTCGTCATTGAACCGAACAGAATTCGAGCTGTACTCGTCATTGAACCGATCAGAATTCGAGCTGTACTCGTCATTGAACCGATCAGAATTCGAGCCTTATCGTCATCGAACCGAACAGAATTCGAGCTGTACTCGTCATTGAACCGATCAGAATTCGAGCTGTACTCGTCATTGAACCGATCAGAATTCGAGCCTTATCGTCATCGAACCGATCAGAATTCGAGCCTTATCGTCATCGAACCGATCAGAATTCGAGCTGTACTCGTCATCGAACCGAACAGAATTCGAGCAGTACTCGTCATTGAACCGAACAGAATTCGAGCCTTATCGTCATCGAACCGATCAGAATTCGAGCTGTACTCGTCATCGAACCGATCAGAATTCGAGCTGTACTCGTCATTGAACCGATCAGAATTCGAGCCTTATCGTCATCGAACCGAACAGAATTCGAGCTGTACTCGTCATCGAACCGAACAGAATTCGAGCAGTACTCGTCATTGAACCGAACAGAATTCGAGCCTTATCGTCATCGAACCGATCAGAATTCGAGCTGTACTCGTCATCGAACCGATCAGAATTCGAGCCTTATCGTCATCGAACCGATCAGAATTCGAGCTGTACTCGTCATCGAACCGAACAGAATTCGAGCTGTACTCGTCATTGAACCGATCAGAATTCGAGCTGTACTCGTCATCGAACCGATCAGAATTCGAGCTTATCGTCATCGAACCGATCAGAATTCGAGCTGTACTCGTCATTGAACCGATCAGAATTCGAGCTGTACTCGTCATTGAACCGATCAGAATTCGAGCTGTACTCGTCATCGAACCGATCAGAATTCGAGCTGTACTCGTCATTGAACCGAACCCGAACTTTAAAAGTTTGGTACAATTCCCATCTTAAGTTTGCACACACTATGAAGGGAGCTAATTGAGGTCATTTACTTTTTGCAGACGACTTTTGCGGTTCAAGTGGTTTGTACTTGCTTGTTCTAAACGCTTTTTGAGTCACGTGTGGCCTCATTATGAGACAAAACATTTTTTGACCACGTTATCTGACACCTCTATCTGAACCCATCCATCACACCCCCTCCCGATCTTAATTTAAAAAAAAACATTTAAAAAATGTCACGAGCTGTGCTACCCCCTCTCCGCCACCCCGCCAGCCGAGATTACAAAATGTTCTTTAACTATTTGACCAATGGGAATGCCGACCATACATAAGATATCAGTGAGGTGTTAGGAAATGTGTTTTTCTTTGAACAATGGTTCTCAAACTATCAAACACTGGTGTAAAGGTAATAGAACAAGAAGTTATAGAAAGACATCACAATAAGCTTTCAAAATAAGCCCCACATGTTTCCAATGATTTGCTTCCATTCTATTGAAACGATGTAAGAGTGTTGTTGTGTGTTGAAACAAAGTCATCAAAGTATAGGTATAGGCTTGACACCACAAGAGGTAGGAGAATTCAGCTTAGAATTCCTTGCCTAGTATCTAGAGATTATTTTCTTTTAAAAAGACAGCACCATGAAAGTTCAAAACAACTTTTTCTATGTTTATGTAGGTATCTTATTCTAGTTTTATATTTACATGAAATACTAATGCTAAATGTAGAAAATGGTTTCATTATTTTTTAAACAAATAGTAAATAGTCCAAATTTAAAAAAAAAAAAAAAAAAAAAAAAAAAGCAAAGTGTTTCGCTAAATTCTTCGAACCTGTTCAGTGTTCTGTTCAAGACAAAATTTGGGAAACATTGGTCTGCATAGAAGATCCAAGTGGTTTTGTTGGCGTTTAGTTGAATTAACCCTTTAGCGAGACCCATAATGCACAGGTGTGCATTGTCCACTTCAACATATTTAACTGTTTTTGTTTTTTTTTCCAAATGTGGTGCACACTACAACGGGTGGGAGAGGAAGATTCATAGTGGAGGGGGGGAGGGGGTATGAAGGTGCAAGTCTATTTTTTCCCGTTGTTATTACGAGAAAAAAATTATCAAAATAGTTACGCGCACTACATATAAGGGGGAAAAAAGCTTTAATTTAAAACTAGTTTGACTATTGTGTCACACTAGCTCAAGACTACGTGGAAGAAGAACATTAAGACTTACTGGGTTCAAAGTTCACAGCGATACGTTTGCATTATTACCTTTTTTTTTAAAAAAATTACTTTTCTTTTTGAAAGCGCTTTGAGCCTACAATAATGATGCTCAATGGAATTTAACTTAATTGTATTATTAAATTCTGATTCTTGACATCTTCCTTTGAAAAATGATCAGATTCTTTTCTGCAATGTTCATACTTCAAAGAACTATCATATCTCAACCTAAAGCTGACCCCTCATTTGTGTGTCCATGTAAAGAAAACGTTTGACCATTCTCAAAGTAATAACTTCTTCTCATCTTCACCCTTCTGGACTGAACGAAGAAATGTAGCCACTAAATGACCAGGGACTGAACGAAGAAATGTAGCCACTAAATGACCAGGGACTGAATGAAGAAATGTAGCCACTAAATGACCAGGGACTGAACGAAGAAATGTAGCCACTAAATGACCAGGGATTGAAAGAAGAAATGTAGCCACTAAATGACCAGGGATTGAACCACGCCGACCACGATGTTGTTTGTCTATTTGTTCAAAATCTCTTCCTATCTTTTCAGTTCTTAAAGGTATCATTACATCGCCACCACATTTCTTCATGCACGGTCTATCCTTTTTTTTACTTTTTATATCAAATGTGATCCAGATCCTAAAATTCCAAAAGTAAACCAATAGCGCCGTGTCTGCCTTGAGTGTGAACATCTCTAGGTAGATAAGTGTTGGTTCTTAGAAGTATTGAAATATTATGGACTAAACGGTATAAAGGCAGTATAACATGAGTAATCATAGTAAGCCCATAGTTTATTCAGTGGTTATAACATTTTGTTAGTTACTAAATCCTTAAATTCAAAATAATTTATATGTATTCCGAACCCCCCCCCCCCACACACACACACCAAAAAAAACAACCCACAATTCTCTAAAACATTGCGAGATAGATTCTTTCCTCATTAGTAAAATGGCACCGTAGTTCATTTCAAAGGGTTGCAATCTTCAATATATTCTGTTTTCTTTGTAAGGATCAAAGTTAAGGTGTGGTGTATTTCGAGTTACAACAGAAATATGAAGATCTGGGGAAGTGACTACTTGTGAAGTTGTGGATGTTTGTTGACAGACAAGTGAAAGAGACCAGGCACCATAGTACACAGAGGAAACAAGAAGGTGGATTCTGGGATACTTCACTCACTCAGACCTCAGTGCTTTCCCCTTTTTTTATATTTTATTTTCTTAGTTATCTATCCTTTAAGTGAGATGTCTGTTAGATGAGCCATCAGTCTCTGATCAGCGTCTGGCTTTTAGTGTTGGGGAGACTTTTACACTCTGACGTCTGGAGAACTTTGTTGATTTTCTTTCAACTGACTGAAGACTAGATCTGGTTTTAAAAGAACGCGCAAGTGTGCGAGTGAAAAAAAAAAGGTATATTCTTGTGTTGTTCTCTTGTAGTTCACTGTTAGTTCTCTGTTAGTTCTCCGCCTTGCCGCGAGTATCTCTTCATCACCAGTTGGTAGAAAAAACTCGCTCACGTTTTTGTGGACCACAAAGACCAAGTCAGATGCGGCACAGAGTTGATGGACAGCTTCTGAAGATAGACTTAAATAATAAACAAACATTTACGACTGAAATTTTAAGCAAGTTGTTGATGAGAAGGCAGAATGACTTTGTAAGCTTCAAACACTAAGAACTTACCATGAAAGATTTAGAAGTTGTGCTTGAAAATGCCAACAAATATTTACCACTTGGAAAACTTTTTCTATTGTTGAAGAAATCTCATTCAAATTTTGTAACCGTGTTCTTTGCTTGTGGAATTGAATTCAATAAAGTCAGTCAAAATTTGTTACATTGTTCTTTGCTTGTAGAACTGAATTTAAAACATTAAGAAAGTCAAGAATTGTTGTTCCCTCTTGAATAAAATATTGGAATACTATGAACTCTGTTAACTATGAACTCTACATGCGGTCCGTACATTTAGTTGTGTCGGTTACTGTCATTCTATTTGTCCTGTGGTCAGCTGGCGTTTTTTTGTGTTTTGTTTTTCACTGAAATACACTCACGTTTGATTAGATTTGAACTAAAGCTCTATAGTCTTCATTTAACTGAACTCACTATAAGACAATGTGAATTGGACTATCTTATCTTATCTTATCTTATAAATTACAGACGTTACATCCTACGTGTCTTCATGTGTCAATCTAGTCATGCATGTTAATCAGTGACATCAAATCTGTCAAGTCACTGGTTTTCCTGGCTGATTCGGGCAACTCATTCCATGCTCTAATAGTGAAGAAGGAGCACTTGCACAACTTTGTCCTAGCATATGGAAACAAAAATAGAAATGTATTATTGTCTCTTTATGATATATTCCACCCCCCGCCCCACCTCTTTTTTTTCCAAGTAGTCCAAACACGTGATAGGATCATAGCGCAGTGACAGAGTTAAAAGCATGAAATAGCGCTTAAATGTTGTTGTAACTCTCTAGGTTAGGCACTCAACGAAAAGGCAGGCAACTCAACACAGTTTAACAGGAAATAAATAAGTGTGTTTATTCACTAGGGCAAACACATAACATCCTTCAGCTTCCTCACAGTCTTCCTACTAATTTACCAGTCCTTTAGACAGCAACCCGAATGTGGACCAACGACAGCCTTCCCCGCTTTGCTCCAGGTCCCTACTACAACCTTCAGGCAGCATAAAAGCTGGCTTCTTAGTTTCCCAAACATTCAGACTCTTCACGATCCCTGATGCACTGTTCTTCTCTCTCTCCTAGTGTCTACCTGCTTACGTTCACTAGTGCGCTGGTGCGCACCTCAAGCATTGGTGCAGGGCAGGGTTACAACACTACCCCCACATTAGTCTTTTCGTCCCGAAAAGAAACGGTTGGTCAGTGCTTATAATAAGTGTAATTGTGTCCATTAGTTTGTAATAGATCTAGATTCTAGACTAGCAAGAATAAAATCAGATACCCATTAGAGTTCGGTGGACTCGGGGCACCCTGAAAATCCCAAATTTCAAAATCCCAGTCTTCACCGAGATTCAAACCCAAGACTCCAGGTTTTAAAACCAAGTGCTTAACCACTCAGTCCTCTTTATTGAAAGTCATCTTAGAAACTACATCTGCAATTTTCGATACAACTGCCAAAGCTTCAGTTGAGTTTGTAAGCTTTGCATTTCTTTAAATGATTTTTTGTTTTAGTTTTTCTTTCGATACGAGCCAGAAGTTTTCTTAGTGACTCTAGTATTGATTCAATTTGAAAGACGTTGGATAGTTTTTGAGTTCATTTCTTTTAATTTATTTTCTGTTATATATCAGAGTAGCCCTTCAACATGTTTGGTGACATTGTATACATTAGTGAACCATTAGTGAATCATTAGTGAACCATTAGTGAATCATGAGCTTAGTCGTTCATCATTTCATTCCAAAGTTGGAAGCTACCAACTGACACCCACTCGTTTCTTTATTTGGAGACATGTTTTCAGTAGGGGAGATAATCTACAATATATGAGCTGCAACTCAACTATTAACGCCTATTATTTTGCGCCAGTGTCACGCCCTTGGCTTAAAACGGTTGTGAATATTTAACCCATTTTTAAGCGCTTCCACTATTGAGTTAGTGAAATTTTCTCTGATGAATTTTGTGCCCGTGGATGTATGACAAAATCTTATGACAGATGGCATTTGTTGAACGCTAATAAAGCTTCAAGTGCTGTCAAGACTGTGTTGTGGTCAGTCCGTGTCTCCAGTTCACTTTGAAAAGGAGGGGGGAGGGATTTTGAGTTTTAGGTTGACAGGTAAAGGTTGTTTTGGGGGATTGTTTTGCATGGTGAGAAGGGATTTGAATGATTTGTAACTCATATTTAGTCGGTTCGGGATATTTTTGTGTTGTGTGCATTGAAGAAAAGGGTAGAGAGGTTTATCTTGATGTTGGGACGAGTTGTTTTTGTTTTTCTCTGTTTTATTATTGGGGGGGGGGGGGGAGCAAAGCATATGGTTATCTTCTCATGTTGTTTACATTGAAGATATAGTATTTTTAATTTGTTGTTATCATTGTAGGATGCAATAGATATGCTGATAAACTCCTATTGTCGACTCTTGTGCCTTTACCAAAAGTGCCAATAAATTCATCATAATTGATCATAAATAAACTCTGTATCAATAAACTGGAGTGATCAAATGATCAAGTCTATTGCATGAAAGTGAGACCGATAGCACGAAGGGGAGTCGCCCACGTCGCTTATACCTTGCGCCGCCTCTGCCCTAACGTTGTCAGGACATAGCGTTCCCCAGTTTCACAAGCGCTGACCAGCAATCGGCATGTGTGGCCTATATGTTTACTCAATATCCCTAAATCCAAAATATAGATTTCTATATACCGATAATGAACTTCAAACTAGGTTTGTAACCCAAAATGCAAAATACTTACTATTTCATTGGATCATGATTATTTGTACAAGGCAAAGCTTTCTTAAACTGATTTAGATATACTTGCGCCAGAAGAAATTTTTAAAGAAAATTATGTTGTTCTAAATATTACCGGAAGTGATTTGACCGGAAATCATTATCAGTAGTTAACAATCTCTGTGAAACATTACACATCTAGACTTCCTTTTCGTGTTAGTCAGCGAGCTCTCATTAATTGGCACGTTCTACCTGGCTTATGTTTTGTCCAGGTGTTCAATTGATTGGTAAAGTAACAAGTAGAGATAAGGACATGAGAGGAGGAGGGAGGTCACCCATGACCTGCTGCTTTGTCTTCCTTCTTCAAGCACTTAGTACATTAGTATGTGGATGTTTCATCTCAAGTCAGTGGTTCTAAAATAATGGTGGTTATAGATCTTTTACAAACAATATTCTAGCGAATGTTTAGTTCATAATAGCTCGACACATTCCTATCACCAAGTTATTAGAACAAAATGGAAAGCAATTTCTGTCAAGTGTGAGTTCGAAACTCTGAAGTCTATTAGAATGAAATACAAATTGTATCAGAGGACAGAACAGTCCTACTTGATAGTTTAGTCGTTTTATGGGCACATTTTATTTAGTAAATAGTTGGCATGGAAATGAAAAGGAGGGGGGGGGGGGATAAAAATTTGTGGTGGAGATAATAGAAAATGTTTCAAACAGCTAAGTGGTCAGAAGTTTTACTCATGTCCATATCTAGGGTCAAATACAACAAGAGATCAAAACAATGTTGAGTTGGCATCCTGTGTCCTGAGAAAATTGTTTTGACTTTCCTAGCAGACTAATATCAGCGTCGAAGTAAAATTCGACTTTTCCACTTGTTGTCTTTCTACTCTTCTATTCTTGTTTACGTTGGACGATGAACGTCATGGCTGAATGAAGAGCTCAAGCCTTTGCGCGTAAATGCTACAGAAAACTGTTTGTTTTGTTTTT